>NC_083416.1:80359520-80666395 GCF_020745735.1 Hemiscyllium ocellatum | reverse complement strand
ATCTTTCCCACCACTGAGGTCAGACTAACTGGTCTATAATTTCCTGTTTTCTCTCTCCCACCTTTCTTAAAAAGTCGTACAGCATTGGCCATCCTCAAATCTGCAGGAACTGATCCCAAATCTATCAAACTCTGGAAAATAATCACCAACACATCCATGATTTCTCGAGCCACCTCTTTCAGTACCCTGGGATGTAGACCATCAGGCCCCGGGGACTTATCAACCTTCAGACCTAACAATCTCTTCAATACCAATTCCTGGCAAATGTAAATTCCCTTAAGTTCAGGTCCTTCAGCCACTATTACCTCAGGGAGATTGCTTGTGTCTTCCCCAGTGAACACAGATCTGAAGTACCAATTCAATTCTTCTGCCATTTCTTTGTTCCCCGCAATATATTCCCCTGTTTCTGTCTTAATCATTTTTTTTTTGCCTTTTACTATCCTCCTTTATATTTTTGGCCAGTTTACCTTCGTATCTCATTTTTTCTCTGTGTATTTCCTTCTTAGTAATCCTCTGTTGTTCTTTAAAAGCTTCCCAGTCCTCCGTTTTCCCACTTATCTTTGCTATGTTATACATTTTCTCTTTTAACTTTATATGTTCCATAACTTCCCTCATCAGCCACGTCCACCCATGCCTTCTCCTAGGACCTTTCTTCCTTTTTGGCATGAACTGATCCTGCATATTCTGCATTATACACAGAAATATGCGCCATTGTTCCTCTACTGTCATCCCTGCAAAGATATTGCACCATTGAACTTTGGCCAGCTCCTCCTCATAGCTCCATAGATCCCTTTATTCAACAGAAATATTGTCACTTCTGATTGTACCCTCTCCCTATCTAATTGCAGATTGAAGCTTATTGTATTATGGTCACTATTTCCCAATGGCTCCTTCACATCGAGGTCCCTGATCAATTCTGGTTCATTGCACAATACCAGACCCAGAATTGCCTTCCCCCTGGTCTGCTCCAGCACCAGCTGGTCTAAGAATCCATCTTGGGGGCACTCCACAAAGTCTGTTTCTTGAGGTCCAATACCATCCTGATTCTCCCAGTCTACCTGCATGTTGAAATTCCCCATAAAAACTGTAGTAACATCTTTACGAGAGGCCAATTTCAGCTCCTGATTCAACTTATATCCGAAATCCAGACCCCTGTTTGGGGGCCTGTAGATAACTCCCAAGAGGTTCTTTTTACCCTTAGTATTTCTCAGCTCTATTCATACTGACTCTACATTCCCTGATTCTAGGTTCCCCCGCGCAAGGGACTGAATATCATCCCTGACCAACATGGCCACCCCACCCCCTCTGCCTGTCAGTCTGTCCTTACGATAGCACGTGTAGCCTTGAATATTCATTTCCCAGGCCCTGTCCACTTGAAGCCATGTCTCAGTTATCCCCACAATATCGTATCTGCCAATTTCCAAAAGAACCTAAAGCTCATCCATCTTATTTCTAATGCTTCGTGCATTCATCATTGAACATCCCACTTCTGAACTTATGGTGGAGGAATGTCATTGATAAAGCACCTGAAGATGTTTGGACTTAGGAAACTATTTGGAGGAACTCCTGCAGAGATGTCCTGAAGCGATGATGACTGACCTTGAACAACCACGACCATCTTCCACATACCAGCTATGACTCCAACCAGAGAAGAGTGTGCCCCGATATCAAGTGATTCCAGTTTGCCAAGGCTCCTTGATGTCTCGCTGTGACGATGCTGTCACTTTAAAAAGCTTATTTTGTCCTGGACATTTCTGAACTGAGGTTCTAAAGGCAGAGGTACCAATGTGCTATGGAGCTCGCCTGAATCTGTCTTTTATTAAAAAAAAATCTAACAATGGAGTGGGCTTGTCCAGTTCTCCCAGTGCAGATTCAATTCTTTTTAGTGTAACAGTCACAAGATATATGAGTACCAGAGGGCTTGCAAGCTTCAGTAAATGATTCCTGACTGACTTTCTCTAAAACATAGCTGGATGCTGTTCATTCCTGTCTGTAAGAATCTGTGTTTGGATTTATCTTTTTTGCCAAGGTGGTGTATGTGTGGAATGTTACTACAGTGGAACAGGTAATTATGTTATAGTATTGAGTTTTGGTTACGTTTCCCAAGAATTAAGTTATTTAAATTCTGCTTTCCCTTGTACATGCTACAACTGTGATGTTTAAATAAATTCTCTTTTGCTTAAAGCCAAGTAGTTTGACAAGATGCATTACACCTGGAACACTCACTTCATATCTACCTTTAAAGTAAGAAAAGGTTAGGGTCCAGGCAACCTTCTCAAAATATTTTAAGGGGGTCTAACCTGTTCCATAAGAACATTGTTGAATGCATCCTGGATGTCATGGGTTGTCACTGCAACCTAATCTCTGGAATTTAGCTCTTTTTCCCCCATGTTTAAAGGCAGGCTGTAATGTGGCACCAAGTGGCCCTGACAGAATGCAAATTAATGTTAATGAGCAGGGTATTGCTGAGCTGGTGCTGCTTGATAGCACTGTCGATTACACATTCCATCACTTTACTGAAGATCGAGAGTAAATTGATGGAACAGTGATTTGCCAGGCTTGATTTGCTCTGGTTATTATATATATGATATACCTGGGTGGTTTTCCCATTGTTGATAGATGCCAATGCAGTAACTGTATTGGAAGAGTTTGATTGGGGAAATGGCAAGTATGTGAGCCCAAGCCTGCAAATACTATTGTCAAAATGTTGTCAGAGCCCACTGACGTTGCAGCATCCAGTGCCTCCAATCATTTCATAATATTATTTGGAGAGAATCAAATTGGCTGTAGACTGTTATCTGTAATGGTGGAGTCCACTGGAGGAGGCTGAGATGGATCATCCACTTAGCACTCCTGACTGAAAATTGCTGCCAATGTTTCAGCCTTATCTTTTGCACTGATGTGCTGGGCTCTTCCTTCATTGGGTACAAGGTTATTTGTGGAGCCTACTCCTCCAGTTAGTTATTTCATGTCCATCAACACTCTTGACTGAATGTGACAGGATGACAGAGCTTAGATCAGATTCTTTCATTGTGGGATCGTTAACTCTGTCTATCACTTGCAGCTTATGCTGTTTAGCTTACAATAGTCCTGTTTGGTAGCGTCACCAGGTTGCACCTCATTTTCAAGTATGCTTGGTGCTCTTCCTGGCATAAACTCCTGAACTCAACATTGACCCATGTTTGATCCCCTGACATGATGGTAATGTTTGAGTGGGGGACATGTCGTGCCATGAGTTTGTACATTGTGCTGAGTACAATGTTGTTTCTATTGATGGTCCACAGCATCACATGAATTCCCAGCCTTGAATTATTAGGTCTGTTCGAAGACTCTCCCATTTAGTATGGTGGTAATGCCACACAACACGATGGAGCTTATCACCAATGTAAAAGGGAATGCCGTCTCTTCAAGGACTGTGAAGTGGTCACTCTTACTGATACTGTCACGGACAGATAAATCTGTAGCTAATGGATTGCTAACAATGAGGTCTGGTGTGGTTTTTTTCCATCTTGTTTGTTCCCTCACCACCTGCTGCAGACCCAGTCTAGCAGCTATGTCCTTTAGGACCCGAATAATGCAATGCAGAGTCACTCTTGGTGATGGACATTGAAATCCAGACTCAGAGTACATTTTGTGCTCTTGTCATCCTCAGTGCTCCTTCCAAGTGTTGTTGAAGGAAATCTGCCATCCACGCTTGTCCAGGCGAAGATAGCAGTTTTCCTTCCCTGATGGATATTAGCTGAGTTTCCAGATCAATAGTTTGGCAATAATACAACTAGGCATATCCCCCTCTATGAGTGTAATTCTAACATTCTGATGGACAATATCCATTAGATGCAAATGCATGAACATAACTGAAATTCTCTATACATATGGAATCTACCCCTTCAGCTCTCTAAGGCAAGGAGATCCAAAGATGTAAAATCTTCTGAGAGAAGCAATTCTTCCTCATCTCAATCTTTAGTTAGCCCCCTTTAATCATTGATTCATTGAGCCATAGAAATGTACAACATGGAAACAAACCATTCATTTCACCTCGTCCATGCAGTCCAGATATCCTAAATTAGTCTAGTCCAATTTGCTAGCACTTGGCTGCTATCCCTGTAAGCCCTTCCTATTCATATACCATCCAGATGTCTTTTAAATGTTTTACTTGTCCTAACATCCATCACTTCTGCCAACCAGTCATTCCATATAGGCACTACTATTTGCATGAATAAGGCTGTTCCTTAGGTCCCTTTTAAATCTTTCCCCTTTCACCTTAAGCCTAAGCCATCTAGTTCTTGACACCCAGACCACAGGGAAAAGATCTTGTATATTTATCCTATCCATGCCCCTCATGATTTCATAAATCTCTATAAGGTCACCTCTCAGCCTCCAATGCTTCAGGGAAAACAGAACTATGAACCTGCACTCCAAGATCTCTTTGTTCACCAACACTCCCCAGGACCTTACCATAAAGTACATAAGTCCTACCCTGAGTTGTCTTTCCAAAGTTCAGATCCTTACATTTGTTCTAAATTAAACTCCATCGTTCATTCCTCAGCCCATTGACCCATCTGAGCAAGATCTCACTATATTCTGAGATAATGTTCTTCGCTGTCCACTACACCTTCAATTTTGGTGCCATCTACAAACTTACTAACTATATCTCTTATGTTCACACCAAAATCATTTATATACATGACGAAAATCAATGGAACCAGCAAAATCTTTGTGGCATTCTGAAAAGCAACCCTCAAAAACCAAACACTGTCTTCTACCTCCGAGCCAATTTTGTATCCAAATGGCTAGTTCTCCTTGTATTCCATGTGATCCACCCTTGCTAACCATTCTACCATGAGGAAGCTTGTCGAACACCTTACTGAAGTCCAATCTGAAGTGAGGCAATTTAGTCCTAGATTTGCACATGAAGGAAACATCGTCTCAGCATTCACCCTGTCAAATCCCTTTAAAAACTTGTATACTTCAATGAGATGACCTCTCCTTTTCAAAAAATTCCAAACCTGTTTGGCAATGTATAAGGCAATCTCTCTATAACAAGAATCACCCTCGTGATCCTTCTTTGAACTGCCTTCTTTGAAATGATACGTTTTTGTTCAATGAGTGGAAGAACCTGCTCACTGTACTCCAGATGTGGTTGCACCTGCACCTTGTAATGAATGACTTCATTATAGCTGTGTTCCAATCACTTAGAAACAATAGTTGACATTTCATTAGCCTTCCTGATTACTTGCTGATCATGTGTGCGAGCAATTTGAATTTCATGCAAAAGGGGGCCCAAGTCTCTTTATGTTTCTGATTTCTGCAGTTCTTTTTCTCCAATTACGTAAGGCTTTGGTCTCCCTTCCACAACAAACAACTTCATATTTTCACAAATGATACTTCATTGGCCAATTTTCCCTATTTACTTAACTTATCAATGTCTCTCAACAAAGTATTTGTTCAATCTTGAAATCTGTCTTTCCACCTATTTTAGCACTTTGAAATGATGGCTACAATACTCTGGCTTTCTTCCTCCAAGATATTAATACATGTCGCAAACAGTTTGGTGCCAGCCATGTGGTACCTGAAATAAAACCCTTTAACCCACTCTCTGTTTCGTGTGGATTATCCAATTCTATATCCATGTTAATATAATGTTTTCATCAGCATGGGTTCTTATTTTATGACTTAACCTTTTCTGGAGCATGTTATGGAAGTCCAATTATAATGCATCTACTGGTTTCCCTCTATCAGCTCTGGTTGGTACTTGCTCTAAAACTTCACAATTTCACTTTCATGAGGCAATGCTGATTCTGATTAAATTATCACTTTTCAAATATTCTAATATTATTGCCTTAATAACTGATTCCAATACTGTTCCAACATTAGATGGTAAGCTGATTGGTAGGTTAACCTGGATTTTACCTCCTTTTTTTGGAACAGGTGTGTCGCATTGACAGTCCTCCAAACCTCTCCAGTATCCAAGAATATTTGTAAAATTAGAAACAATGTATCTAGAATCTCTGCAACCATATCTTCTAGGATCCTAGGATGCCTGCCATCAGGATCAGGGGATTTATATATCTTTTACTTGAGTGATTTGTCTAAATGATAGTGATTAGTACTTCATTCATCACCTTTTTTTTAGTATAACTGGGATGTTCAAAGCATCTTCCCCTGTAAAGATTCATTTAAACTATTTGTTAAACTTCTCTGCGATTTCCTTGTTCCACATAACCATTTCCCAGATTTATTTTCCAAGGGGCTTATGTTCACTTTGATCTCTCACTTCCTTTTTATATATTTACAGAACTTTTAACTGTCATTTTTTTTATTGCCTGCTGGTTTGCCCTTATCATTTATTCCAGACACTGGGGCTGGCACTGACCTTTGCCTACTTGTTTGCTAAGATTTTAGAATCTAGTCTGTATTTTACTGGTTTATCCTTCCTTCCTTCTTGATTAATGATACTACATTGGCTGCAGTCCAATCCTTTGACTCCTGTGCTGTTTCCAGAGAGGAATTGAATATTATTGACAGCATCTCTGCTCTTTCCTTCCTTGCCTCACCTAACAGAAGTCTCCTTCTTCTTCCATTCAGGGTCAGAAATTGGACTTTGTATTCGCAAACTGAAGTGAGAAATTGTTCTTTTCTCACATTAGTACATTGTATATCCATATTACAACAAATTCAAGATACACATTTTTCTCATATTTAGTAGCGAAGTGGTTGATGCCGAGTGACAAGTGATTTGAATGGATGGCATTCAAAGCCCAAAAGGGTGAAACATAAAACCCTCTGGATAGATACTTTGTGTGGTAATTTTAAGTATTATAAAAACTGCTCTGTAGGACTGGAAGACAGCTGTTGATCAATAATTGAGAAAACAAAATTTTGTAACTGAACACAATCATCTATCAACGATCACATGTGTCACCATTCTATGGGTGCATTCTGTATGTCCCAAGTATTTTGGGAATGGAGAGAGCATGGGTGACAAGAAAAAGTAGTATACATCTATAGGGAAATGAATGGACATGGAATGATGAAGCTTAATGGTGTAATTGTTTTAAACATGGAATGTTAAAAAAATAGTTTGGGTATGAACATGAAACAATGGAATACAAGTTAACCATAATACATTTGTACTAAAAGTTATGTTTGCCACAAGGAAAACACTACTGATCTGGGAATGCAATAACATAGAATATAGAACAATACAGCACAGTACAGGCTCTTCGGCCCTCAAAGATCTGCCAGCCTTTTATCCTACTCTAAGATCAGACTAACAGACATAACCTTCATTGTAATAACTTCCATGTGCCTATCCAAGAGATGCTTAAATGTCCCTAATGTATCTGACTCTACTACCACTGCTGACAGTGCATTCCATGCACTCAACATTCTCTGACATCTCCTATAAACCTTCCTCCATTTGCCTTAAAATTATGTCCCCTCATGGTAGGTATTTCTGCCATGGGGAAAAATAAGTCTCTATCAATCCACTCTATCTATGCTTCTCAACACTTTGTGCACCTCTATCAAATCAGCTCTCTTCCTTCTTCGCTCCAATGAGAAAAACCCTGGCTCCCTCAACCTTTCTTCATCAGACACGCCATCCAGTCCAGGCAACATCCTCGTCAATCTCCTCTGCACCGTTTCTAAAGTTTTCACATTTTTTTCTATAATAAGGCGACAAGAACTCAACAATATTCCAAGCGTGGACTAAGCAGGATTCTGTACAGCTTCAGAATAACATCACTGCTCTTAAACTCAATAGCCCTGCTGATGAAAGCTAATACACCACACACCTTCTTAACAACACTATCTGGCTGGGTGGCAACTTTGAGGGGTCTACTTACATGGACCACAAGATCCCTCTGTTCTCCATTCTGCCTAGAATCTTGCCTTTAACCTTGTATCCTGCATTCAAATTTGGCCTTCCAAAACCTAAAAAATCTAAAAACCACATATCTGAAAAACATTAAAGCCATGAAAAGTCAACACATTACAATCGCCACATAACACTATAGGTAACAATTAGGCTGTGCAGCATGAATTTTGATTGGAACAGTCGCCCCATGAACAGATTTGTTTTCAATTCATTCATTTCATTACAGTGATTAAACCCACACTGTAGGAGAATTGTGAGTTGAATCGGGCAGCAAAATCTTGCCAATTGGAAATGTAAGCTTGCCTGACATTTCAGAACGTGTGACACACGTGGACATCCACATGTTCCCAATGTGAAAAAGCATTTAAAGTCCAGACATCACAGCAGAATTGGGTCATTCGCCTCCTTGAGTTTGCTATGCCATTCAGTCATAGTTGATGCATTTCTCAACACCATTCTCCTGCCTTCTCTCCATAAACCTTGGTCCCCTTACAAATCTTAAAATTAGTTGCCTTCCATAGCATTCTGCAGCAACTAATTCCACAAATTCACCATTCTCTGGCTAGGTAATTTCTCATCATTTCAGTTTTAAAGAGTCATCCTTTTACTCTGAAACTGTGCTCTCAGTTCCTACTGTCTCTGGTGAATGGAAAGAACTTCTGTAAGTTTCTGTAAGGAAATGATTTCCCCTTTTCCTAAACTCCATCAAGTTCAGTACCAGTACCTCATCCATGCCTGGGATGATTCTTCTGAAGCTCCTCTGGACCCCTTCCAATGACAATATATTCTTCCTTCGACATGGACCTAAAACTGCTCACAATGTTCCAAATACTGTCTGACCAAAGCCTTACACAGCCTCAGCATTACATTTCTTTTCTTTTATTCGAGCCTCCTTGAACTGAATAGCAAATTTGTATTTGCTTTCCTAACCTATGTGGCAACCTTAAGAACATCCTGATCTAGGACTCCCAAATCTCTTTGCATTTCAGATTTCAGAAGCTTTTTTTTCCCAATTAAAAAAATAGTCTATGCGTTTATCCTTACTACCATTGTGTATAACCTCACATTTTTCACACTTTATTCCATCTGCCACTTCTTTGCCACTCTCCTAGTCTGTCTAAGACCTTCTGCAACCTTCCCACTTCCCCAACACCTCATGTCCCTCCACCTGTCTGTTTCCTCTGCAAACTGAGCAATAATACTCTGAATTCCTTCATCCAGGTTATTAATGTTTAACAGGAATGGTTGTGGTCCCAACACTGACACTACAGAACTCCACCAGTCACCAGCTGCCATCCTGAAAAAGACAACTTAATTCTTACTTACACTTACTTACACTTACACTTAGAGTGTGGAAACAGGCCCTTCGGCCCAACAAGTCCACACCGACCCGCCGAAGCGAAACCCACCCATACCCCTACATTACCCCTTACCTAACACTACGGGCAAATTTAGCATGGCCAATTCACCTGACCCGCACATCTTTGGACTGTGGGAGGAAACCGGAGCACCCGGAGGAAACCCACGCAGACACGGGGAGAACGTGCAAACTCCACACAGTCAGTCGCCTGAGTCGGGAATTGAACCCGGGTCTTCAGGCGCTGTGAGGCAGCAGTGCTAACCACTGTGCCACCGTGCCGCCCATTCTGATTCTCTGTCTTCTACCAGTCAGCCAATCCTCTATCCATGACAGTACTTTGTATCAATAGCATGGATTGATATCTTATTTAGCAACCTCCTGTGCAGCATTTTGTCAAAGGCCTCCTAGAAATCCCAGTAGGTCACATCCACTGGCTTTCCTTTTTACAGCTTGTTTGTTATTTTCCTCAGTATCCAGAACTCAATCAATTTTCATGTCATCTGCAAACTTACTAATCAGATCACCCAAATTTTTATCCAAATTATTCATGTAAATTGCAAGCAACATATGTCCCAGTATTGATCTATGCAGAAGATCACCGGTCATAGATTTCAGGTCAGAAAAACACCCCTCCACAACTTACTTCTATCTTCCACGACCAAATTAATCTTAGACCCAACTTAGCAACTCACTGCAGATCCCATGCGACCTAATTTTCTGGACCAGATTACTATGACAGATCTTGTCAATTGCTTTAGTAATGTCCATGCAGAGTCCATGATTACCCACTGCCCTACCTTCATCAATCATCTTCATCATGTCCTCAAAAAAACGCAATCAAATTTGTGAGACAAGATCTCCTTGCATAAAACTACGCTGACTATTCCTAAAACATTCATTCTTTTCCAAATGGAAGTAAATTTTGTCCCGAGGAACCTGCCCCATCAATTTCTGTACTATTGACATAAGGCTTCTGAGCCTATAGTTTCCTTGGTTAGCCCTGTTTCCCTTCTTAAACAAACGAACAACTATGGATATTCTCCATTGTTCTGGCACCTTTTCATTGTTCTGGCACCTTGCCTTTGGTGAAAGTAGATGTTGCGATTCTCTGTCAAAACTCCAGCAATCTCTTGTTTTGACTCCTACAGTATCCTGGAATAGATCCCATTAGGCTCTTGGTTCGTATTTGCTTTAAAGTTTTTCAAGACACCCAACACCTCCTTCTTCTTAATATCGACATGTTATAGAATATCAAAATACCCATCCCGAACCTTACCATCATCCATGTCGATCTCTTTGATGAGTACCGAAGTGAAGAACTTGTTCAGGATCTCACATACTTATTGTCACTCCATGCATTTTTTTTCCTTTAATCGAGAGTGGACTTCCTCTTTCTCTAGCTACGCTCTTGCTCTTTATTTATCTACAACGTTTTTTGAGGGATTCTGTTTCATTCTACTTGTCATGGACATATCATGGCCTTTTTAGCTCTCTCAATTCTTTGTTGAAGGTCTTCCCTGTTTCCTTTATAATCCGCAAGGGCATTGTCTGTTTCCAGTTTCCTAAACCTTGCATATGCCTCCTGTTTTCTTTTTGACTAAACGCTCAATATCTCGGCACCCAGATCCCGAATCTTGCCATTCTTATCTCACCTCAATGGAAAATGCTGTTTCTGAACTCTGATCAACTAGATTTTAAAAGACTCCTGCATGTCAGATGTGAATTTCCTCAAAAGTAGCTGACCCCAATCTAATTTCCCCACTCCTTTCCCAATGCTATTGTAATTAGCCTTCTTCCTAGTTTTGCATTTATGCTCGAGGACCAGCCATATCTTTGTCAAAAACTATCTTAAGATTTACAGAATTACGGTCACATTTCCCATAATGCACTCCCACTGAAATTTCGATCATTTGGCCAGATTATTCCTTATGGCGATGTTTTTTTTTGCATTCTCTTCCCCAGTTGGATTATCTGCATCTTGTTTTAAGATGGATGCACATAACAAATTCTGCCATTTCTAAGCCCTTGATAATATGAAAATTCCAGTTAACTTGAGAAGTTAAGACCATCCACTGCAATAAGCCTGTTATTTTCACATATTACCACGATCTTCCAACGTATCAGTCCTCTATCTTCTGTTGGCTATTGGAAGGTCGATTCAATAACCCCACCATCGTGATTGCTCTTTTCTTATTCCTGAATTCTTCTCATACACATTCACGAGATGACCCCTCCAAAGATGCCGTTTCTCAGTGCAGTTGTAAAATTCTCCTTAATGCTACTCACCGCGTACTTCCTAATCATGCCTGAAACATCTAAGCCTTGAAAGGTTGATTTTCCAGTCTTGCTCTTCTCTCAGCCAGATTTCTGTAATAGCTACAACATCGTAGTTCCATGTTGCTAAACGCATCTAAGATCTAAGCTTATCTTTCATGCCTGCCATACTCCTTGCATTGAAATGCACATACACGCACACACACACACGCGCGCACACACCAGGTTGCCAGTATTGTCATGTTTATAATGTGACCCTGCGACATAAGGATAGGAAATAAACATTGGAGATTATGGGTGGACGATTATGGTATAACGTTCAATTGTTCCTCGCTCCAGGGTGCACTGAGGTGATCTATTTGGTTTGTCAGGAGGACTGCCTCTTAATCTCCCTTCTCCATCGCATCAATGTGCTTGTAGAAATCACAGGATGCCTGACTGCCACTAATAGGAGGCCTTTTATTTCGGTATTAATGGAGGGTAATAAATTGGCTATCTTCAGTGTTGAGTTTTGTTCAGGTACAAACCAACAACAAATCCTTCCCATCTGACCTGAACATTCACATCCCATGTTGTTCAGATAACTGGGAGCTCATCAGATTGTTTACTGATTCCGCAAGCTGAAGGCCTTTGACATCAATACCTGGCCACTGATTCACTGACCATCAGCTATGCGTTACCAGCCAAATCTTCATTTGCGTGTATCCTCCTGTCCCCAGCTCGTGTTTAATTACACTTGCTCTAATGCTTGCACAAACACTTTTGCAAACAACACTCTAACAGAGGTTGTTTTGTTTTTTTAAAAAAAAGGGTCAGAAATCCCTGAAACACCTTTCGCCTTTAAAACTGTTTTGCTCCTTCATTTAGCCCACAGTCAAAAATACGGTGTGTGGGTGCGGACGGACGAGGTATTGGTGGGGGTGGGGGGGTGCATACAAGTTTTACAACAAAAGCTTGCTGTAATTGATGTTCTGAAAAGAAAATGATTTCATCTTCGCAACTATCTTCTAGCAAGGCATCAATGGTGTAATTTTCTGTATCGGTATTTTACAATTGTTTGATCACACTGCAGAAACCAACAATTTCAGGGCAAGAACTCCGAAACTTTTGTGTTGTTTTTGCCCTGTTAGCTTTGCTCTCAGCAGAGTAGATTCGTTTTGTCTTTGTCAAACCTAGCATTTATATCCACATGTTCATCTTTCCTTTAACAAAATTAGCACTTCCGGTGTATTTTGCTTTAGGGATCTTCACCGTCTGCTCCACACGTTTATCCAGGCCCGGTCAATAGCAAGGAAAATCGCGATTTTACAGCTCCTTTCCGATCTAAAGAACAGTGAAATATTGACAGTCTTTCTCTCTTTCTCCCTTTCTCTCTACAGATGCAACCAGTCCTGCAAAGTTTCTCCAGCATTTTCCATTTTTGTTCCAGATGTCCAAGATCGCAGTCTTTTGCTTGTTCTCTCCAGATCTGGATGAAATGCAACTTAATGTTTTTTTGTTCAAAGTACCTCCTTACCCATAGAAAGTCTGATACTCAGAGGCCTCCTCTCTGATTCATTTATGGTTTGATCTGTGAAGTAAAGGTGCATATCGCACGTATAGCTGTAATTGAGTAAAGATATAAACCGCCGTTCAACTGACAATCGAATGTCCCCTGTGACTTTCTTTTGTTGAGTGGCTGTTGCATTATTTTAATTTTGTTGAATACGGTGTTTGATTGTTTCTGTCTTTTACTTGGTTTGATATTCTGCCCTTTTATTTTCCTTCTTTTGTATCTATTTTCCTCTGTACTGTTATGACCTCTCTGATAGTTTTACCTTGTGTGGGTCTGTGCCTTAAAATGTTGAAGGCTATAATTACAGGTTTCAGCCACTAGAGGGAGATCACAACCTCTAAGGAGTGATGATGTGACAACAATTTTGGCGCTGAAATGGAAAAGGAAAATGGCGAAAACAATTGGATATTTCATCGATCTAAGCTTCTTTAAGCGAGCAAATAACATGTCAGTTCTTAAAACGGCTTTTGTTCCGTACACGAGACTAGTTAGTTACACGAACTTTGGCTTTCAACGTACGTATTAACGATGTAGTAAGCGTTTTAACTGTGAATTTTGCTCAAACCTACAAGGAGCTCTTTTCATCTTAACTTTTATGGCCGTAAGAATATTGAAACTCAGTTTATATTGCTTTAAAAAAAAAGAGATAAAGGACTTCTACCTTGATAGGCCTTTAGTCGAAATAAAGTAACAGTTCGTCATGACAATTCAAGTTGGAGTTTGGTGCTCATGAAAACAGGTTGCAAGATCATAAGAAGTAGGAACTGGAGTAGGCCGTTCTGCAACTCAAGCGTACTCCGCCATTCAGTAGGATCAGGGCTGAGTTGGCAGTCCTCATGTGCCCTTTCCTGCACCGTTGATTCTTGACTGATCAAAAATCCATATATCTCAGCCTTACTGGTACAAAAGGACTGTGCCCCCACGACTCTTTGTGACAAGGAGTTCCAACGTCTGTCAGTCTTCTGAGGGAAGAAATTCCTCCACATCTCAGTCTTAAATTTTTGCCCGTTTACTAGGTTGGCTACCAGGTTTGAAAACAGACAAAAATTTGTTCACAAAATTACAGAATGAAACAGAAAAAAGAACACCTGCAAGAACCCAGTCTATCCAAACTAGACTTAATTTTGCTGTTCTGAATATGCACAACAGTGTCAATAAACAAATCCCTTAAACACGGTAAAAATGAAGCAAAGGCTTACAGATTGAAGTTAGAAGGGCAGAAGGACAGAGAGTCTAGCAACTTGTTTCCACACAGCTCACTGCTGAACGGACTCTAACTTAATTTCTGAACTGAACTGTTCAGCAAGAGAGAGCTGGCCATGCCCCTTGCCTTATACAAGTTATTCCTAAACCATAAAAGCTTAGGCTTAACGTCTCATCTGTTTGCATATAAACAAAAAGGCCTCTCAATAACCTTTTATCTCTGTACCAAACCAGTCATTTCAGTGCTTTATGACCCCTCTGAAAAAAAATCAAGAACACAGTATCATTGAGAAAAGGAACAGCTTTTTTTTAAAGAAAGACCACTTTTGTGACACCTCCAAACCAGGCAACATCCTGATAAACGTTTTTTGCACCCTCCCCAAAGTCTTCACATCCATCTGGTGGTGTGGCAACCAGAACTGTATGTGATATTCCAAATATGACCCAGCTCGAGTTCTTTACAGCTGCAACATGACTTGCCCATTTTTATACTCTATGCTATGACTGATCACAGAAATCGTAGAATCCTGACAGTGTGGAAACAGGCCATTTGACCTAACAAGTCCACACTGACACTCCAAGGAGTCTTCCACCCAGACCTATTACTCTACCCTATTATTCTACATTTCCCCTGACCAATGCACCTAGCCTACACATCCCTAAACACTATGGGCAATTAAGCATGTCCAATTCACCTAATCTGCACATCTTTGGGCTGTGGGAGGAAACTGGAGCACCCAGAGAAAACCATGCAGACAGGGGGAGAATGTGCAAACTCCACACACAAAGTTGCCCAAGGGTGGAATCAAACCTGGGTGCTGAACCTGTGAGGCAACAGTGCTAACCACTAAGCCACCATGCTACCCTATAGTGATGAAGGGCTCTGGCCCGAAACGTCGAATTTCCTGTTCCTTGGATGCTGCCTGACCTGCTGTGTTTTAACCAGCAACACATTTTCAGCTCTGATCTCCAGCATCTGCAGACTTCACTTTTTACCCTATAGAGTACATGTACTCTTCAGAGGGTCACTGTGGATTTGATGGGCTGAATGGCCTGCTTCCACACTACAGGGATTCTATGATTCTATGCCTTCTTGATCACCTTATACACGTGTGTTTCCATTTTCAGGGAACTATGAACTTATATGGCTGCATCCATGTAAGATTTTGCATCTAAGGATACTGACATTTAATGTGAACTTCCCGCCAGTATCAGACCTTACAAAATGCATCACCTCACATTTGTCTGGATTACACGCCATCTCTCATTCCTCTGCCCAAGTCTCCAGCCTACCTATATCCTGTCAAATCCTCCTCACTGCAGAAAACACGGGCCCCAACCCTAATCCCTGTGGAACACCACTAGTTACAACTCCCCAATTGAAAAAAAATGCACTTCCACTTCCACCTCTATCCTTTATCTTCTATGACCAAGCCAGTTCTGTATCCATCTTATCAGCTCACCATGATTACATGTGACTTCACCTGTGTGTTCTGAAGTCCATGGACACAAGATCCTCTGCCCTGCCCTCAACAATCATCTTTGTCATTCCCTCGATAAGCTCAATCAAGTTTGTTATACATGACGCCCCACCCCACCCTGCCACAAAAAGCCATGCTGATAAGACCATGTTTCTCAGAATGTGAGTCAATCCTATCCCTAAGAATCTTCTTCAATAATTTCTGTACCACTGACTGAAAGCTCACTGGCATGTAATTTCCTGGATTATTCCTGTTGCACTTCTTAAACAAGGAAAAGCATTGACCATTTCCAAGTTTTCTCCCTCCTCTGTTACCAAAGATGATATAAAGATTGTGAATTTTTAGAAGATTTATAGCTCAGTTTGATGATAAGCATGTAAGTTAGCTTGCTGACAGGAAGGTTTGTTTTCAGATGTTTCATCACCATATTCAGTTACAACTGTAAAAAACACTACACCAGAGAAACAAGCATGGAACTTGCCACCAGATTACACAACACCAACGAGATACCAAAAGGCATGACCCACTATCACTTATTTCCATACATACAGACAAAGAAGGACACCATTTAGACTTGAACAACACATACATCCTAGGACAGATGAAACAAAGACATGCACAAGAATTCTTAGAGGCATGACATTCTAACCAGAACTCAATCAATGAACACATCAATTTACATCCTACCTACCGTCCCTTAAAAAAGAAACTGGAAATTTGTAGCTCGGGTGTCCGTTGTTGTGGTTCTGTTCGCCGAGCTGGAAGTTTTTGCTGCAAACGTTTCGTTCCCTGGCTAGGGAACATCATCAGTACTATTGGAGCCTCCTGTGAAGCACTGCTTTGATGTTTCAGCTAACAATCCGCATCCATGAACATCAGTTAGCTACAAAACGACACGACCAGCTATCCCTAGTAGCCATACACTCAGACAACCAGGAACATGAATTTGACTGGGAAAACACTACCATCATAGGACAAGCCAGACAGAGAACAGCCAGGGAATTCCTAGAGGCATGGCATTCATCCACAAACTCCATTAACAGACACATAGACCTGGACCCCATATACAAACCACTACAGCTGAAACTGACACCCGGAAATGGCAAGAAGATCCATCAACAGACACATCAACCTGGACCCCATATACAAACTACTACAGCTGAAACTGACACCCAGAAGCGGCAAGAACAAACCACTATAAATACCGGAAGAAACATCAAAGCAGCGCTTCACAGGAGGCTCCAATAGCACTGATGATGTTCCCTAGCCAGGGAACGAAACGTTTGCAGCAAAAACTTCCAGTTCGGCGAACAGAACCACAACAAGAAACTGGAAATGATATCACCCCCTCTTAAGAAACCAAGATATATAAATAGAGAGGTGGGACATACCACCAGTGCTTCACTGGAGAGTCTCTCTGATGATGTTACCTAGTATGGTGATGAAACATCTGAAAACAAACCTTCTAGTTCAGTGAGGCAACTTACATACTTATGATACAAAAATATTGAATAGAGTCCCAGTAATTACCTTGCTTGCCTCAATCAGTATTGTGGAATAGATCCCATTAAGTCCTCAGGATCTATCTACATTAATGCTTTTCATAACAATGAAAACCTCATTTCTTTTACACCAACATGCCCTAGTATATCTCTATACTCGCCATCCACCGTCTCCTTCTCTTTTCTGAATACTGTTGCAAAGTATTCATTAAGATCCTCACCAATTTCCTCCACAAATAAATTTTCTCCTTTGTCTTTGAGTGGACGCATCCTTTCCTGCCTTACATACTCCTCACATGGCACTGCTGTGATTTTCTACCTAATCAGTAATGCAACTCACCCACCTCTTTTAAATCTCTCTCTGTCTCTCCAGAACATCTGAATTCAGGAGTGCTAAGTTGCCACTCTTATCCCTCTCAACCAGTACACTGTAATAACTGCATTGTCATATGTTCGAATCCAAGCTCTAAGTTCATCTGCCTTGTCATACACTCCATAAACAAATACAGTTCAGAGCACCCATTCTGTCATGTTCAGTAACCTCTAAATGCCTGTTCTTCTTAGCTTTACTGGAAGTAGTCACTAATTCCTCAGTCATTTCACCTGGTGACTGACTACTCTGGTTTTCATTCCCTGCCACACTAGCTTAAACTCTCCTGAGCGACACTAGAAAACCAACCATGGCAGGGTCCTTGTGCCCCCCCAGTTTAAGTGTAAATAATTTTTTTTTTGGATATGTCCCACCTGTCCTGGCGAGGTGAGGAACAGGGAGAGATATCAGCTGGGCATGTGTCTGCAGGGATTGTGCATGAGGGAGGGTTTCAGGTACACGGATAATTGGGGCTCAGTCTGGGAAAGGTGAGACCTCTATAAACAGGACAGTCTTCACTTGAACTAGAGGGGTATTAATATCTTGGATGGGAAATTTTCTAGTGCTATTCGGGTGGGTTTAAAGTGGCTCAGCAGGGGATGGGAACCTGAGGAGGAGATGAGGAAGAAGGGCATGGGCAGGATTTCATGGCCACAGGAGTGCGCTGACAGATAGCAACTTCAATGCCAGGAGTATCTGGAATAAATAGGTGAGCTTGCAGAATGGATAGTTACCTGGAACTTCGATGTTGTGGCCATTTCAGAGATATGGATAGAGCAGGGTCAGGAATGGATATTGCAGGTTCCAGGATTTGGATCTTTCATTAAGATCAGGGAAGGTGGTAAAAGAGGGTGAGATGTTGCTTTGTTAGTCAAGGACAGAATAATGGTGGCTGAAAGAACTTTTGATGAAGACTCATCTACTGAGGTGGAATGGGCTGAGGTTAGATACAGGAGAGGGGAGGTCACACTGCTGGGAGATTTTTATAGGCAAGTGGATTGGCAAAACAATTCTGGATAGGAGTGAAAGGAGCAGCATGGTCATTATGGAGGACCGTAACTTCTCCAACATTGACGGGAAATGCTATAACTTTAGTACATCAGATGGATCTGTTTTCGTCCAATATGTGCAGGACGGTTTCCTGACACAGTATGTTGAAGGGCCGACAAGAGGGGAGGCCACACTGGATCTGGTACTTGGTAATGAACACTTTAGAGAGATGAATATAATTTAGTTACATTTAGTTTAGTGATGGAAATGAATTGGTACATGCCACAAGACAAGAGTTATAATAGGGGTGGGCAATTATAATGCAATTAAGCAAGAATTAGGAAGCATAGAATGGAGTCAAAAAATAAAGGGGATGGGGACAATCGACATATGATACTGGTTTAACGAACAGATATTTTGTGTCCTTGACAGGTATGTCCCTGTCAGGTAGGGAGGAAGTTATAAGATAAGGGAACCCTGGTTTACTGAAGAAATTGTGTTTCTTGTTAAGCAGAAGTGGGAGGCTTATGTGATGTTAAGACGATATAGTTCAGATGAGGCGATGGAGTGTTACAGATTAGCTAGGAAGGATTTAAAGAGAGAGTTAAGAGCAAGGAGGGGACATGAGCAGTCTTTAGCAGGTAGAATAAAAGAGAACCCTAAAGCCTGGTATAGGTATGCAAGGAATAAAAGTATCACTAGGGTAGGAATAGGGCCAGTCAGACAGGAGTCGGAATTTGTGTGTGGACCCTGTGGAGATCGGAGAGGTGCTAAACAAATGTGTCTCATCTGTTTTCACTCAGGAAAAGGAGAATACTGTAGAGAAGAAGACTGAGATACTGGCAATTGGACTGGAAAGGATTGAGGTTAGTAAGGAGGTGGTGTCATCAATTTTGGAAGGTGTGAAAGTAGATAAGTCTCCTGGGTTGGATGAGATTTATCCGAGGATTCTCAGCGAAGCTAGGGAGGAGATGGCAAAGCCTTTGGCCTTGATCATTGAGTTGTCACTGTCCACAGGTTTAGTACCACCAGAGGACTGGAAGATTGCAAATGTTATGCAGTAGAGATGACCCAGTAATTATCGACCAGCGAGCCTTAGGTCTGTTGGACGAAAAGTTTTCAAAAAGATTAAAAGAGATAGGATTTATAATCATCTAGCAGGCAACAATTTGACTTGATATAGTCAATATGGTTTCATCAAGGGCAGGTTGTGTCTCACAAACCTCATTGAGTGTTTTGAGAAGGTGAGGGCATGTGGATAAGGGTAGGGCAGTTGATGTGGTGTACGTGGACTTCAATAAAGCCTTTGATTTCGTTTCACATAGTAGGCCTTTGGAGAAAATGCAGAGGCATGGGATTAAGGGTGATTTAGCAGTTTGGATTAGAAACTGGCTTTCTCTAAGAAGGCAGCGAGTGGTGGTTGAATGGAAATATTCTATGCCTCCTTCGTCTTGCCTTCTTGCATTGTAATTGCCCTCCCCAATCTATAACTCTTGCCTTGTGGCATATACCTATCCCTTTCCACTCGTCTGGTTATGAGTGGTGTGCCACAAGGATCTGTTTTGGGACCACTGCTGTTTGTCATTTTTGTAAATGGCTCGGTCACAGGCATAGATGGATGGGTTAGTAAGTTTGCAGATGACACTAAAGTTGGTGGAGTAGTGGACAGTGTGGAAGAAGGTTGCAGGTTGCAGGGGGACTTGGATAAACTGCAGAATTGGGCTGAGAGGTGGCAAATAGAGTTCAGTGCAGATAAATGTGAGGTTATTCACTTTGGAAAGAATAACATGAACACAGAATCCTGGGTCAATGGAAAGATTCTTGGTTGTGTGGCTGTGCAGTGGGACATTGTTGTCCATGTACATAGATCCCTGAAAGTTGCCACCCAGGTTGATAGTGCTGTTAAGAAGGCATATGGTGTGATAGGTTTTATTGGTAGAGGGATTGAGTTCTGGAGCTGTGATGTCATGCTGCAACTGTACAAAATGCTAGTGTAGCCTCACTTGCAATATTGTGTACAGTTCTGATCATCCCATTACAGGAAGGATGTGGAAGCATTGGAAAAGGTGCAGAGGAGATTTACCAATATGTTGCCTGATCTAGAGGGAAGGTTTTATGGGGAATTGTTGAGGAACTTGTGTCTGTTCTCATTGGAGGGAAGAAGGCTAAGAGGGATTTATTAGAGACATACAGGATGATCAGAGGATTAGATAGGGTGGACAGTGAGAGTCTTTTTCCTTGGATGGTGACGTCATCTTGTGCGAGGAGGCATAGCTGCAAGTTGAGAGGTGATATATTTCAGACAGTTGTTAGAGGCAGGACCTTTACTCAGAAAGTGATAAGGGTGTGGAATGCACTGTCTGCCAATACAGTTAACTTAGCCCCTTTAGGAGCATTTAAACAATGCTTGGATAAGTATATGGATGATGATGAGATAGTGTAGAGGGATGGGCTTAGATTAGTTTACAGGTCAGTGCAACATCGAGGGCCAAAAGGCATGTTCTGCGCTGTAGTGTTCTATGTTCTAAGATGGCCCAATGATCTGCATACCTGAAGCCATCTCTCCTAGATCAACTCTTTAGCCACACTTTAACTGTATTATGTTCATATTCCTCGCATCACTGACAGATAGCACAAGGAGAAATCCCAAGATTACAAGCCCAGATGTCCAGCTTTTCAGTTTACAACCTAACATCCTGAACTCCCATTGAAGGACCCCATCACTCTTTCTGTCTACTATTAGAACTGATATACCATTGATCTATATGACCTTGAAACCATTGCATCTTTTGCCATGATATGGTGTTAATATGTTAAGCATGTTGCTGAAATATGATTTGCTTATTTGCTGCGGAACATAACAAACATTGATGTATCACTAGCAACTTCCAAGCCCTCTGAGAGGAAGGGTGATCAGACAGTGTTTATAGTACTACAGGGGAGATTTTAAATGAACTTGGCAAGGGAAATCAGAGGAAGGATGCAATATTACAAAATGAAACAAGCCAGAGAAAGGAGCCAGAATGAAAACTAACTCCTAATAAGAAAGAACATGGCATCAAGTAGAGTCAAATAAGAGGAAATGTCGTAAGTGGCATGGTAGTTAACATTGGCATTCTCAACTTGCAGAAAGTGAGGACTGCAGATGCTGGAGATCAGAGTCAAAGAGTGTAGTGCTGGAAAAGCACAGACAGTCAGGCACCATCTGAGGAGCAGGAGAATCAACATTTCGAGCAGAAGCCCTTCATCAGGATGCTGCCCGATCAGCCATGCTATTCCAGCACCTCACTCTTCGATTCTCAATTTGCAGGTGGAAAACAGGTAACATTATGATATACTGCAGATGAAACTCTTGTTTCAAATATACTGCAGGATCAGGATTCCTGGATATCAAGTGCTCAACAAAGATAGGGTACAAAAGAAAAAAAAATGGATTGACATACCAAAAATTGAGAATATTTTAGTGCTGGGTAGAAAGGATGAACCAGAATGGCTGAGGACAGAATATGTTTGGCCAGAACTAATAGAAAATTGACATGCCATTGTGGCATGGTATCTAGATCTAGATAGAAATTGTCTCATTTGGCAGAAACAACATAGGTTCATGAAAGGCAGATCATGTTTAACTAACCTATTGGAATTCTATGAAGATGTGAGTACAGTTGACAATGGGTGCCCAGTAGTTGTGATGTACCTAAATTTCAAAAAGGCTTTCAACAAAGTGCTGCATGAACATCTGCTATATAAGATAAAAATAGGTATTATAAATATAGCATTACAGGTAGTGTATTAGCATGATAGAGAATTAGTTAGCTAACAGAAAGCAAAGAGTAGGAGTAAATGAGTGCTTTTCTGATTAGTGATTGGTGACTAGTGGCGTATCTCAGGGATCAGTGTTAGCACCACAATTATTCACAATTCACACAGATGATTTGGAGCCACATGTAGTGTGTCAAATTTTGCAGGTGACACTAAGGTGAGTGGTAGGGCAAAGTGTGCAGAGTACTGTGAAACTTTGCCGAGGGACATAGATACTTTAACTGAGTGGGTAAAGGTCTGGAAGATGGAGTACAATATTAATAAATGTGATGTCATCCATTTTGGTAGTAAGAAGTAGTAAGAAGGATTATTTGAATGATAAAATATTACAGTATGCTGCTGTGCTGAGGGACCAAGGTGCCCTTGTGTGTTGATCACAGAGGTTTGGTCTGCAGGTACAACAGGTAATTAAAAAGGCAAATGAAACTTTGCCCTTCATTGCTAAAAGGATTGAATTTAAAAACAGGGAGGTTATGTTGCGGTTGCATAGGGTGCTGGTGAGGCCACACCTGGAGTACTGCTGCAGTTTCGCCTCCTCACTTGAAAAAGGACGTACTGGCACTAGAGGCGGTTCATTAGGATGATTCTAGAGTTGAGGGTTTTGGCTTATGAGGAGAGACTGAATAGACTGGAATTATATTCATTGGAATTTAGAAGAATGAGGGGGCAATATTATAGAAATTTATAAAATTATGGAGGGAATAGATAAGATATGGGTAGAGAGGATGTTTCCACTGGCGGGTGAAACTAGGACAAGAAGGCATAGCCTCAAAATTAGGGGAAGCAGATTTAGGACTGAATTGAGAAGGAATTTCTTCACCCACAGGGTTGTGAATCTATGGAATTCCCTGTCGAGTGAAGTTTTTGAGGCTTCCTCACTAAATGTTTTTAAAGCTAAGATAGATCATTTTTTGAACAGTAAAGGAATTAAGGGTTATGGGTGGGTAAGGGGAGATAAAGCATGTAAAGATCATATTGAATGGCAGAGAGGGCTCGAAAGGCCAGATGGCCTACTTCTGCTCCTAGTTCTTATGGCATGGTATTCATAGTAGAGATTATGAAGAACATGTCCAATATACTAAATAAACAAGGAGCAAAGTGGGAGAGGAAGTGAACATGATGACTATCACTAAAAAACAATTTCTAGGGAAACCAATTGGCAGAAGGCTGAAATAGGTTGGTCTGAGGATTCTAAAGGGAATAGCGACAGAGATGCACCAGTAGAAATTTTTTCTAGAATTCTTAGATTCTGGAAAATTGCCAACGTAAATTCTTTATTCAAAATGAAAGACAGAAAAATAAAGGTAACTATAGTCCAATAAACATCTGTTCTTAAGAAAGCATGATATTCTGTTATGAAAAATATAGTAGTAATTTAAAGAATTAAAAAAAAACACAATGTAATCCAAGAATCATTATGCCTTCATGAGACCCAATTCTGACTGACAAGTTTTTTAGAATTCTTCATGGAAGTAAAAAGCAGGGTAGATGAAGGGAAACCAGTAGGCATACTATATTGGATTTCCAAAAAGCATTAGATAATGTACTGCACATGAGAATACTGAATAAGATAATGTTGTGGACTTGGTATATTAGCATTGATTCAGTATTGGTTAACTAATAGAAAACAGAGAGTTGTTTTAGATGGGGAGTTCTCAGGATGGCAACTTTTAACTATTGATGTGCCACAGGGCCATAAGAACTTACTATATAAATTAATGACTTGGAGATTGAAGTGAATGTGCTAACACCATGTTTGTTGATGACACAAAAATAGTGGAAAATGTGTATTAATGATGACACATGGAATCTGTAGAGAGATATAATCACTTTAATTGAGTGGGCCAAAACTTGGCAGATGGACTATTATATCGGTATTTGTGAGGTTAGATGTTTTGATGGGAATAATAGAAGAGCTGAATACTTAAATGTGGAAAGACAACAGAAAGCTGCAGCACAGAAAGGTTGGAGATCCTATTGCATGGACCACAGAAATACTTCCGAGTTCAGTCTGATAGTGGCTAAAAATAGAACCTAGAACGTTAAAGCACAGCACAGATCCTTCAGCCTTCAATTTTGTACCGACCTGTGAAATTAATCTGATGTCCATTTAACCTACACTGTTCCATTATTATCCATATGTACCTCCAATGCCCATTTAAATACCCTTAACATTTAAAAGGGTATTGGAGCGGGAGGGGAGGATCCAGTTGTTGTGTCCACGTTGGGACTAACAACATAGGCAAAGCTAGGGCGGAGGACGTCTTTCGGGACTATCAAGCACTAGGAAGGAAATTGAAGTACAGGTCCTCAAGGGTCATAATCTCTGGATCACTGCCCGAGCCACGTGCCAGTTGGCATAGGGATAAGAAAATTAGGGAAGTAGACTCATAGCTAAGGGATTGGCGTGGGAAAGAGAGATTCCACTTCATGGGGCATTGGAACCAGGGGGCATTCAGTTTTGGAACCAGGGGGGATCTGTACTGTTGGGACGGTCTCCGCCTGAACCGATCTGGCACCAATGTTCTAGCGCAGAGGATAAATAGGGTGGTCAGTAGGACTTTAAACTTCTGAGTTGGGGGAAGGAAAAGTGAAAGCAACAGGGAGTATGGAGTTAAATGGAAAGATTAGCAGGAGGATAACATGTATGCAGATGGATTTAAGCTTGAGGCAGACTAGGAATGCAACAAAAAGGAAGGATAACTTAGGACATCTTATGACTTCCAATATCTCTAATGATAAGAAAGTTAGCATTAAGGCGCTGTACCTGAATGCTCGTAGCATTTGTAACAAAGTAGATGAACTAATGGCACAGATCATTGTGAATGATTATGATGTGGTAGGCATCACAGAGACATGGCTGCAGGGGGTTCAGGACTGGCAGTTAAACATCCAAGGATTTACAACTTATCGAAAAGATAGGGAGGTGGGCAGAGGGGGTGGGGTGGCCTTGTTAGTTAAGAACAAAATGAAATCTATGGCACTGAACGACATAAGGTCGGATGATGTGGAGTCTATGTGGGTGGAATTGAGGAACCACAAAAGCAAAAAAAAACATAATGGGAGTTATGGACAGACCTCCTAACAGTGGTCAGGACCAGGGGTGCAACATGTACCAGGAAATAGAAAAGGTCGCGGTGATCATGGGGAGCTTCAATATACAGGTGGTCTGGGTAAATCATGTAGCCAGTGGATCCAAAGAAAAGAAATTCATGGAATGCTTACAGGATGGCTTTTTTGGAACAGCTTGTCATGGAGCCCACAAGGGAGCAGGCTATTCTGGACCTAGTGCTATGTAATGAACCAGACTTTATAAAAAATCTTAAAGTAAGGGAACACTTAGGGAGCAGCGATCATAATATGGTAGAGTTCAGTCTGCAGTTTGAAAGAGAGAAGGCAAAATCGGATGTAATGGTGTTACAGTTAAATAAAGGCAATTACAAGGACATGAGAGAGGAACTGACGAAAATCAACTGGAAGCAGAACCTAGCAGGGAAGACAGTAGAGCAAAAAATGGCAGGAGTTTGTAGGTGTAATTGAGGACACTGTACAGAGGTTCATCCCCAAGAAAAGAAAGATTATCCAGGGAGGGATTAGACAGCCATGGCTGACAAAGGAAGTCAGGAAATGTATCAAAGAAAAAGAGACATCTTATAAAGTGGCCAAGAGCACTGGGAAATCAGAAGATTGGGAAGGCTATAAAAACAGAGGATAACAAAGAGAGAAATAAGGAAGGAGAGGATCAAATATGAAGGTAGGCTAACCAGTAATATTAGAAATGATCGTAAAAGTTTCTTTCGATACATAACAAACAAATGACGCACAAAAGTAGACATTGGGCCATTTCAAACGGATGCTGGAAGCCTAGTGATGGGAGATAAGGAAATGGCTGGAGAATTTAATAAGTACTTTGCATCAGTCTTCACAGTGGAAGACATGAGTAATACCCCAACAATTAAAGGGAGTTGGGGCTGAGTTGAGTATGGTTGCCATTACAAAAGAGATAGTGGCAGAAAAGCTAAAAGTCTTAAAATTGACAAATCTCCTAGCCCCGATGGCTACATCCTAGAGTTCTGAGGGAGGTGGCTGAGGAAATAGTGGAGGCATTGGTTGAGATCTTTCAAAAGTCACTGGAGTCAGGAAAAGTCCTGGATGATTGGAAGATCGCTGTTGTAACCCCCTTGTTCAAGAAAGGATCAAGACAAAAGATGGAAAATTATAGGCCAATTAGCCTAACCTCGGTTATTGGTAAAATTCTAGAATCCATCTTTAAGGATGAGGTTTCTAAATTCTTGGAAGAGCAGGGACAGATTAGAACAAGTCACCATGGATTTTAGTAAGGGGAGGTCGTGCCTGACAAACCTGTTAGAATTCTTGAAGAGATGACAAGTAGGTTGGACCAGGGAAACCCAGTGGATGTGGTCTATCTTCCAAAAGGCCTTTGATAAGGTGCCACATGGGAGGCTGCTGAGTAAGGTGAGGGCCCATCGTATTCGAGGTGAGCTACTGGGATGGATTGAGAATTGGCTGCCTAACAGAAGTCAGCGAGTTGGGATAAAAGGTTCTTTTTCAGAATGGCAGCCGGTGACATGCGGTGTCCCGCAGGGTTTAGTGTTGAGGCCGCAGCTGTTCACGTTATATATTAATGATCTGGATGAAGGGACTGGGGGCATTCTAGCGAAGTTTGACGATGATACGAAGTTAGGTGGACAGGCAGGTAGTACTGAGGCAGCGGGGAGGCTGCAGAAGGATCTAGACAGTTTGGGAGAGTGGTCCAGGAAATGGCTGATGAAACTCAATGTGAGCAAATGTGAGGTCTTGCACTTTTGAACAAAGAATACAAGCATGGACAACTTTCTAAACGGTAAGAAAATTCATAAAGCCAAAGGACAAAGAGATCTGGGAATGCTAATCGAGGATTCTCTTAAAGTAAACATGCAGGTTGAATCCATGATTAAGAAAGCAAATGCAATGCTATCATTTATCTCAAGAGGATTGGAATATAAAAGCAGCGATGTGCTACTGAGCCTTTATAAGGCTCTTGTTAGGCCCCATTTGGAGTACTGTGTCCAGTTTTGGGCCCCACACCTCAGGAGGGACATACTGGCACTGGAGCGTGTCCAGTGGAGATTCACACGGACGATCCCTGGAATGGCAGGTCTACCATATGAGGAACGGCTGATGATCCTGGGATTGTATTCATTAAAGCTTAGAAGGTTAAGGGGAGATCTAATAGAAACTTTCAAGAAAATGCATGGCTTGGAAAGGGTGGACGCTAAGAAATTGTTTCCATTAGGCAAGGAGACCAGGACCCGTGGGCACAGCCTTAGAATTCGAGGGGGTAAATTCAGAACAGAAATGCAGAGACATTTCTTCAGCCAGAGAGTTGTGGGCCTGTGGAATTCATTGCCGTGGAGTGCAGTGGAGGCCGGGATGCTAAATGTCTTCAAGGCAGAGATTGATAAATTCTTGATGTCACAAGGAATTAAGGGTGACGGGGAGAATGCTGGTAAGTGGAGCTGAAATGGCCATCAGCCATGATTAAATGGTAAAGTGGACACAATGGGCCGAATGGCCTTACTTCCACTCCTATGTCTTATGCTTTTATGGTCTAACATCGACGAGTTTACTACTGTTGCAGGCAGGCCGTTTCATGCTCCTACTGCTCTCTGAGTAAAGAAACTAACCCTGATATCTGTCCTAAATCTATCACCCACAGTTTAAAGCTATGTCCCCTTGTGTTAGCCTTCAACATCCAAGGAAAAAGGCTCTCACTGTTCACTCCATCTGATATGTCTCGATTAAGTCACCTCTCAACCTTCTTCTGTCCAATGAAAAGAGCCTCAGTTCCCTTAGCCTTTGCTTGTAAGACCTTTCTTCCATTCAAGGCAACATCCTGGTAAATCTTCTCTGACTCTTTTTCAAAACTTCTACATCCTTCCTATAAGGCGATGGCCAGAACTGTGCACAAACCTCTATGTGTGGCCTTACCAGTGTCTTGTACAGCTGAAGCATGACCTTGTGGCGACGAAACTCAATCCTGCTACTGATAAATGCCCACACACCAAATGACTTCTTGACAACCCTATCAAACTGGGTGGCAACTTTTAGGGATTTAGGCACCTGGACACCGAGATCTGCTTGTTCATTGACACTACAAAGAATTTTACCATTAACCCAGTACTCTGCATTCCTGTTACTTCTTCTGAAGTGAACTACCTCACACATTTCTGTATTAAACTTCATTTGCCACTTCTCAGCCCAGCTCTGCATCTTAGCTATGTCCCCCTGTAACTCCCAACATCCTTCGTCACAATCCACAACTCTGGTATCTTAGTGTCATCCACAAATTTACTAACCCATCCTTCTTTGCTCACTTCCAGATCATTTATAAAAATGACAAACAGCAGTAGCCCAAAACAGATCCTTGTGGCACACCACTGGTTACTGAGTTTCAGTTGAACATTTCCCATCAACCACCACCCTCCATCTTCTTTCAGCTAGCCAATCTTTGATCTAAATCGCTAAATCACGTTCAATCCCGAAACTCCATATTTTGTCCAATAGCCTACCATGTGGAACCTTATCAAACATCTTACCAAAGCCCAAAAACACCACATCAACCACTTTACCTTCATTCACCTGTTTGTCACCTTCTCAAAGAACTCAGTAAGGTTAGTTAGGCACCACCTACCCTTCACAAAATCGTGTTGACTATCCCTAATCAAATTATTCCTTTCCAGATGATTATAAATCCTGTCACTTGTAAACATTTCCAAAACCTTGCCCACAACTGAAGTAAGGCTCACTGGCCTATAATTAGCAGGGTTGTTCCAACTCCCCTTCTTAAACAAGGGAACATTTGCGATTCTTCAGTCTTCTGGCACCACTCCTGTCAATAATGTTGACATAAAGATCAAAGCCAAAGGGTCTGCATCTCTTCCCTGGCCTCCTAGAGAATCCAAAGATAAATCCAGTCTGGCATAGGGATCTTAGGTATTTTCAGATCTTCCAAAATTGCTAAAACCTTCTCTTTGTCAACCGTAATCCCATTTAATCTAGTAGCCTGTACCTCTATGTTCTCATTAACATTGCCCCTTTCCATTGTGAATACTGTCAAAACGTATTCATTAAGTACTTTCTCTATGTCCTCAGATTCCACACACAACTTCCCACTACTGTCTTTGATTGGCCCTGATCTTACCCAAGTTATTCTTTTATTCCTGATATATGCATAGAAGGCCTTAGGGTTTTCCTTGATCCTATCCATTAACAACTTCTCATATCTCCTCCTGGCTCTTCTTAGCTATTTCTTTAGATCTTTTATGGCTAGCTTGTAACTTTCAAGTCCCCTAATGAGCCTTCATGCCTCATCCTCACATAAGCCTTCTTCTTCCTCTTGACAAGAGCTTCAACTTCTTAGTAAACTGTGGATCTCTCTCTGGACAACTATCTCCCTGCCTGATAGGATATACTTATCAAGGACCCGCAGTAGCTGTTCACTGAATAAGCTGCACATTTAAAGTGTGTCCCTGCAGTTTCCTTCCCCATCCTATGCATCTTAGATCTTGTCTAATTGAATCATAATTGCCTTACCTCCAGTTATGCCTCTTTCCGTGTGGTATATATTCCTACTCACTGTTACTGTAAACAAAACCGAATTGTGGTCATTATCACCAAATGCAATGAAGTCCTATTTCAAAGGCAGGAGAATATAACAATAGTTATGTCTCACTAAAAGTACTCAAGGTACAGATCAGACCGCAACTTGAATATTGTGAACATTTCTCATCCCATTTTCTAAGGAAAGATATATTGGCACTGGACACAGGTTTGCTCTTTTATTCCAAGTGTGTAGACATTTTCTTATGAGAAGATGTTGAATAGGTTGGACATGTGCTTATTGGTGTTCAGGAGAATGCAAAGAGATCTTATTCATTCATAAAATTCTTCGGTGATTCGACAGGGTAAATACAAAGAGGTTGTTTCCACTTGAGGGAGATTCTCGCACCAGAGGGCATAATCTCAGAGTAAGAATCACACATTTAAGACAGATATGAGGAGAAATTACATTTCTCAGAGGTTGGTGAATCTGTGGTATTCTTTAACACAGAGCATTATTGACACTGTGCAGTCTACTGAAATTACGTCAAAGAGCAGTTTATTAAATCTGATTCACTTACTTGTTCCCCATTTTCTAGTATTGTTTGTTAAACAGTTATATTCCCTTTGAAAGTTACAAATGAATATATATCTGCCACCTGACAAAACAGTGCACATCAAAAACTAAAAACTTGTTCTCTACATATCATCATAGTCAAAAAGTATGGTGCTGGAAAAACACAGCAGGTCAGGCAGCATCTAAGGAATAGAAGAATCAACGTTTTGGGCATAAGCCCTTCATCAAACATTCCTGATGTAGGGCTTATGCCCGAAATACCGATTCTGCTGCTCCTTGGATGCTCTCTGACTTGCTGTGCTATTCCAGTGCCAAACTTTTCAACTCTGATCTCCAGCATCTGCAGTCCTCACTTTCTCTTACATGTCATCATGGTCCACTTGTCAGTTGCGAACCCATGCCTTTTAATGATCGATTTAACAGTTCTCTTTAATTGCTGATGACCAGAATCTGGCCCACTGTGCCAGTCTCTACCGGACTCGAAACTCTGTTTCTTGCTTCACTGATGAAGAGTTTCCCCAGTATCATCTATGTATGGTTTCACCATTCCTCTTTGTGCAGCCAGCTGACTCTCAGTTCAAAATACTGGTAAGAAGAAGTAACAGATTTGGAAGGAGCAGTTCCTTCAATCATAAGCCCTTTCTGTCCCTCATTTGCAACTGAAAGCAAATGCATAAGAGAAATGGGTGGTGACTAGACTTGCAGTGAACAGCGGGAAGGTGAATTTTTGTTTTGTTTCACAACTGGGTGAATTGTCTCTTCACTCTTGGCTGCCCTTTCTCACCCTGATATCGATTAAGCATCAGCACCCTTAATTTAGCAACAGAAGACCTGATGATTCAGTGGGCAATGGAGCTAGGTAGAAGAGAAGCTGGAGTCTCAAACAGGACAGGGGGATGAAGTGATCTTGCCAACTTCAAAACTACTTTTTCTCAACAGTGAACTGACCAAGGCTCAAGTCCAAGAAGTGTGCCAATTATGTGTCATTAATTAAAATAATGTGGAATCTGGGTTGGGAACAACTACTTGTGGGAAAATGTCCAGCAGAATAGTGGGCCACACTCAAAATGTAACTGGGGAGAGTACAGGTCCCCACATGTTCCATTTGTTTGAGCAACAAGTTACAGAGAACTGTGATATCTCAGAATATTTAGAATTATAAAAAGATGATTTTACCAGGTGCAAAGGGAGCAAATCAAAGGAGGCTCTGGTGGAATATAGAAAGTACCAGAGATTATTTTGAGAAAGCTATTAGGACACCAAAGAGGAGGCATGAGAAAAACATAGGGTGGTAAAATTTGGGAGAATTTCAAGATATTCCTTCAGTATATTAAGTGGAATAGGATAGCCAGGGAAAGAAAAGGGCCCATATAGGTATTAAGAAGCAAACTTGTTTGTGGAGCCAGTCGACATTGATTGAATATTAAATGAATATTTGACACCTGTCTTCATTTGGCAGAGGGAGGAGATAGGTACAGAATTTTTGGAGTGGGCCATGCAATCTTGAGCAGATTGACATAGGGAGTGAGGGTATATCATTCGGCTTAATAATCAACAGATCCCCAAGTCTGGTTGAGTTGCATTGCAGGTTGCTGTGCTAACTGAGTTAAGGGCTGACACCCATTTTTTTTAATTCCTCCCTAGCCACAAGGGACGTGCCAGAGCACTGGATAAGAACAAAATGTGGTTCTACATTTCAAGAAAGCTGGAAGGGATAAACCAAGAAATTACAAGGCAGTGTCTCATATCAGTGGTAGGAAGCTATAAGAGAAAATTATGAAGAAGAGAATTAATCTCCACTTGGAAAGAAAATATTTGATATGGGATAGACCTTTACAATCAACAGTTGCATATTGCTGCCCTGCAGAGTTTCGGCCTGATCTGCTGATTATTAACCCAGACAGTTCTACCTACAAGTTGCTTCCCACTGTTTGACATGTGCTTAGCCCTGTCTCTCACTTTCACCTTGGAGTTCTCCCTTGTGCATTTCCTCCAGCATTTTCTCCCACGTTGCTCACCACAGGACATTGGTTAGGCCACTTCTGGAACATTGTGTGCAGTCGGGCCTCCCTGCTGTAGGAAGGATGTAATGAAACTTGAAAGGGTTCAAACAAGACTCACAAAGGACGTTGCCAGGTGTTGGAGCTACGGGGAGAGGCTGACTAGGCTGTGTGTGTTTTCTCTGGGATGTTGCAGGCTGAGGGATGACCTTACAGGGGTCTATAAAGTCATTAGGGGGTGTGGATAGGGTTAATAGACAAGGTCTTTTACCTGAGGTGGGGGTGTCCAAAACTGGAGGGCATAGGTTGAAGGTGAAAGGGAAAAAATTAAAAGGGACCTAAGGGGCAACCTTTTCACCAAAAGCATGGTGCGTGTATGGAATTAGCTGCCAGCGGAAATGGTGAAGGCTGGCACAATTACAATTTTTAAAAGGCAAATGGATGGGTATATGAATAGGAGGGTTTCGAGGGATAAGGATCAAGTGCTGGCAAATGGGACTAGATTAGGTTAGAATACCTGGTTGGCATGGACAAGTTGGACTGATGGGTCTGCTTCCATGTTCTGTATCGCTGTTTGTCTCGAAATGCATAAAAGTGGATAAATCCCCCGACCTGATCAGGTGTACCCTAGAACTCTGTGGGAAGCTAGGGAAGTGATTTCTGGACCTCTTACTGAGATATTTGTACCATTAATAGCCACAGGTATGGTGCCAGAAGATTGTAGGTTAGCTAACATGGTGCCATTATTTAAGAAAGGTGGTAAGAAAAGCCAGGGAGCTATAGACCAGTGAGCCTGACGTCAGTGATGGGCAAGTTGTTGGAGGGAATCCTGAGGGACAGGGAGAACATGGATTTGGAAAGGCAAGGACTGATTAGCGATAGTCAGCATGGCTTTGTGCATGGGAAATCATGTCTCACAAACTTGTTTAAATATTTGGAGAAGCAACAAAGAGGATTGATGAGGGCAAAGAAGTAGATGTGATCTATATGCACTTCAGTAAGGCGTTCGACAAGGTTCCCCATGGGAAACTGGTGAGCAAGGTTAGATCTCATGGAATATAGGGAGAACTTGCCATTTGGATACAGAGTTGGCTCAAAGGTAGGAGACAGAGGGTGGTGGTGGAGGGTTGTTTTTCAGACTGGAGGCCTGTGACCATTGGAGTTCCACAAGGATCGTGCTGGGTCCACTACTTCTTATCATTTATATAAATTTGGATGTCAGCATAAGAGATTAGTAAGTTTGCAGATGACACCAAAGTTGGAGGTGTAGTGGACAATGAGGAAGGTTACCTCAGATTACAACAGGATCTTGATCAGATGGGCCAATGGGCTGAGAAGTGGCAGATGGAGTTTAATTTAGATAAAGGTGAGGTGCTGCATTTTGGGAAATCAAATTAATGATTGGGTCCGAGGGAGTGTTGCTGAATAAAGAGACCTTGGAATGCAGTTTCATAGCTTATTGAAAATGGAGTTGCAGGTAAATAGGATAATGAAGAAGGGTTTTGGTATGCTTTCCTTTATTGGTCAGAGTACTGAGTACAGTAGTTGTGATGTCATGTTGCAGCTGCACAGGACATTGTTTAGGCCGCTGTTGGAATATTGTGTGCCATTCTGGTCTCCTTCCTATCAGAAAGATGTTGTGAAACTTGAAAGGGTTCAGAAAAGATTTACAAGGAGGTTGCTACGATTGGAGGATTTGAGCTACCGGGAGAGTTTGAATAGGCTGGGGCTGTTTTCCCTGGGGTGTCGGGAGCTGCGGGGTGACCTTGTAGAGGTTTATAAATGTATAAGGGGCATGCATAGAATAAATAGACTAAGTATTTTCCCTGTGGTGGAGGAGTCTAGAACCAGACATAGGTTTAGGGTGACAGGGGAAAGATATAAAAGAGACCTAAGGGGCAACTTTTTTCACTCAGAGGGTGAATTTGAACTGCCAGAGGAAGTTGTAGAGGCTGCTACAATTGAAACTTTTAAAAGGCATTTGGATGGGTATATGAATCAGAAGTGTTTGGAGGGACATGGGCCAGGTGCTGGCAGGTGGGACTAGATTGGGTTGGGATATCTGGTTGGTATGGACGAGTTGGACAGAAGGGTCTGTTTCTATGCCGTACATCTCTATGACTGTATGACTCATGCAAGTTTTTTTAAAAATCTGGTTGGCTGGCATGTGTTGAGTCACACAATTACCATTTATGATGTATTATAATTCATCTGATACTTATAATTCACTCTGACTCATGGAAGGCCAGACCTCCTCTTTTGAAAATGTTCTGGATCAAATGATTGTTCCACAGCGAGCTGCCACTTCACAGCCCATTGGCCCATCTGATCAAGATCCCGTTGTAATCTGAGGTAACCTTCTTCGTTTTCCACTACACCTCCAATTTTGGTGTCATCTGCAAACTTACTAACTATACCTCTTATGCTGACATCCAAATTTATATAAATGATAAGAAGTAGTGGACCCAGCACCGATCCTTGTGGGCACTCCACTGGTCACAGGCCTCCAGTCTGAAAAACAACCCTCCACCACCACCCTCAGTCTCCTACCTTTGAGCCAGTTCTGTATCCAAATGGCAAGTTCTCCCTATATTCCAGAAGATCTAACCTTGCTCACCAATCTCCCATGGGGAATCTTGTTGAATGCCTTACTGAAGCGCAAATAGATTACATCTACCTCTTTGCCCTCCACAAGCACTCTAACGAGATCACTCCTGCCAATTCTGTAATAATGGATATATCTGGGTCTCAGTCAAAAGAACCAAAAGCAGAAGTAGGCAATCAGCCCCATGAGCCCTGCTGTATCATTTAATAGAATCACGCCTGATCTCATCTCAGTCTGAATTCAACTTTCCTGCCTGCTGTCCATAACCCTTTAACCTGATACTAATTATAAAAGTATTTTCCTCGGTGCAGTGTTCCAGCATCCAGTACCCTTTGGGGTAGTGAATTTCATTGATTCACTACGTTTTAAGAGCAGTAGTTCCTCCTCATCTCTGTTTTAAATCTGGCGCCTCTTAGATTAGAGCTGACTGTGCAGAGGAGATGACCTAGGGGGTGCAGTGAGAGAGGGACTCACTGAAATCCTTGTAGAGGGAGGACGAGAGCTTCTTCAAGGAAGGCATCCTTGCAAGAGGATTGGCAGTAGGTTAAAATCTTCGAGGAGAATGTGAGGTCTGCAGATGCTCAGCTCTGATCTCCAGCATCTGCAGACCTCACTTTCGCTTCTTAGATTAAAACGATAGTCAAGTAATGCTTTCTCTGTTGCATGTGCACCTGACTGCAATGTATTTTACTGCATGGCCAGTTCAGTGCGTACTGCCACTCACCAGCCTCACTTCCTGATTACTATTGAAGTCCCCTAAGCAAAATGCATTCTGTACCCTGCTCCCCTCGGTGCTGTACTCGAAACGGTAACTGTGTTTTCTTCCGGTTGAGTTTCCTCGGCAATTTCTGTTTTTGTTTCAGATTTTCAGCATCCGCAGTTCTCTGTTTTACTCTGTTTCTTCCAAGAGTTGCTCAGCATGGAGAAATCCTGATACATCAGTATGGGAGGGTAGAATCAGTACCACAGCATTCATTATACTTTGCAAACTATTTTCACAATTATCGTTTTCTAAATTAATTTTAGAAAAATACCTTCATAAACTATTATTGTTTTAGGTACTCCTTATATCCAGTAATATTTCCGCAATATTTACTAGCTCACTGGTTAGCACTGCTGCCCCACACCACCAGGGTCCCAGGTTCGATCCCAGCCTCGGGTGATTGTGTGGAGTTTGTATGTTCTCCTTGAGTCTGCGTGGGTTTCCTCCCACATTCCAATGAGGTGCAGGTCAGGTGAATTGGCCATACTAAATTGCCCATAGTGTTCGGTGCATTAGTCACAGAGAAATGGGTCTGGGTGCGTTACTCTTCGGAGGGTCGGTGTTTGACTTGTTGGGCCGAACGGACTGTTTCCACACTGTAGAGAATCTAATAATTGAAATCATCTCCCCGCTCCCCAGCAAGTTGGACGAATAAATGTCCATGGGGCAAATGATAACTTTTCTGCGCTCAGGTTATTCGAATGTTTGTTATTCCATCAGGCTTCAGTGTAATAAATTTATTTTAAACAGAACAAGTCTCAATGCTGTTTCTTAATCTTCATTCCTGACGAAAGGCTTATGCCCGAAACGTCAACTGACCTGTCCCTCGGATGCTGCCTGACCTGTTGGGCTTTTCCAACGTCACACTTTTCGACTCTGACTCTCCAGCATCTGCAGTGGTCAGTGCTGTTTCTGTTCATTATTCTATTTCAATTACTCCGTCCAAATTAAAGGAACTGGTCAGTATTACATTGGAAATGCAGGCAATGCCATTGTGCTTATTGTTCTGCCAGTTCTTTCCCGGGGCTACGTTGTGACAGGCAGTTAACCCGAGGAAGGCACGTTCATTCAAAATGTATCTGAGATTCTATGTTGTATAAGTATTTGTGCACTAAAATTGGCATACAGTGTGCAGTACTTTCTCTCACCACTTAAATGCGGGCGGCACTGCACAGCAACCTAAGAAATCTTCGTAGGGTACAAAGAAGCAGCCTCCAAAGAACTGGTCTGCTGCGTTGTCTCCAGCCTCCGGACACTTCGCCAATAATTTATTTTGTTCTGCCTGAACATAGAATGCCCTGTGGAACTCAATCTCGGGCAAGTCAGCTGGTCGCAAAGTGGGTAAAGGCCGGTCTTGAAAATGAACATACCTCGTGGTAAGTATTATAAGGTAAACCGGCCAATAGCTACAGCTGGCGTTGTACGACAAGTACACGAGGGAGTTATCTACTGACACAAAGATTCCTTCACTGAAGCCCTCTTGTGGTGGTGATCAAAAAGTCTCCTTCCTTTCTCACATTTATTCGGTCTGTCAAGTGCAGAAACCCCTTTGCTTCAAATAGAGCTTCTTCTAGTCAAGTTTAGCTGTTTTAATATGACCAAAAATATAAGATCAAGTTATATACAGATCATAAAATAGACTATATGAGGTCTGGATGCAATGTGCTGCTACTACCCTGACATTTTCTGCACCAGCTGTCATCAAACTTGGGAGTACTGAAGAAAACGGTGAGGAGTACAAAAGACATCGGTGGCTGTCTGGTTGGAAGATACAGTTTACCAAAAAAAAAGTCACAGGGCGTAGTTTGAAAGGAAGAAGGGGAGGAGTACACACATGCTTAATGAAACAATTTTAAAGGGAAAGCTCGAAGATGGTTATAAAACCATCAGAAATAGCAGCAGGAGTAGCCCGTTCGACTCTCGAGCCTGCTCTACCATTTAATAGGATCGTGGCTGATCAAACACTTCTCATGTCCACTTTCCTGCATTTTCCCTGTAAACTTTGGTTCCCCTACTAATCAAAAATGTATCTATACAAGCCGTAAATGTGCACGAGGACTCTGTCCCCACAATAAGGAGTTCCAAAATACCTTACAACCTTTCGAAAGAGGAAATTTCTCCTCATCTCAGTGTTAAATTGGGGCCCTTAGTTCTGAGCCTCTGACTCTCGATCTTATGATGCGGAAACATCCTCTCAGCATTTATCCTGCCAAACCCCTGAAGAATCCTATATGTTTCAGAGATCACCTTTCATTCTTTTAAACTCCAGAGTCCTAACCATTTTAATCTTTGTTCATTGGGAAGGCAATCCCTCCATGCCAGGATCAAGAGAAAAAAAACCTAAGGCTCACAATTTTGAAGGTGCTAGGACTGGTTACCAAAGCAGTAAATAAAGTCCATTGTGCATTTTGTGAATGGATCAAGAGAGAAGAAAAGTCAGAAAGTTAAGCTCATCATTTAGAGCACATTTTTCTCGATCTGCTTGAGTATTATGTATAATGGGGGAATCCTTATTTTATAAAAGACCTGACGGCTTTGGAAAGGGAACTAATCTGAATTACCAGGTAGATTACGGGGATGAAGAATGACATATTTGGAGAAAACGGATAATTTGTTTTCATTAAAAAAAGAGAAAAGCTAAGAAAATATTTTATAGAGGTTATAACAACAGCAACAAGAATATTGAGAAAGAACAATTGTTTCCAATGGCTGAAGGGTCGATGACCAGAAAAGACGAATGACTAGTAAAAGAAACGGAGATAACGAGCATTTTTTAAAACAAAGTGGCTCCAAATTTTGATGTGGATCCTGATAAGGTGATCGATACAGCTCAATCCCTAATATTCAAAGGGATATTGAATATATATTTGAAAGAGAGAGAAATATAGGGTATGGGTTAGGAATAGCATAGTGGTCCTAATTGAAATACTCTCCAAATGAGCTCGTGGATGTTCCGCTGGCTGAATGTTTGGTTCTTTGCTTCCTACGTTAAAAATAAAACAGAATTCAACCTGAAAATAATAACCCAGATATTGAAAAGGCACATGCTGGTGACCCCAGAGAAATTCTTCGAAGCCAATCATCTTAGCGATGGAGACAGATGAATGGGAGAATGGAATGGCGTCCTTCCATTAAGCAGGTTGTGAGGATGTATAGCCCAGAATGTTTTTGTTTTCATCAAGTGACTCCTCATCAGAACTGATAGCAGCTCGGAAAAAAAGTGGTATTTACTACATTCTGCTCACAAACGTTGTCACACCTGCTGAGTTTCTGGAGCATTTCTTGCTTTTTGTAGTAATTTTCAGAAATACCTGGACAATCTTAATATATGGAATGACAATCAATACATAGTCCTGGATGCACATGGTGCCAGACAATGACTAACTCCAACAAGTGAGGATCCAACTTCTTGCTCTTGATTTTCAAATGGATAACCGTTGAAATATATCTCAGCATCAATTTTCTGGACGTCTTGATTGACCATAAACTTAACTGTACTAGCCATACAGTATTGTGGATAAAGATCTAGATCAGAGACGAGGAATATTCCAGAAACGTATGTCTACTCCCAACTTCATGTCAGACGTCAGTACTATGATGGCATTCTCTGCAAAGGCTTGGATAAGTCTGGATGCAACAATGCTCAATATTATTCAAAATAAATCAGCTTGCATTATTTCTGCACTATACCCCATTACAAAAACGTCATTACCTTCAGTTAGAAGACATAAATCTACATGTGATCGCCCTTGTAAAGCAAATATTCGACTTGAAAATGGGAGATGCTGCCTTCAAAAGTCCTAACAAACATGAATAGCAGGCTCTCAGTACAGGGTAAAAATTGACTGGAAAATTAATTATCCTTGAGTTATAGAGTAACATGACATGGAAACAGGCCCTTCGGTCCAATGGGTCTATGCCAGGCAAATTTTTTCAAACTAAACTAATCCCACCTGTAAAGCCAAGAAGTAGAACTAGCAACAAGAGTTTACCAGGTCAATATTAAATGTATATACTGAGCACAATATGAGCTATTCATATAAGTGCTGACTGAAAGAAATATGGATATAATCACCTTGAAGAAAACCTTACACCATCTATCAAGCTCATATTCCAGCTATCCACGAAAGGCACACAATAAAACAAGGATATACAGGAGTAACCTTGTCAGATGTATCAAGGAAAAGATCACCAAGTAGGCAGAAGAGCTAAAATCAGATGACCCCCTACATTATCCTCATTAAGATACTTATTTGATCATAAATGTCCACAAATCACCAAATGACTGTTGGCCTAATATAATCAGTTCCTCAGAATAAAGACTGACTTGCTTCCACTCAGGTGTTCTGGGTCCTTAAGTGTCTGAACAGTTCTATGTTGGATTGCCACAGGTGTTTGAAGAGATGGGTGCTGGGATGCACTGGTTACTGTGCACTTGTTTGCACGTGATCTCTATCTGAGCCTGTCAGAGATGTTAATAATGGTCAACACCTTCAAAAATGCTTTTTCTCCAGTTTGGATGGTCTAAAGATTCCTGTGAAATAGTGGGATTTTTTTTCAGGGAGGCTTTAAATACATACAAAAAACATTTTCTCTGCCCTGCAATTGATGTGGAAGACCTCAGAGTCAAGAGTTTATTTTGGAAATCTTGTGTCAAGCATCAGGAAATGTTGCCCACAAAAAGCAGCTTATTGATAGTAATCAGTACTTCAATCTAGTGATGTTGGTTAAAGAGAGGGCACGAATATTGGAGCACCTATTTTGCTTGTGAATTTTTAGCAGTATGCATGGGCATTAACTAAGGAGGGCTGTATTGATATTGGAGGCAGTCCAAGGAAGGTCACTTGGCTGATATCAGGTATGGAGGGATTTTCTTATAAGGAGAGGTTGAATAGATTGCATCTGTGCTATTTGGACTATCGGAGAACAAGTGATGACCTTATTGAGCTATACAAGATTCTTAGAAGACTTGACACTGTAGATGCAATAAGGTTGTTTCTTCACATGTGAGAATCTCAGACCAGAAGGTGAAATCTCACAATAAGGATCACACATTTAAGAAAGAGATGAGAATGTGGAATTCTTTGTCAGAGAGCTATTGACCCTGGGTCATTATGTACATTCAGGCCGAGATAGACAGATTTTTAATAAATAACACTTTTTTTTGCATTATGGGGAAAAGGCAGGAAAATGGAGGTGAGCATTATCCAATTGGCTATGATCTAATTGAATGATGGAGGAGACTTGATGAGCTGAATGGTCTGTTTCTATTCGAATGTCTTATGGTCTTATGGTGATATTTCTCAAAGTTTCTGAGGTATGTGTTGCCCATTGTCCATAGCTTTGCTCATACCAGAGCACTGGTAACATCACTGTGCTGTAGAACATGAAGTGGGTGTTGGGCTTGAGATCTTCACTATCAAACATTCTTTCACAGATAACACACACCTGTGTACTGGGATGCTGGAGGCAATGTTGAATTCTACACTTGATATTTGCCCCCACCTGGAGGAGACTTCTGAAATATAGAATTCATCCACATGTTCCAGTGGGGTTTGTGGAAAGGATTTGGGAAATTGCATTGATATCATAACACATCCTTGCATGAGCCTGGTTTGCATTTGTATTGGGTCAGTGGTGGATCCATTGTTGAGGATCATGGCTTGTTACATTGCAACCCCAGCAATCTATAAGGACAGCTTCAAGAGAAAATGCATTTGTGGGGGTACCTCAACAACAATGTCATAGGAGAACAATAGCAAAACTGGATCTTAGTTGCATGTCTGCAAAATTGTATACGATGCAAAGCAGTCTAGCACCTTCAATAATGTCAGTTGGAAAGACTAGTCACTTGAAATTTTCTTCATGAGCCGCATCAGCAAAGGTCAACTACTTATGTGCTCTCATCAGTGCTTCCAATCTTGCCACATTCCCCAAATGTCACTCACACATCAGTCTCAAACTACAATGCATAGATTCATAGTGAAGACCACTGAAAGGATAACAAGCATACCATATGGCAGACACGTAGAAACCTGTACTACTCAGATCCTATCCTTCCTTGGGAAATGCAACTATTTGAGTCAAATTCTTAAACTGACCACCACCAAATTTGTTTTGTGAAGCTTCAGAGAAATTTCAATCCCCTTCTGCATACAGGCAAATTAGCAAATCTTGAAATAAGGAGAAAGCGAGGACTACAGATGCTGGCAATCAGAGTCAAGAATGTGGTGCTGGAAAAACAAAACAAGTCAGGCAGCATCCAAGGAGCAGGAGAATCAACATTTCGGGCATAAACCTTTCATTAGGAAAGATTTGATTTCAGTCAGTCAAACCAAATGATCACCCAATCTCTAACACTCCCAATGATCGATCCAGCAGCAGCCATATCAGTGGTTCAAATAAGGAGTGCACTTGTGATGCAGAGGTGTGTAACATCTCTAAAAAGGTTGCTCATAAAATATCTACCAGTGGCTCAGAATCAATTCTGATACTATTACTTCACAATTTCAAATGAACTCAATGGTGTATTTGAAGTTTAGAACTGAAAGGTCTGCAGGAATGGTGAGCAAAATGTAAACAGCTCTGAACAGTTTCTGAAGACTGCACCAAAGTAAGTAAGCTCCTCAAGCTCTGATACTTGCGAAGTGTACGATGATTGATAGCTATCAGAGGGAACCAATTGAAGTTACATACAATTCTTGAAGAACATAACCAATGAAGCAGTTGACCACATTCATAGCCCAGAGACCTTTCTCAGAAATCTAGCAGCAATTCAACATAGTTGCCATTGACAAATCAGGAATGCCAAGCAATAGCTGACATATCTACCATTTCATCACTCAGCTGGCAGCAACATAAATGGACTACAGCAATTCAAGAAAGCAGCTCACCAACAGCTTCTCAAGAGCAATGAAGCACAATCTACCATAAGCAATGAATGTTGTCCAGCAGCAATGTCCACTTCACGTGAATGATTAAATTTTTAAAAATTCAAAACCATAGAAGCACTAATTACATACCCCCACCCCTACAACCACCCATACCCTCAAACTCAAATATAACAGGAAGATTTTCAAAAAGATTAAACTGCTCTGAGCAAGTCCTTATACTGACTTCAATTATTAATGCTGGGTTCAACAAAGGCTTGAAAGCAGGAATTGAATTTGTTGACATAACCTGTGCTCGTGTCATAGTGTGGCATACAGACATGTCACTAAAACTCCCCAACAGTGTCGGCTATGTGAAAATCCTACAATTAAATAATTCCATGATCCAGAGCCAAAAGTCCCATGTGCATCTTCACAGAGACTTTGTTGCGGGGGTGGGGGGGGGAGGGGGTCAGGACTGGCAGTTAAACTTCCAAGGATTTTCAACTTATCAAAAAGATAGGGAGGTGGACAGAGGGGGTGGAGTTGCTTTGTTAGTTAAGAACAAAATTAAATCTATGGCACTGAATGACATAGCGTTGGATGATGTGGAGCATGTGTGGGTGGAATTGAGGAACCACAAAGGCAAAAATACCGTAATTGGAGTTGTGTACAGACCTCCTAACAGTGGTCAGGACAACGGATGCAACATGTACCGGGAAATAGAGAAGGCATGTCAGAAAGGCAAGGTCACCGTGATCATGGGAGACTTCAATATGCAGGTAGACTGGGTAAATAATGTTAGTTAAAAACAATGACTGCAGATGCTGGAAACCAGATTCTGGATCAGTGGTGCTGGAAGAGCACAGCACGAGCAGCGAAATCGACGTTTCGGGCAAAAGCCCTTCATCAGGAATAAAGGCAGTGAGCTGGAAGCATGGAGCGATAAGCTAGAGGAGGGTGGGGTGGGGAGAGAGAGTAGCATACAGTACAATGGGTGAGTGGGAGAGGAGATGAAGGTGATAGGTCAGGGAGGAGAGGGTGGAGTGGATAGGTGGAAAAGAAGATAAGCAGGTCGGACAAGTCCGGACAAGTCATGGGGAGAGTGCTGAACTGGAAGTTTGAAACTAGGATGAGGTGGGGGAAGGGGAAATGAGGAAGCTGTTGAAGTCCACATTGATGCCCTGGGGTTGAAGTGTTCCGAGGCGGAAGATGAGGCATTCTTCCTCCAGGCGTCTGGTGGTGAGGGAGCGGCGGTGAAGGAGGCCCAGGACCTCCATGTCCTCGGCAGAGTGGGAGGGGGAGTTGAAATGTTGGGCCACGGGGCGGTATGGTTGATTGGTGTGGGTACCTCGGAGATGATCCCTAAAGCGCTCTGCTAGGAAGCGCCCAGTCTCCCCAATGTAGAGGAGACCGCATCGGGAGCAATGCATACAATAAATGATATGAGTGGATGTGCAGGTAAAACTTTGATGGATGTGGAAGGCTCCTTTAGGGCCTTGGATAGAGGTGAGGGAGGAGGTATAGGCACAGGTTTTACAGTTGCCAGTGCATCCAAAGAAAGGGAATTCATGGAATGCTTACAGGATGGCTCTTTGGAATGGCTTGTCATGGAACCCACAAGGGAGCAGGCTATTCTGGACCTAGTGCTTTGAAATGAACCAGACTTTATAAAAGATCTTAAAGTAAGGGAACCCTTAGGAAGCAGCGATCATAATATGGTAGAGTTCAGTCTGCAGTTTGAAAGAGAGAAGGCAAAATCGGATGTAATGGTGTTACAGTTAAATAAAGGTAATTATGAGGGCATGAGAGAGGAACTGACAAAAATAGACTGGAAGCAAAGCCTAGCGGGGAAGACAGTAGAGCAAAAATGGCAGGAGTTTGTGGGTATATTTGAGGACACTGTACAGAGGTTCATCCCCAAGGTAAGAAAGATTATCCGGGGAGGGATTAGACAGCCATGGCTGACAAAGGAAGTCAGGAAATGTATTAAAGAAAAAGAGACATCCTATAAAGTGGCCAAGAGCAGTGGGAAATCAGAAGATTGGGAAGGATACAAAAACAAACAGAGGAAAACAAAAAGAATAATAAGGAAGGAGAGGATCAAATATGAAGGTAGGTTAGCCAGTAATATTAGAAATGATAGTAAAAGTTTCTTTCAATATATAAGAAACAAACGACAGGCAAATGTAGACATTGGGCCACTTCAAACTGATGCTGGAAGCCTAGTGATGGGAGATAAGGAAATAGCAGGAGAACTTAACAAGTACTTTGCATCAGTTTTCACAGTGGAAGACATGAGTAATATCCCAACAATTAAAGAGAGTCAGGGGGCTGAGTTGAGTATGGTTGCCATTACAAAAGAGAAAGTGCTAGAAAAGCTAAAAGGTCTTAAAATTGATAAATCTCTTGGCCCCGATGGGATACATCAAAGAGTTCTGAGGGAGGTGGCTAAGGAAATAGCAGAGGCATTGGTTGAGATCTTTCAAGAGTCACTGGAATCGGGGAATATCCTGGATGATTGGAAGATCGCTGTTGTGCTACTGAGACTTTATAAAGCTCTGGTTAGGCCCCTTTTGGAGTACTGTGTCCAGTTTTGGTCCCCACACCTCAGGAAGGGCATACTGGCACTGGAACGTGTCCAGCGGAGATCCACACAGATGATCCCTGGAATGGTTGGTCTAACATACGAGGAACGACTGAGCATCCTGGGATTGTATTCATTGGAGTTTAGAAGATTAAGGGGAGTCTTAATAGAAACTTACAAGATAATATATGGCTTGGAAAGGGTGGATGATAGGAAATCTTTTCCGTTAGGCGAGGAGACTAGGACCTGTGGACACAGCCTTAAAATTAGAGGGTGCCAATTCAGAACAGACATGCGGAGATATTTCTTCAGCTAGAGAGTGGTGGCCTGTGGAATTCATTGCCACAGAGAGCAGTGAAGGCCAGGATGCTAAATGTCTTCAAGGCAGAGATTGATAGATTCTTGATGTCTCGAGGAATTAAGGGCTACGCGGCGAATGCGGGTAAGTGGAGTTGAAATGCCCATCAGCAATGATTGAATGGCGGAGTGGACTCGATGGGCCGAATGGCCTTATTTCCACTCCTATGTCTTATGGTCTTATCTTGAATGTCAAAGCAGAACTACAATGCTCTCCAACAGGGTCAGTTCTCATATTGGCCTTTTGTGACATATTTACCTGTGATCAGCAACCCGCAACGTTAAGGTTCTTTGCAAAACATGATAACCAAAGACTGGTTCAAGAACATTTTCATACATTAAGGAAACATGCAGTGAAGATACGTGTTCACTGTAAGTTTACTTTGTATTATCGAGATAAATGCTGCTGAGTCTGTCAATTCAGTATGGTGGCCATCACCAAGAAGAAGGATTGAGAGAAACTGAATGATCTGAAGGTGGATAAATCACCCTGGACCAGATGGACTACACTCCAGAGTTCTATGGGGAATAGCTGAAAAGATCGTGGTGAAGTTAGTGGTGATCTTTCAGGAATCACTAGAATCAGGGAGATTTCAGAGGACTGGAATGTCATTAACATGACACCCCTGTTTAAGGAGGGAGTAAGACAAAAGTCAGAAAGGTACAGACCAATTAGCTCCACTTTAGTCCTGGGTAAAATCCTGGAATCCATTGCAAAGGATGATATTTCTGAATACTTGGAAGTGTATGGTAAAATATAGCAAAGTCAGCATGGTTTCATCAAGGGGAGGTCATGCCTGATAAACCTGCTAGCATTCTTTGAGGAAGTAATGAGTAGCTTAGAACAAGGACAGCCTTTAGATATTACCTACCTGGACTTTAAGAAGGCCTGTGAAAAGGTGCCGCACAGGAGACCCTGAGTAAGATAAGGGCCCATGGTGTTTGAGGCTAAGGTTCTGGATTGAAGCTTAACTGGATGGTAGGAGGCAGAGTGTGGGGATTAAAGGGTCTTTCTCAGGATGGCAGCTGGTCACAGGTGGTGTTTCAGAAGGTTCAGTGTTAGGATCATAACATTTCACTTTATATATTAATTATTTAGATGAAGGAACTGAGGGCATTCTGGCTAAGTTTGGTGACAATACAAAGATAGGTAGAGGGACAGGTAGCACTGTGGAGGTGGGGAGGCTGCAGAAGGATTTGGACAGGTTAGGAGAGTGGGCAAAGAAGTGGCAGATGGAGTGTAATGTGGGAAAGTGTGAGGTCATCCACTTTGGTAAAAAGAATATAGGCATGGACTATTTTCTAAATGGGCAGAAAATTCAGAAGTCTAAAATGCAAAGGGACTTCAGAGTTCTAGTCCAGGATTTTGTCAAAGCAAACTTGCAGGTTGAGTCATTAGATTAGATTACTTACAGTGTGGAAACAGGCCCTTCGGCCCAACAAGTCCACATCGACCCGCCGAAGCGCAACCCACCCATACCCCTACATTTACCCCTGCCCCTAACACTATGGGCAATTTAGCATGGCCAATTCACCTGACCCGCACATCTTTGGACTGTGGGAGGAAACCGGAGCACCCGGAGGAAACCCACGCAGACACGGGGAGAATGTGCAAACTCCACACAGTCAGTTGCCTGAGGTGGGAATTGAACCCAGGTCTCTGGCGCTGTGAGGCAGCAGTGCTAACCACTGTGCCACCGTGCCATTAGGAAAGCAAATGCAATGTTGGCATTTATTTTGAGAGGACTTGACGATAAAAGTAGGGTTGTACTTCTGAAGGTCTAAAAGGCTCGTGCCTGACAACGTTTGAAGTATTATGCACAGTTTTGGGTCCCATATCTCAGGAAGATTTTCCTCACCTTGGTGCGTGTTCAGAGGTGGTACACGAGATTGGTCTCAGGAATGAAAAGCTTAACATATGAGGAAAATCTGAGGACTCTGGGTCTATACTTGATGGAGTTTAGAAGGGTAAGGGGGAATCCAATTGATGCTTATAAAATACTATTTGGCCTGGACAGAGTGAATGTTGGGAAGCTGCTTCCATTGGTAGGAGAAACGAGGACCTGAGTGCACAGACTTAGAGTAAAGGGAAGATCACTTAGACAGAGATAAGGAGAAACGTCTTCAGCCAGAGAGTGGTGAATCTATGGAATTCACTGCCACAAAAGGCTGTGGATGCCAGGTCATTGTGTGTATTAAAGACTAGGATAGATAGGTTCTTAATTGTCAAGGGAGTCAAGGGTTATAGGGAGAAGGTGGGAAAATGGCAATGAGAAACTTATCAACTATGACTGAAAGGTGGAGCAGACTCAATGGGGTGAATGGTCTTATAGACTCATAGAGTCATAGAGATGTAAAGTGTGGAAACAGACCGTTCAGTCTAACCTGTCCATGCCGACCAGATATCCCAATCTAATCTATTCCCACCTGCCAGCACCTGGCCCATATCCCTCCAACACTTACTATTCATATACCCATCCAAATGCTTGTTATATGTTGCAATTGTACCAGCCTTCACCACTTCCTCTGGCAGCTCACTCCATACCCGTACCACCCTCTGTGTGAAAAAGTTGCCCCATAGGTCTCTTTTATATTTTTCCCCTCTCACCCTAAACCTATGCCTTCTAGTTCTGGGCTCCCTAAACCCAGGGAAAAGACTTTACCTATTTACCCTATCCATGCCCCTCATAATTTTGTAAACTTCTAGCAGGTCACCCCTCAGCCTCCGACGCTCCAGGGAAAACAGCCCCAGCCTGTTCAGTCTCTTCCCATAGCTCAAATCCTCCAACCCTGGCAACATTCTTGTAAGTCTTTTCTGAACCCTTTCAAGTTTCACAACATCTTTCTGATAGAAAGGAGACCAGAATTGCATGCAGTATTCCAACAGCGGTCTAACCAATGTCCTGTACAGCTGCAATATGACCTCCTAACTCCTGTACTCAATACTCTGACCAATAAAAGAAAGTATTAGTGGGTGGCACAGTGGTTAGCACTGCTGCCTCACAGCGCCTGAGACCTGGGTTCAATTCCTGACTCAGGAGACTGACTGTGTGGAGTTTGTACGTTCTCCCCATGTCTGCATGGGTTTCCTCCAGGTGCTCCGGTTTCCTCCCACAGTCACAAAGGTGAATTGGCCATGCTAAATTGCCCGTAGTGTTAGGTAAAGGGATAAATGTAGGGGTATGGGTTGGTTGCGCTTTGGCGGGTCGGTGTGGACTTGTTGGGCCGAAGGGCCTGTTTCCACACTGTAAGTAATCTAATACCAAACACCTTCTATCTTCTGCTCATACGACTTTTGGTCTTATGATCTTCATCTTTCAAACTGAGCAACTCAATGGCCAAGTAACAAATTGCTGTCCAATTCTATGCCTGACCAGTCAATCATGACCCAACACCTAATTGCCTTAGTATCGTGTTGAACATACATTCACCAATAAGTAATGAGATTAGAACTAAGATCAAGATGTTATTGAATCAGAATCCATGTGCAACACATTGCTTCACTTACCCCGTCAATCTAACAGTAACATATTCATCTCAATCTTATTCTGGAATTATTACTGAAACATTATAGATGTCAGCTTGGTAAATCCTGAGGATAATTCCTGGAACTCTGAGACCAACACAGCTCAACTGGATTCCTGTGCTAGCATCCATTGGAGTTGTGGATTTATGCTGGATAAAGATCCTCTTGGAATACCATCACGGCCTAACACCTAGCAAAGCACTCTGATTTGTCACAGGACATCAAAGGAAAACTATATATCTGTCTGAATCTGACATATCCCAATGGAATGTGAAGTCCACCTCAAGTCTGTACCTCCTAGTTGATTACAAATATCACAAACTATAATTCAATCAAGGATCTGAAGGGGAGGTTCCATGTTTCAAACCAAAGATTTGTACATCCTACAGCTATTTAAGGACATGCTAGAGAAGATGCTGCACAAGAAAGATGAGGAACAACACTACCCATCCAAGGAAGACCATTGTCCATGGACAGAATTCCTGTCCTCAGGAGTCTATTTCTGGTGATATCAGAACCATTCCCATTTTATCAGTTAAGCCATTAAATGCATTGCTAATCTTGACATCAGACCATAAGTGCAACATTCAGGCATTTTTAAAAAAAATATTGCTAACCTCCTATATACAATGGCTGCTGTGGAGAAAATATAGGTGATCTTCTGCAGCAATTTGTCAAAGCTTCTTCAACAGCACTTTCCAAAACTCTGATCCATTTCAAACAACAAGGCCAATAGTTACATGAACACCATCATAACAAGATAAGAATATAGGACCTGGTGTAGGTCACTTCACCCCAGATCTCATTGTCGTTCAATGTAGTGATTGCTGACCTTTGACTCAACGTGAACATGTATCCACATTTTGACCCATCTTTAGATAACGCAATCTTTCAGGCTTAAATTTGCAATTAACTGGGGAGAAAGTATCAAATGCCACTTTCAAAAGTAAGTTCCAAATTTGATGAATGAATGATTCCTTGGCACCTATATCTAGGGAGATACAGTGAAACATGTTTTGTCACAATCTGGCACCATTTTGAGGTACAAAAGAATAAAAAGAAAATGCTTAAATAAAGTTTATCTTCATCAGCTGAGGTCCAAGCATGGCTCCAGGACTTAAGCAACATCTCTGCAAGGTGCCTGCTCTGGACCTCCTGCAGCCAGGAGTCACTGCCCTGCCATTACTACAGTTCACACCTCACCGCCAATTCCAGGAGTCCACATGTTGGGTCTACAAAGCCAGGAGTCCCCAATTCAGGCATCACCTACACCACTCTGGCCTTCCCATGATGTTGGGAAGATGAAGTAAAGAAGACGGTAAAGAAAAATGATACAATGGAAAGACAAAAAAGAATGCACCTGACCTGGAGCAAATGTGCTGATGCTGCCATTTGAATAGTTGGGCCTGCTCTCTCCCCTGCACTGAAGGCCTCACTCTCCCTTCCATGCTGCAGGGCCCACGGTCTCCCGTTGCCGCTGCTGCAGAACAAGCTCAGAAGGCTGGGCCTGCTCTTACCCTACAATGATGCCAATAAATTACTTCAAAGGGAATAAAAAACCAAGAGAAAGAGAAACAGAGAGGAAAAGATCAAAAGTTTTTTAAAAATTAAAGAAAAGAGGATGCGGACGAGCCCTGGACCAGAACACGGCGCTGCTACTTTCTGTCAGGATTTGTGTGTGAAATGCTCCGCAGTTTAGTACTTGAAAGGAAAAGCTTTTTTTTTGTGTTAGCCCTGTGTGACAAACAGGACTCAGTGCTGCACTGGAACAGGAGCAGGTATGGTACTGTTTTCCAGTGTGCAGCTTCCCTGACTTTATACATGGGTTAAGCATTTTTCTGGAAATGGGATGAGGGGCAATGCCTTCACATTCTGCATGTAGGTAACACAGCTCATAAACTGTCAAAATGCTGATTAAAGGAGGCAGATAGAATTTCCAGTCACCTTATTGGTTTCTGCAAATTGTTGGGCTTAGTTTGGCTGGCTTGGCATCAACTTCATTCTGAAGCTCCCTCTCCCTGTTTCAGTTGCAACAGTAGCTTGCTGCTCTTTTTAACCAGGATGACATTTTACTGACTTTGAGGGCCAACACAACTGTAATCATGGTGACTTTAGTTTAGATTGGAAAAATTAAACTAGCAATAACCAGCCTATAGTTTCCAGCCTTTCTTAAGTAAAGGCACAATATTAGACATCCTCCAATTCTCTGGCACCTCTGGCTGTAGATGATACAAATATTTCTATTGGGGCCCAGCAATTTCTTCCCATAATGTTCTGGGATACACTTGAACTCGTCCTGGAGATTCTGATTTAGGTGCTATCGGAAGGACAGAAAGGGAGACAAGTGATAAAGGGAATAGCATTTATGTTTTGGGAAATCATTACTAATGTACTTAGAAAGGATATTCCGGAGTGATCATCCAGTGAAGCAGTATGAGTTGAACTCAGAAATAAGAAGGATGATCACCTGGCTGAAATTATACTATACACTCCCCAACAATCTGGGTGAAACTGAGGAACAAATATGTTGACAGATTTCAGATATATAGAAGAACAACAGGGTTGTAACATTAAGAGATTTTAACTTTCCAAATGTAGAATAGGACTGCCATATTTTAAGGGCGTGGATAGTGAGGAATTCGTTAAATGTGTTCAAGAAAAAATTCTTTATGAATATGTGGATGTACTTACTATAGAAGGAGAAATGTTTGGCCTTTTCTTGGGATGTAAGGCAGGGCAAGTTATTGAAGTACTAGTGGGGAAGCAGTTTGGGACCAGTGATCATAATTCTATTGAGTGTTGCTGAACACAGAGACCTTGGAGTGCAAGTTCATAGCTCCTTGAAAATGGAGTTGCAGGTAGATAGGATAGTGAAGAAAGCATTTGGTATTCTTTCCTTTATTGGTCAGAGTATTAAGTACAGAGGTTGGGAGGTCATGTTGAGGCTGTACAGGACATTGGTGAGGCCACTTTTGGAATATTGCTTGCAATTCTGGTCTCCTTCCTATTGAAAAGATGTTGTGAAACTTGAAAGGGTTCAGAAAAGGATGCTGCCAAGGTTGGAGGATTTGAGCAATAGGGAGAGATTGAATAAGCTGGGGCTATTTTGCCTGGAATGTCGGAGGCTGAGGGGTGATCTTATAGAGGTTTATGAGGGGCGTGGATAGGATAAGTAGACAAAGTCTTTTCCCTGGGGTGGGAGAGTCCACAACTAGAGGGTTTAAGGTGAGAGGGGAAAGATATAAAAGTGACCTAAGAGGCAACCTTTTCTCGCCGAGGGCAGTATATGTATGGAGTGAGCTGCCAGAGGAAGTGGTGTAGGCTAGTACAATTGCACCATTTAAAAGGCATCTGGATGGATAGATGAATAGGAAGGATTTGGAGGGATATGGGCCGGGTGCTAGCAGGTGGGATTAGATTGGTTTGGGATATCTGGTCAGCATGAACAAGTTGGACCGAAGGGTCTGTTTCCATGCTGTACATGTCTATAACTTTATGATCCTATGGTTTTAAAATGGTTAAGGAAAAGAATTGGCCTTGTATAAAACTTAAAGTACTTAATTTGAGTAAGGCAAAGTTTGGATAATGTGGATAATACTGCCATTCACTTGGTGTTGCTAGGTCAAATCTCTTTCTAATGATACTGTGGATTTACCTACACAAAATGAACTAAGTGGTTCAAGACAGAATCTGACCACCACCTTCTCAAGGGCAACTACAGATAGATCATAAATGCTAGCCCAGCCAGTAACACTCCCATTCCTTGACTGAATTTAAAAAAAGCTCTGCAAGCTCTACCAGATTCTTACACTGGAGTTCTGGCAGTTGCTTCCAATTTGATAACAATAGAGTGTAGTCATCAGCTTGAGATGCACCATCATCTTGGCTCCCATAACTGTCCTCTGACTGTCAGTGGCCTTGTTGTCAAAGAATCCATCATTTGGTTAGGCACACATATTTCTATGGCCACTTCCTTAAGTAATCTGAGTGCAAATTATCAGGTCCTGGGAATTTATCAGTCTTCAATCCCATCAATATTCCCAACACCATTTCTCTACCTTAATGCAGATTTGCTTCAGCTTCTCCCTATCACTAAACCCTGTGTTCCCCATCATTTATGGCACATTATCTGTGTCCTCTTTTGTGAAGACAAAACAACGCATACATTGAGTTTGTTGGCTATTTCTTTGCTCCCTATTATAAATCCGTCTATTTCTGACCATAGGGGACATACCTTAGTTTTCACCACACATTCTGTATTTACATACGGATAAAAAAAAATATATTTAGTTCTATATTCTCTGTTACTTACTCTGATATTTTATTTTTTCCTTCTTAATCAATCCCTTGGTCCTTCCTTTGCTGACTTGTAAATTGTGCCCAATGCTCAGGTCTTTCTTTTTGTCAATATGTGTGCCTTTCTTTTATATCTAATTTTTAAAAATTCATTCACATGATGAGGGTATCACTGGCTGGATCAACATTCCTAATGCCCATCCCTAATTGACCAGAGGGGCAGTCAGCCATATTGCTGTGGATCTGGAGTCACATGTAGGCCAGACCAGGTAAGACTGGCAGTTTCCTTCTCTAAAGAGCATTAGTGAACCAGATATGTTGTTCCACAAGAAAAAACACAATGGTTCCTGGTCATCATTCAATTGGCATTTCCATTTTGTTTTGTTGAATTCAAATTGCACCAACTGCCATGGTAGGATTTGAATCTGGTCTCTGGAACATTACCTGGGTCTCCAAAATTATCATTGTAGTAATAATGCCATTAGGCCATCACCTTCCCCATCCAATGCTGTCTTTAATTTCTCCAATAAGCCATGGTTTGTCCACTGTTCTCTTAGGTGGAAATACCTTCCCAACATCCACTCTGTCCAAGCCATTCGGTATTCTGTAAGTTTCAATTATATTCTCCCTCATCCTTTTAAATTCCATTTATTATAGACCTAAAGTCCTCAGATGTTCCTCAAATGTTAAGCTTTTCATACCTTTGACCATTCTCATGAACCTTCTCCAGGGCCAGTGTATCCTTCGTCAGATATGAGTCCCAAAACTGCGCAGAATACTCCAAATGTGGTCTGATCAGAGCCTTATAGAATTTCACAAGTACACCCCTGCTTTTATATTCAGTCTTCTCATAATAAATGTCAAAAGTGCATTTCCCTTCCTAAGTACTGACTCAACCTGTAAATTTATCTTGACAGAATCCTGGAACAGACCTTTCAAGTCTCTTTGCACTTCAGATTTCTGAATTTTCACTCATTTAGAAAATAGTGCATGCTTTTGTTCTTCTTACCAAAGCGCATGACCTCACACTTTCCCACATTGTATTCTACCTGCCACTTCTTTGCCACTCCCCTAATCTGTCCAAATCCTTCTACAGCCTCCCCACTTCCTCAATAACTATCTTTGTATAGTCTGCTAGCTGACCATTCATGGGACACTTATGGGGCCTTTGACTCCCTCTGAAATCTGAATGCAGGCTTGCTTGATTGGTCAGTTGGTCTACTCATAGCTGTAGAGAAAAAAGGTTAGCGAACCTTGTCCAAGTATACAACAGGAAAGCTTGCAAGGAGGCAACAGTGAACTTCTAAGCTTCTACAAACAGATCTTCTTCCTTAAAATCATCTCTCTTTCCTTGCTGCCTGTGACTTGGTAGGTTCCAAGATAATAAGTACTAGCATCTGTTTAAATACAGTTTGAATACATGTTTCAAGGTTCACCAACATGTTGCATCCCTACGTCTCTTCCCTTCTCCATGCTGCGATTTGTTGGGCCACTTGCATTCCGAATTGATCATCACATGTCACTTGTAAATCCATACCCAAGTAGCAAATTCACCAGCTTTCATGTTGGCCACCTTGAACATGGCTGCCATAGCAAAATCTTGCCCCTTGACTCCACAATATGTGAAAACAAGGTTAATTTGGAGAAAGTATCTGTTCTCCTTAATATCTGACAGCTTCAATCTACCAATTTTTCAAACTTCTAAACCCCAGGAATAAGTTTTCCACACTGTACTGCATTTATCAGATCTTTCCCCAGTTGTTCAACCCAAATATATCACTTTTTATCTTCTTTACACTTCCCTAAAATGTGCTTTTCTATATGTCTTCGTGTCATCAGTGAATCTCAAAAAAGTGCCTTTGATTCTTTCATCAAATCTAATCTACTGTTTTTAATTTAGCTCTGATATCTAAAAATCAGTCAAGTGAATCTATGTTACACTCAAAGGCCAATATTTCATTCCTAACCTGTTAAAACAAACAATATTCACCTTATTCTAAGTGTCAGTTGACCAGTGAGTTGTATGGCCGAAGCGTACTTTCCATCTGTTGTATCCTATGTTTTCCAGATATAAATGTCACCATTTAATGCCACTTTTGATTCTGTTATGCCTCTTCATGGCACATAAATTATCTATATACAGTGAACTCCAGGGTAGGTGATAGCCTAGTGATATTATCACTTGACAGTAATCCAGAGACCCAGATAATGCTTTGGATACCTGGGTTCGAATTCCACCACAGCAGATAGAATTAAGAATCTACTGATAACCACAAAATCATTGGCAGAAAAACTAATCTGGTTCACTAATACCCTTCAAAGAAGGAAATCTGCCATCCTTATGTCATCTGGCCTACATGTGACTCCAGACCCACAACAACAAGGTTGACTCTCAATTGCCCTCCAAAATGGCCGAAACCAGCCATTCATTTGTACCAATCTCTACAAAGTCTCAAGGAAATGAAACTGAACAGATGTCATCCATCGAGGCACCACAAATGACAACAGTAGAAACAGCCCTGTTGATCTTGCAACGTCCTCCTTACAAAGAGCTGGGGGATAATGTCAAAATTGGGAGAGCCGTCTCACAGACCAGTCAAGCACCAGCCTGATATAGTAATACTCATGGAATCATGCCTTATGAACATGTCCCAGACACCACTTTCACCATTGGCAGGACAGACCCAGCAGAGGTGGTGGAACAGTGGTATACAGGCGGGAGGGAGTTGCCTTGGGAGTCCTCAACATTGAGGCTGGACCTCATGAAGTCTCATAGCTTCAAGTTAAACATGAGCAGGGAAAGCTACTGCTAATAACCATGTACCATTCTCCCTCAGCTGGTGAATCAGTACTCTACAATATTGGACTTGAAGGAAGCATTGAGGATGGCAAGGGCAAAAATATTCTGTGGGTGGGGGATTGTAATGTCCACCACTAAGAGTGGCTCAGTAGCAGCTACTGATTGAGTCGGTCAGGTCCTAAAGGGCATAGCTGCTACTCGACTGGATCTGTGCTAGATGGTAAGCGAACCAATATGTGGAAAAAACATACTTGATCTCATCCTTACCTATCTGCTAGCTGAAGACACATTTCTCCATGACAGTATTGACAAGAGTGACCACCGCACAGTCTTTGTGGAAATGAAGTCCCACTTTCACATTAACAATCACTTCCATAGTGGTGCGTAGCTCAATCACTATTCTAAATGGATCAGACTTCGAACAGATCTAGCAACTCAAGTCTGGGCATCCATGAGGCACTGTGGGAAATCAACAACAGAATTGTACTCCATAACAATCTTTAATTTCAAGGTCTGGCATATCCCTCACTCAACCATTACATCAAGACAGGGGATCAACCCTGGTTCAATGGAGAGTGCAGGAGGGCATGTTGGGAGTAGCAGCAGCATAGCTGAAGATGAGATGTCAACCTGTGAAGCCACCAAAAAGTACTATTTATTGCCAAACAGCATAAGCAGCAAATGATAGACCGAGCTGAGCAATCCCACAACTAACTGATCAGATCTAAGCTCTGCAGTCCTGCCACATCCAGTCGTGAATGGTGGTAGATGATTAAAAACTCACTGCAGGAGGAGGCTCTACATATATCTCTATCTTTAATGATGGAAAAGCCCAGCACATCAGTGCAAAAGATAAGCCTGAAGCATTCACAACAATATTCAGCCAGAAGTTAAAAAGTGGATGATCCAGTGGTCCCAATATTGTAGACACCAGTCTTCAGCAAATTCGAATCATTCCATATGATATCAAGAAATGATTGGAGACACTGGATACTGCAAATGCTATGGTCCTTGATAACATTCTGGCAATAGTACTGAAGGCTTGTGCTCTGAACTTTCTGCTTCCCTAGCCAAGCTGTTCCAGTATAGTTAAAACACTGGCATCTACCCGACAAAGTGGAAAATTGTGTAACTATGTCCTGTACCAATGCAGTCAATTACTGCCCCATCATTCTACTCTCCATCATCAGTAAAGTGATTGAATTCTATCAAGCAATAACCTGCTCAGTTTGCGTACCATCAGGGCCACTTAGCTCTGGACCTCATTACAGCCTTGTTTCAAACCTGGACAAAAGAGCTGAATTCCAGAGATGAGGTGAGAGTGACAGTCCTTGACGTCAAGGCAGCATTCGACTGAGTGTAGCATTAACGAGCTCTGGCAAAACTGGAATCAATGGGAATCTGGGGGTGAACTCTCCAGTGGTTAGAGACATATCTGACAATTAGGAAGAGGGTAGTGGTTGTTGGAGGTCAGTCATCTCAGCTCCAGGACATCTCTGCAGAAGTTCCTTAGGGTAGTATCCCAGACCCTTCATCTTCAGCTATTTCATTAGATCATCCCTCCATCATAAGGCCAGAAGTGGGGATGTTTGCCAATGATTGCACAATGTTCAGCATCATTCACAACTCCTCAGATACTGAAGCAGTCCATGGCCAAATGCAACTAGATCTGGACAATATCCAGGATTGGGCTGACAAGTGGCAAGTAACATAAGCACCAAACAAAATGCCAGGCTATGACCATCACCAATAAGAGACAATTTAACCACCACCCCTTGACATTCAAAGAGTCATAGAGAGGCACAGTATGAAACAGACCCTTCAGTCCAACTTGTCCATGCTAACCAGATATCCTAACATAATCTAAGAAAAGAGCTGACGTTTTGAGTCTAACTGACCTTTGACAAAGGGTCAGTTAGACTTGAAACATCAGCTCTTTTCTCTCCTTACAGATGCTGCCAGACCTGCTGAGATTGTCCAGCATTTTCTCTTTTGGTTTCAGATTCCAGCATATGCAGTAATTTGCTTTTATTTAACATAATCTAATTTCATTTGCCAGCACTTGGCCCATATCCCTCTAAACTCTCCCTGTTCATATACCCATCCAGATGCCTTTTAAATGCTGTAATTGTACCAGCCTTCATCACTTCCTCTGGCAGCTCATTCCATACAATATCACTGTGTGAAGAGGTTGCCCCTTTTATATCTTTCTCCTCTCACCTTAAACATATGCCTTCTACACCTTGCCTCCCCTACCCCAGAGGAAAAGGCCTTGCCTACTTATGCTATCCATGCCCTTCATGATTTTATAAACCTTATAAGATCACCCCTCAGCCTCCGATGCTCCAGGGAAAACATCCCCATCCTATTCAACCTTTCTCTCTAGCTCAACTCCTTCAAACCTGGCAACACCCTTGTACATCTTTTTTGAACTCTTTCGAGTTTCACAACATCCTTCTGATAGGAAGGATACCAGAATTGCATGAATTATTCCAAAAGTGGCCTAACCTATGTCCTGTACAGCTGCAACAAGACCTCCCAACTCCTGTACTCAATACTCTGACCAATAAAGGAAAAGATACCAAATGCCTTCTGCACACTCCTATCTATCAGCAACTCTATCAATGATGTGACCATCACTGAATCCTCCACTGCCAACATCCTGGGGAATTACCATTGACCAGAAACTCAGCTGGACGCACCACATAAATGCAGCGTCTACAAGAACAGGTCAGAGGCTAGGAATACTGCAGCAATTAACACACCTCCTGACTCCTCAAAGTCTGTCTTTCATCTCCAAGGCACAAGTCACAAGTCAGGAGTGTGATGAAATACCACTTGCCTGGATAAGTGCATCCACAACAACATTCAGGAAGCTTGATATCATCCAAGATAAAGCAGCCTGTTTGATTGATACTGCATCCACAAGCATCCAGTCTCTCCATTACCAATGCTCATTAGCAGCAGCATGTACTACGTATAAGACACACTGCAGAAATTCACCAAAGATCCTTGGACATCATCGTTAAGGCCCAAGACCATTTCCATGTTGAAGAACAAGGACATCACATACGTAGAAATATCATCACCTATAGGTTTCCCTCCAAGCCACTCATGATCCTGATTTGGATATATATCGCCATTCCTTCACTGTCGCTGGGTCAAAATACTGGAATTCTCTCCCTAAGGGCATTGTTAGTCAACAGATAGCAGGTGGACTGCAGCAGTTCAAGAAGGCAGTTCACCCCCACCTTCTCAATGACAACTGAGAATGGGCAATTAATGCTGGCCAGTCAGCAATGTCCACATCCCACAAGGGGAAAAAAAATTGCCAAGTTTTACATCAGTCCTCATTTAGAAATGACCCTTTTATGACATAAAGTCCCATGGCATCATATTTTGCTGTATCAAACTAAAACAATTGAACGGCTGACACAAATAAAGAATCATGAAAATTCCCATAATTTTAATTGGCTATATGAATGAGTTACAATGCATTCTCTCTTTGTATTATCTACAAATTTTGATTTGTGGATTTTTCTTATTTTAGTATATGTCTTTACTTAGAACCATGAATGTAAGCATTTAATAATACAATGATAGTCAAGGCTGCAATACCAATGCTTGCTTGACATTCTAAATTGTCCTTGATAATGTGGTGATAAGCTGTCTTCAGGTACTGTTGCACCCAACAGTTGAAAGTTATGGCACTGGAAAACATAGCAGGTCAGGCAGCATCTGAGGAGCAGGAGAATTGACATTCAGACATAAGCCCTTTATCAGGACTCTGGGGAGTGGTGGGGTGAAGAAGGCTGAGAGATGCATAAGAGGGTGTGGGGTTGGGGTGAAAGTAGCTGGGAAGGCAGTAGGTAGATGCAGGTGGGGGGTGATGATAGGTCAGAGCAGAGGGTGGAACGGATAGGTAGGAAGGAAGATGGACAGGAGGGACAGTTCAAGATAGTGGTCCTGAGCTGGAGGTTTGGATCTGGGATCAGGTGGGAAAGTGAAGATGAGGAAACTGTTGATGCCATGCGGTTGGAGAGTCCCAAGATGAGGTAGGGAGGATTTAGCGATAGAGGAGGCCCAGGACTTGCATGTCCTTGGTGAAGTGGGAGGGGGAGTTGAAGTAGTCGGCCACATGGCGGTGAGGTTGTTTTGTGCATGTGTCCCAGAGATGTTCTCTGAAACGTTCCATGGGTTGGCCTCCTGTCTCCTCAATGTAGATTTGACCACATCAGGAACAATGGACACAGTAGATAAGATGTTTGAATATGCAGGAAAATCTCTGCCAGATGTAGAAGGATCCTTTGGGGCCTTGGATGGAGGTGAGAGGGGAGGTTTGGGTGCACTTTCTGCAGTGACAAGAGAAGATGACGGGAGTGGAGGATGGTGGGAGGCGTGAGTCTAAAGAGGGAATCACGGAGGGAATGGTCTGTGCAGAATACTGATGGGGTGGGGAGGGAAATATATCCTTTGTCATGTGGCTGGTGGGTTGGAAAGCAATATCGATTTCACCAGTTTCCTCATCTCCCCTCCACCCTACCTCATCCCAGACCCAACTGTTCTACCTGTCCATCCTCCTTCCTACCCACCCTTTACTCTGACCCATTACCATCATTCCCCACCTCGAACTATCTATTGCCTTCCCAGCTACATTTCCCTCAGCCCCACCCCTTCTCCCATTTATCTCTCAGCCCCCATTCCTCCCACATTACTGATGAATGGCTTACACCCGAAATATTGATTCTACTGCTCCCCAAATGCTGCATGACCTGCTGTGCTTTCCCACTGCCACATTTTTCAACTCTGATCTCCAGCATCTGCAGTCCTCACTTTTTCCTGCACCCAGATGCGGTTAGAAAGTGAGGTGCAGAGTCCTAATCTTTGTGGGGAAATTAACATTTCATGATTGACTTAGTTTAGTTGTAATTACACAAAGAATATTATCAATTAATCCATTTGCACATTATTCTGCTCAGCTGTGGTCAATGCATGTTTTATTACTTTAATATTGCGTGGCTCTGCTTAAAACTCTCTTGATAAAGAAATGCACAGTGGGATTGTGAACAAATTGAAGACAATACATTAATATTTTAGAGATAAGAACAAGGCTGAATGTTCATCATTTAGCAAAGTTCCATTTTATCATTGTGAGAATAAACAAGTTTCAAGGTGAATAAGACAGAATTCACACCCTGCCAGCTTGTTACCTCCTTTGCAGTTATTAAAATAAATGATAGCATTGAAAAATTGTAGTTACGACTGTGCTTTGCTCTGGCTTTTTAAAAACATTATTTTAGCAAAGAAACAATCTTTTATGACAAAAGATAATCTTTTAATTCATTATAATCTTTGTATTAGAGTTAACTTTGCAAAAATGCTTAAGCTTGTATTCTATAATACTTTAGACATTCATCATTCAAGACTTTATGCAGTGATGAATATTTCACTATGTCATTGTTTTTACATGCATTGCATGGCAGTATGTTGCATTAGTACATTGTGATCTTCTGTATTAGTTTTGTATAGTTTAGAAGTTAAACAAAACTTCTTACCCTGTATGTTTTGTCTTCAAAGAAAAGGGCATAAAGCCTCCTTCCAGGCAGTCAAATACCATAGAGACAAAACAAAAAGCTACCGAACAATTGATTTCTATGACAGAACACAAAGTTCATAATAAGTGTCAGATTTACTGAGAACATTTGCAATGAAACAAAAATTAGACTCAAGGCTTAAGTTTTTCTGCTTTGGAGTCAGAGAGGCAGCAGGGATATAAGAAGAGAGCATAAGAACTAGGAACAGGAGTAGGCAATTCAACCCCTTGGGCATTCACTGTCATATGATGCAATCATGATTGATCTCATTTCAGCCCCAACTTCACTTCCCTGCCTCATCTCCATAACCATGAATCTATTACTGATGAGAAATCTGTCTATCTCCTCCTTAAAGTATGGTGGCATCCACCATATTTGAGGAGTGAATTCCACAGATTCATGACCCTTTTCGAGAAGTGATTTGTCCTCACCTCTCTTTTAAATCTGCTGCCCATTATGTTAAAACTGTGACTTCTCATTCTAAATTTCCCCAAAAGGAAAGATCATCTTCAAGTCTGTTTTATCCCTTTAGCATCTTATATACCTCAATTAGATTCTCTCTCATTTGTCTAAAATCCATAGAGTACAGTTCTAAATCTATCTCCCATAAGACAGATCCCTCATCTCAAGAATCAATCTCATGAAATTTGTGGACCTGCAAGGGAGCAGCTCAAAGCAGAAGGCTGTAAACTGGGGCTAATGCTTCAGGCTGCATCAATTATCTTTGAAGTCAAGCTGGCAGTAAGACTGCAGACCTGCAAGCAAGTAGCTCAGGACAGGAGATTAAAAACTAGAGCTGAGGCTTGAGGCCTACACCACTTACTTTGGGAGTCCGAAAGGTACTAATCTGAGAGGGATCAATAGACAATCAACAATAGACAATAGGTGCAGGAAAAGGCCATTCTTCCCTTCGAGCCAGCACCACCATACATTATGATCATGGCTGATCATTCTCAATCAGTATCCTGTTCCTGCCTTATGCCCATAACCCTTGATTCCACTATCCTTAAGAACTCTATCCAACTCTTTCTTGAAAGTATCCAGAGACTTGGCCTCCACAGAGCATTCTATACACACACCACTCTCTGGATAAAGAAGTTTCTCCTCAACTCTGTTCTAAGTGGTCTAGCCCTTATTTTTAAACTCTGTCCTCTGGTTCGGGACTCACCATAAGCTTCCTGCCTCCAGAGTGTTCAATACTTTAATAATCTTATACATCTCAGTCAGATCCCCTCTCAGCCTTCTAAACTCAAGCGTATCCAAGCCCAGTCGCTCCAATCTTTCAGCGTAAGATAGTCTCGCCATTCCAGGAATTGACCTCGTGAGCCTATGCTGCACTCCCTCAATAGCCAGAATGTCTTTCCTCAAATTTGGAGACCAAAACTGCGCACAATATTCCAGGTGCAGTCTCACCAGGGCCCTGTACAGCTGCAGAAGGACCTTTCTGCTTCTATACTCAATTCCTCCTGTTATGAAGGCCAGCATGCTATTAGCTTTCTTCACTGCCTGCTGTACCTGCATGCTTGCTTTCATTGACTGATGTATAAGAACACCTAGATCTCGTTCTGCTGCCCCTTTCCCTAACTTGACTCCATTTAGGTCGTGATCAGTTTGCGCTGTGTTTGAAATAGTATGTAAAAGCAAAGAATGCCACCATAGGAAAATCTTAAGTTAATTAGTTGGCTTGAAACTGCTTTTAGGAATTGCCTACAATTTGATGTAAACTAAATTAGTGCATATTTTCATGTAAGTAATCGTACTTGGATTGAACTAAGAAAGTTAGGGCCAATATAATAACAAAAGCAACAAAAGGAACTAATGTTTTGACTTAAAAAAAGATCTCCAAAGACTTAAGGCAAGGATTTTTCATTGCAGCAGGAGTTTTTGAAGTGAACTAATGACCCTAACAAAATTAGTATTCTTGAAAGGGAGTAACTAACAAGCTTAATTGAAAGAGAAGTCATGAAAGCAGAGCTTGCACTTATGACATGCTCTTCCTGGACTATGCGGCAAATCAAGAACATGTCTCTGGTGACCAGTTACAAAAACTGGCTAACTTCATATCAGAGCTGCAGAGGCCAATGAACCCATGATCAGCATGTTTAAGGAGGCGGTCACACCATAGGTAAACACTGAACAGGCAGAAAGGGGATGAGTGACTATCAGACAGTATAAAAGAAGGCAGGTAGTGCGTGAATACCCTGCTACCATTTGCCTCTCAAATATACAAATATACTGTTATAAAGTTTTGTTTACTGTTGGAGGGGATAGTGACTTCACAAGGAATAACAATGGAAGCCAATGACATGATGCCATGGGTGGCTCTGATGCACAAGAGTGAAGGAAAAACAAAAGCAGGACGAATATTAATAGATAATTCAATAGTAAGGAGAACATACAGGTAGTTCTGTGGCTATAAACAAGACTCCAGGTTCGTATGTGGCATCCCTGGTGCCAGGAAACAGGATGTTGAAGAAAAATTGCAAGGAATTCTGAACTGGGAGGTGAACAGCTAGTGGTCATTGTATGTATCAGCAACAACAACAAGTCAAAAAAGTAGGAGGTCATACAAGCAGCAAGAGAGATTTTGGATGTAAGTGAAAATATACTATCTCAAATGTAGCTGCCTCATAATTAGTACCAGTGATACATGTTAGTAAGAGGAAAAATAACATGGCTGGAAAAATGTTGTAATAGGGAGGGATTCAGAATCTTGAGACATTGAAACCAGTTTTGGAAAAGGTGGGACCAGGACAGCAGGATATGTTGAATCTGGACAGGATGGAACAGATTTCCTTGTGCTGTCAGGGAGAGTTTAAACTAGAATGGTAAGAAAAAACCTCAATAAAGGGAGTGAAGAGGGGGACACATAGAATGAAACAAAATACAGAAAAATAAGAAACATAGGTGGAAGAAACAAATGGGGTCATAGGGCAAAACAAACCTAGGAACATTACCAAGGTTAAAAAATTTGGAACGCATTGTGTTTTAATGTATGGAGTATTTGCAACAGGGTAGATGAATTAGCAACACAAGTAGATATAAATTTTTATGATGAGTTGTGAGGGTAGAGACATGCTGCATGCTGACCAAGAATAGGAACTGACCAACCAGGGATAGTCATCACTCAGGAAGAACAGACAAAATGGAAAAGCGATTGGGGAACATTTTTTTGTTATTCTTTCATGGGACATGGGTACCACTGGCTGGCCAGCATTTATTGAAAGTACTAGTTGCCTTCTTGAACCACTGCAAGCCACAATGCCTGTTGGGAAGGAATTCCAGGATTTTGAACCAACAACACTTAAGAAACATCAATATATTTCCAAGTCAGGATGGTCAGTGACTTTGAAGGAAATTTGTAGGTGGTGCTGTTCCCATGAATCTGCTGCCCTTGTCATTCTAGGTGGAAGCAATCATGGATTTGGAAAGTGTAGTCTTAGGATATTTGGCAAATTTCTGCAGTGCATCTTATAGGTAGTAAGTACTGCTGCTTCTGAGCATTGATAATGAAGGGAGCGGATGTTTGTAGAAGTGGTGCTAATCAGGTGGATTGCTTTGTCCTAGATGATGTTAAGCTTCTTTCATGTTGTTGGAACTGTTTGCATCCAGGCAAGTGGGGAGTATTTCATCAAATTCTTAACTTATGCCTTGTTAATGATGGACAGCCTCTGGGGAATCATGAAGTGAATTAATCATCGTGGTATTCCTAGACTCTAACCTATTCCTAGACTGTGTTTATGTGGCCAGTTAAGTGTCTGGACATTGGTCACCCCAAGGATGTTGACAGTGGGGAATTAAATGATGATTGAAAATACCATCAAATGTCAACATGTAGTGGTTAGATTATCTCTTATTGGAGATGGTCATTGCCCAGAATTTATGTAGTGTGAATGTTACTTGCCACTTGTCAGCCCTAGCCTGGATATTGTCCAGATCTTGTTACATTTGAGCATGGACTACTCCAGTGTCTGAAGAGTCACAAATGGTGCTGAACATTATGTAATCATCAGTGAACATCTCCACTTCTGACCTTATGATCAAGGGAAGGCCTTTGATGAAGTAGCTGAAGATGGTTATGCCTGGGATACTAGCCAGAGGAACTCCTGCAGACATGTCTTAGAGCTGAGATAACTGACCTCCAATCTCCACAACCATCTTCCTATATGCCAGGTATGACTCTAACCAGGAGAGAGTTTGCCACTGAAACCATTGATTTCAGTTTTGCTCAGGATTCCTGATGACATACTTGGTTGCCTATGGCATTATTGTCAAGGGCTATCACTTCACCTCTGGAATTCTGCTCTTTTTGTCCATACTTGAACTAAGGATCCAATGATATCAGGAGCTGCATGGGCCTGATGGAACCAGGTTATAACTGAGTAGGTGCTGCTCATAGCACTGTTGATGATAACTTCCATCACTTTACTGATCATTGAGAGTAGACTGATAGGGTGGTAATTGTCTGAGTTGGAATTGCCCTGCATTTTGTGTATAGAATTTACCTTGGCATTTTCCATATTGTTGGATACATGCCAGTGTTGTCACTGTACTACAAGGGCTTGGTTAGTGGAGCAGCAAGTTCTGCAGCACAGTCTTCAGTACTATTGCTGGACTGTTGTCAGTGTCTATGCCCTTTGCAGTTTCCAATGCCTCCAACTATTTCTTGATACCATGTGGAGTGAATCAAATTGGCTGACAATTGGTATGTGAGGTGCTGGGGACCACTGGAAGAGATTGAGATGGATCATCCACTTGGCACGTCTAAGTTAGTGAATTATGAAATCATTGCATTGGTGAGAAACCATATTACCACAAAAATTATGATCTGGAATCTGTACGGGCAGAGGTATAGAACACCAAGCAGAGAGAAAATGTTGTTGGGGTTTTTCAGTTTGCCTGCATGTAGTAATGGAGATGTAAGGGAAAGCATTGAAAACAAATCAGAGATGCATGGAATAAGGGTGCCTTGGGTAGGTTTAAATGTGTTGTGGTGGAGGATTTCCTAGAATTGCATGCATGATGGAATTTTACACCAATACTTTGAGAAAGCAATCACAGAAAAGCCATTCTGTTGTTGTGTAATGAGAAAGGATTATTTAACAATGTTGTGCGGGGACACTTGTGGAGAACAATCATATTATGATGGAATTCTTCATTAAGGTTGGAAGTGAAGTAGTTCAATCAAAAACTGGTGACTTTAATCTAAATAAAAGGAACTACATGTGTATGAGGTGGGGATGGGAAAGAATGGATGGGGGAACCTGATTAAAAGAGTTGAAGCTGGGTAAGCAATGGTTCAAATTTAAAGAAAATGTGAATCAAATTTCTTCAAGTGGCTCACTGTAGAGAACAGAAAGAATGCTTCTGCCTTGGGGAGACCTGAAGGCTCTTCTTTGTCTTGTTCCCTACCATAAGACATTAATTTAGCTGAGAACAAATCACAGGCAGCAAGAAGGCCTTTGGTGCTGATTGCTCACACTAATCCACAAACCAATCAACTTCTTGGTGTCAACTAAAGCTCCATTTGTGTATGTAAACCCTCAGCTTCAATTCACCTCCAAACACTGCTGTAACCCAAAGCTATATAAAAAGTGCTTACAATGTGTATCAAATTGCTTGCTTTCTAACCATGCAGGAATATTTTGTTTTAAAAATAGTTCTTATCACATTTCAGTTCATAATTAAAAACATAAAGATAAAAAGTCATGGTATGTCCCTTCAGGGGATTGAAATGCCATTTCACAAATATATTTCATTAAAAAGCATTGTAACAAAATACAAGGCTTACATCCATTCTTCCCCACATTTACAATCTCATACAATCTTAGCAATTTTAAATCTTTAATTTATTCTAAAATTTTGCACTTGGGACAATACATTAGCAATTGCATGATCTTTTCCAGCAATGTGAATAATCTTTATATTAAATGGTTGCAACAAAAGACTCTGTGTAAGCAGTATCACATTCTGAGTTTTGCACTTTTCATGAAAGATTAGTTTATTATGATGAATGCAAATCAGTGTCTTCTTGTTAGCATGTTGAACAGACACTTCAACATATTAAAGAGCCAATACCAATCACAAAGTATTTTTCTATGGTAAAGTACTTCTTGTGATATTGGTGTAGTTTCTGAGTGAGATACTCCACTGACTTCTCTATTCTGTCACAACACAGCACCTACCCCTGAGTCTCTGTCATCAATTGTGATTTGAAAGTATGGAAAATCAGGGCTGATCAATATTGGTTCATTTTTTAAGATTCCTTCATCTTCTTAATGGCTACTTGGCATTCTGTTGATGATACTACTTATGCTTGTTTCTTTACAAAATTTGTAAAGGAGTAGCTATTTTATTAAAATTACATATAAGTTCTTTATTGGATTCTCTAAAGGGAAAACTAAATGTTTCTTTCACAACTCAGTTCGCATGGCCCCTGTATCTCTTAATATTGTCATGAATTTGGATACTGTGTTCAAAGAAAAATGAGTTATCTTCATAGTTGATTTTTAAAAACTTTTTAATAAGCCCCATATTTCCTATGTACTTCTGCATTCACAGCAATACCTAACTCCAATCTCATGTTAAAGCTACTGTGACCTTTTAGAGTCATAGACTCATTGAGATGTGCAGCACGAAAATGGACATCTAGTTCCATTTGCCAGTACTTGGCCCATATCCCTCTAAACCCTTTCTATTCATATTCCTATTCAGACGCCTTTTAAATGTTGTCATTTGACCAGCCTCCTCCACCTTCTCTGGCAGCTCATTCTGTACACACACCACCCTCTGTGTGAAAAAATTGCCCCTTAGGTCTCTTGTAAATCTGTCCCTTCTCACCTTAAATCTAAGCCTTCTAGTTTTGGATTCTCCCACCCTAGGGAAGCGACCTTAAATATTCACTCTGTCCGTGCCCCTCATGATTTTTGTAAACTTCTATAAAGTCAGCCCTCATCCTCCGAAGCTGTAGTAAAAATTGCACCAGCCAATTCAAACTCTCTCTATAGTTCAAACCCTTCAACCCTGGCAAAATCCTTGTCAATCTTTTCCAAAGCTTTCAGGTTTCACAACATCTTTCCTATATCAGGGAGACCAGAATTGAACACAGTATTCCAAAAGTGGCCTCTGAGTTTTGTTTTCAGACTTTACTTTATGAAGTTCAACAAGTCCCATGTGTTTCCCTCTCAGCTTCCAGCATTTAGATTAGATTACTTACAGTGTGGAAACAGGCCCTTCGGCCCAACAAGTCCACACCGACCCGCCGAAGCGCAACCCACCCATACCCCTACATATACCCCTTGCCTAACACTACGGGGAATTTAGCATGGCCAATTCACCTGACCCGCACATCTTTGGACTGTGGGAGGAAACCGGAGAACCCGGTGGAAACCCACGCAGACACGGGGAGAACGTGCAAACTCCACACAGTCAGTCGCCTGAGGCGGGAATTGAACCCAGGTCCCTGGCGCTGTGAGGCAGCAGTGCTAACCACTGTGCCACCATGCCGCCCCCACTGTGCCACCGTGCCGCCCCCACTGTGCCACCGTGCCGCACATTCTGAATGAATGTGTCCTGCTTTGCTATATTGGCAACACTTTGGTTTCTGATGTTCATGTCTACTCTCAGTAATATGCCTTTTGATTTTAGGAGGAGACCTTGGAGTACTTTCATCTATCCATTCCTTACCTTGATGACTATATTCCTTTCACTCTCCTATTTTCTATCCCTTCCAAATTTATGGAGATGATGAAAAAAAATTAGTTTTATGGATTAGCTCTTAATCATCAGCCAATATAGCTGTGTATCAAGCAATTGCAATCCAACAGACTTCAACATATCTTCTTTTTATGGACTTCAGTGAGTTTTTACACTTATAGAAGAAAATAATTTCTCCATGAATTTCTTGTGGATTTTCAGCCTCTAATGCTCCTATCAAAATTATTTTGCTTAACTCCTTTGGATTCAATATAGGTTTGTCTCAGCTGCTCCTTTTAATTCCAGAACCTTTGCCCATATGCATCAGGCAATAATTTATATAGCCAAAATAGCTTTTTTTTAAAGCACCATAATCCCGAGAAATATTATCTGAAAATGAAGCATAACTTTCCTATGTTTTACCTATCAATGTATTCTTCCTGAGAATGTTCCATCTTCTTTTGCCCAATTATTTTGCCTCACCATTTTCTCAGATAGCATGAACAATGCCTCCACATTCCTTTCCTCAAAGTTTGGGAGGTCTATGTAGCCTTAAGTATTTCCTGACTCTGATTCTCCCCACTAGGGCTTGCATCACATGGTGATGTTGTTTCCACTGCATTATTTTAAGCGAATATTAATTTCCCTCAGTTTTGCCCTCTCTTGCAATTACAGTTTTAGTTTCCTCATGACCATCACTCATTTCTTCATCTTTCCTTCTGTTCAACTGCTTTAACTCTAATCCAATTTCACCTGATTCTAATGTTTCACTACCTGAAATTGCAGCCCATATTCCTCTCTTCCCTGCCTATTCATGTATGTGTCAAGATGCCTTTTAAATATTGCATTACTTGTCCTTTTTTATTACTTCATCTAAACTAAAATACTTTCTGCCTTCCCAGCTCTTCAAGACAATGCTATCTCTTGCTTACCATCAAGTCAAGCAATATGGATTTTGAGATATCCCTTTGATTCTCACAGACACTCTGCCACCAGCAGAAAATCATTTATATTTTCCAGTGCCATATATTAAATGCAATACAGAACTTGTTGTTTTCTTTCACTTGCTTTAGTTACTGATATCACATACAAATCCTTGTTGCCTCTGCTTCAAATTATTTTTTCCCAGCTGATCTGCCAAAACTTTGTCATGTTTCACTGGGGCATCACTTTAGAAATCAAACCTTGCTATTCCTGGAGTAAAGACACAACGTGAGATTGCCCAATTTTACATGTCTTTTAAATGCAAACTGACAGGAAGCAAAGTCAAGGTTTCTGCATTTCATGCAGCTGAACATTGTGCCTTCATCGGTTAACAATGGAGGGGTGGCCAGTTATGGAACAGTTGAAAGATGGATGAAAAAAGTGCAAGGAGATTTTGTGGTCAAGAATGGGACTCCCAGAAGGTATGTTGCCTCCCCGGGTCCAGGGTCCAGGATGTTGCCATTCGGATTTACAGAATTCTGAAGTGGGAGGGGGAGCAGCCGGAAATTGTGGTACATATTGGCACCAATGATGTAGCCAGGAAAGGGATTGAGGATCTGAAAAGTGACTACAGAGAGCTAGGTTGGAAACTGAAGAGTAGTGATCTTGGGTTTATTATCAGTGGCACAAGATAGTGAAGTGAGGAACAGTCAGCAAATGCAGCTTAACATGTGTCTGCGAAGTTGGTGCAGGAGGGAGGGCTTAAAATACCTAGACCATTGGGATACCTTTTGGGGAAGTGGGACCTGTACATGAAGGATGGGTGGCACCTGTACTGGAGGAGCACAAATGTCCTGAGTGGGAGATTTGCTTGTGTGGTTCAGAATGGTTTAAACTAGTTTGGCAGGGGGTGGGGTGGGAATCAGAGCTACAAATCTGAGAGCGGCACAGTTGTAGATAGGGCAGTGACAGGATGTTGTGAATCTATCAGGAAAGTTTCTCACGTGACACAACAAAGGGACCAGTTAAAGTGTGCCGGCTTTAATTCAAGGAGTGTCAGAAATAAGAGTGACAACCTTAGAGCATGGATCAGTACTTGGGGCTATGATGTTGTGGCCATAATGGAGACATGGGTTTCACAGGGGCAGGAATGGTTGGTAGATGTTCCAGGGTATAGAACATTTAAAAAGAACAGGGAGGCTGGCACAAAAAGGAGGGGGTGTAGCATTGCTAATCAGAGAATGCATCACAGTTACAGAAACAAAGGTTGTTGAGGAAGGTTTGTCTACTGAGTCAGTATTAGTAGAAGTTAGGAACAGCAAGGGAACAGCCACCTCGTTGGGGGTTTTCTGCAGACCCCCTAATAGCAGTAGAGAGATTGAAGAACTCATATGCCGGCAGATTTTGGAAAAATAAAGATGTAGCAAGATTGTTGTTATAGGTGATTTCAACTTTTCCAATATTGACTGGAACCTCCTTAGTGCAGATGGTTTGGATGGAACCATTTTTGTCAGGTGTGTTCAGGAGGGTTTCCTTACTCAGTACATAGACAGGCCGACAAGGGGAGAGGCCATTTTGGATTTGGTGCTTGGCAATGAGCCAGGACAGATGTCAGATCTTGCGGTGGGAAAACACTTTGATGGCAGTGATCACAACTGCCTCGCATTTACCATAACCTTGGAGACGGAAAGGAGCAGTTACCAAGGTAAGATATTTAATTGGGGAAAAGGAAATTATGATGCTGTCAGACAGGAGGTGGGAAGCACAGACTGAGAGCAATTATTCCACAGACATGTGGAGACTGTTTAAGTAGTTGCGAGTGATGCATGAATTTGTTCCTCTGAGACAGGTAAGGAGGGGTAAGATTAAAGAACCTTGGATGATGAGAACAGAGAAGCTTCTCATCAAAAGGGAGAAGGCAGCTTACATAAAGTGGAGGAAGGAAGGATCTACCACAGCTTTAGAGGAGCACAGTCTGGCTAGAAAGGAACTCAGAAATGGAATGAGGAGAGCCAGGAAGGGGCATGAAAATGGCTTGGCAAGAAGGATTATGGAGAACCCAAAGGCATTTTACTCATACGTTATGAATAAGAGAATGATCAGGGAGAAGGTAGGGCCAATCAGGGATAGTGTAGGGAACTTGTGCGTGGAGTCTGAGCAGATAGGGGAAGCCCTAAATGAGTTGTTTTTTGCTTTGGTTTTCACTAAAGAAAAGGACCTTGTTGTGAATGAGAACTTTGAGGAGCTGGGATACAGGGTTGAACAAATCAAGATGGATTAAATTAATTTGCTGGAAATTTTGACAAATATTAAGATTAAGTCCCCAGGGCCAGACCAGATTTAGGCAGAAGTGAGGACTGCAGATGCTGGAAACCAAAGTTTAGATCAGAGTGGTGCTGGAAGAGCACAGCAGGTCAAGCAGCATCCGAGGAGCAGGAAAATCAATGTTTCGGGCAAAATCCCTCCATAGACTATTCATGATGAAGGGCTTTTGCCCGAAATGTCAATTTTCCTGCTCCTCGGATGCTGCCTGACCTGCTGTGCTTTTCCAGAACCACTCTGATTTAAACCCCAGGCCAGATTTATCCTAGGCTGCTCCGGGAAGCGAATAAGGAGGTTGCTAAGCCACTGGCGAAGATCTTTCCTACCTCACTCTCCATGGGAGCCAAACAAGAGGATTGGAGGGAGGTGAATGTTGTTCCTCTTTTCAAGAAGGGTAATAGTGAAATCCCTGGCAATTACAGATCAATCAGTCTTACGCCTGTGGTCAGCAAAGTTTTAGAAAGAATTCTGAGGGATAGGATTTATGACTATTTGGAAAGCATAGTGTAATTAAAGGCAGTCAGCATGGCTTTTCAAGGGGCAGCTCATGCCAGACAAATCTTCTTGAGTTCTTTGAGGAGGTGACAAGACAAGTCGATGACGTTCGTGCAGTGGATGTGGTGTATGTGGACTTCAGGAAGGCATTTGATAAGATTCCCCATGGTAGGTTCATTCATAAAGTCAGGAAGTATGGAATCCAGGGAGATTTGGCTGTCTGGATTCAGAATTGGTTTACTGACAGAAGGAAGAAAGTGGTTGTAGATGGAAAGTATTTTGCCTGGAGGTCAGTGTTGAGTAGAGTCCTGCAGGGCTCTGTTAGTGGGCCTCTGCTCTTTGTAGTTTTTATAAATGACTTGGATGAGGAGATTGAGGGGTGGGTTAGTAAATTTGCAGATGACACAAAGGTTGGAGGTGCCATTGGTAGTATCAAGGGCTATAGCAAGCTGCAGCATGACATAGACAGAATGCAGAGCTGGGTTGAGAAATTGCAGATGGAGTTCAACCTGGATAAATGCAAAGTTGATGCATTTTGGAAGTTCGAATGCGAATTCTGAATATCGGATTAAAAACAGGATTCTCGGCACTGGAGGAACAGTGGGATCTTGGTGTTCAAATACATAGATCCCTCAAAATTGCCACCCAAGTGGATAGGGTTGTTAAGAAAGCATATGGTGTTTTGGCTTTCATTAACAGGCGGATCGAGTTTAAGAGCTGCAGGGTTTTGCTCCAACTCTACAAGTCCCTGGTGAGACCACACTTGGAATATTGTGTCCAGTTTTGGTTGCCTACTATGGGAAAGATACAGCAGCTTTGGAGAGGGTGCAAAGAAGGTTTATCAGGACGCTGCCTGGACTGGAGGGCTTGCCTTATGAAGAGAGGTTGATTAAACTCAAACTTTTCTCTCTGGAGCGAAGGAGGAAGAGAAGTGACCTGATCGAGGCATACACGATAATGAGAGGCATGGATAGAGGCTGTAGCCAGAGAATTTTCCACAGAGTAGGACTGTCTGGCATGAGTCATCATCGTTTTCAGGTATTAGGAGAAAGGTATACAGGAGACATCAGAGGAAGTTTCTTTACGATGAGAGTTGTGAATTCATGGAATATATTGCCAGAGTGGTGGCAGAAGCAGAGTCATTAAAGACATTAAAGTGACTGCTGGACATGCACATGGATAGCAGTGAATTGAGGGACATATAGGTTAAGTTATTTTATTTTATATTAGGATTCATCCTCAGCACAACATCATGGGCCAAAGGCCTGTTCTGTGCTGTACTTCTCTATGTTCTATGGAACAGTGCAGCACAGGAATGGACCCTTCACAACACCCAGCCTGCGCTGACACATGATGCCTTTTGGAGCTAAAAGCCTTTTGCTTCTATGCAGTCCATATTCCTCTCTTCCCTGCCTATTCATGTATCCGTCAAGATGCCTCTTAAACATTGCATCACTTCTACCACCTCCTTTGGAAGCATATTACAGGTACTTACCACCCTCTGTGTTAAAAACTTGTCTCTCACATCTCCTTTAAGCTTTCTCCCCATGAACTTGAATCAATCTCCACTAGCAATTGACATGCCTACCCTGGGGAAAGACTCTGACTATCCATTCTGTCCATGCCTCTCAGAATTTTGTAAATTTCTAGCAGGTTCAAGTAAAAACAAAGAAGGTTTGTCCAATTTCTTCTCATAGCTAATGCCCTCCACACCAAGCAACATCTGTGAAAACTTTCCTGTGATTTTTCCAAAGCCTCCAAATCCTTCAGATTGTGTAATGAGTAAAATTGTACACAATATGTCAAATGTGGCTGAGCTAACATTCTATACAATTGCAACATGATTTGCCAATTTTTATACTCTGTGCCTGGGCTGATGAAGGCAAGTATGCTGTATACCTTCTTGACAACCTTAACCATTTATATTGCCAAATTCCAGGGAACTGCATGTTAATGCTTATTAGTGCTCTTCCATTCACTGAATACTTCGCTCCTGCATTCGACCTTCCAAAATGCAACACCTCGTATTTGTCCAGAATAATTCCAACTGCCATGTCTCTGCCCAAGTCTCCAGCCGATTTGTATCTTGCCAAAACATCTGGCAATCCCCCTTACTATTCACAATTCCACCAACCTTTGTTTTGTGCACAAACAAATTAGTCAGACCACCTACATTTTCCTCCAAATCATATATAATTATATATATTAAACAATAGGGGTCCCCATTTCCTGCAGAACACAATGGATCACATAACTCCAGTCAGGAAAATACCTTTCCACTGCTACTCTCTGTATTCTCTGACCATACCCATTCTGTATCCATCTTAATAAAAAAGAACTGCAAATACTGGAAATCAGAACAAAAGCAGAAATGACTGGAAAAATTCAGCAGGTCTGGCAGCATCTATGGAGACAAAACAGAAGATGGTTTGGCAAGTGCGTGGGGGAGTAAAAAGTAGGTGGAGATAGAGCTCAAAGAGAGAGAAAACGGGCGGCACGGTGGCACAGTGGTTAGCACTGCTGACTCACAGCACCAGAGACCCGGGTTCAATTCCCGACTCAGGCGACTGACTGTGTGGAGTTTGCACGTTCTCCCCGTGTCTGCGTGGGTTTCCTCCGGGTGCTCCGGTTTCCTCCCACAGTCCAAAGATGTGCGGGTCAGGTGAATTGGCCATGCTAAATTGCCCGTAGTGTTAGGTAAGGGGTAAATGTAGGGGTATGGGTGGGTTGCGCTTCGGCGGGTCGGTGTGGACTTGTTGGGCCGAAGGGCCTGTTTCCACACTGTAAGTAATCTAAAAAAAAAGAGTTGGACAGACAAAGGACTGGTTTCGAGAGTGTGGTGCTGGAAAAGCACAGCATGTCAGGCAGCATCCAGGGAGCAGGGGAATTGATGTTTCAGGTCCAAGCCCTTCATGAGGAATGCTCATTCCTCATGAAGGGCTAATATCGGAAACATTGATTTGGAATTTTGTGTGCAGTTTTGCACTCCCTCCTATCAGAGGATGTTGTAAAACTTGAAAGGGTTCAGAAAAGAATTACAAAGATGTTGCCAGAGTTGGAGGGTTGGAGTCATAGCGAGAAGTGAAAAAATTGGGGGCTGTTTTCCCAATAGCATCGGACGCTGAGGGTTGACTTTATAGAGGTTTATAAAATCATGCAGAGCAAGTAAAGGGTAAATAGACAAGGTCTTTTCCCTGGGTTAGGGGAGTCCAGAGGTAGAAGGCAAAGGCTTATGCTGAGAAGGGAAAGATTTGAAAGGGACCTAAGGGGCAACCTTTTCACTCAGAATGTGGTTAGTGTATGGAATGAAGTACCAGAGGAAGTGCTGGAGGCTGGTACAACTACAACATTTAAAAGGCACTTGGTTAGCATGGATGAGTTAGACCACTGTTTCCATGCTGTATATCTCCATGACTCTATGACTACTCTTACCCTGATTCACAATTTAAACTTACAAATTATGGTCACCTTTCCTGAAATGCTTCCCCACAGAAATTTTGATTGTCTGGATGGGTTCATTCCTCAATACTCAATCTAGTATTTGCCTTCCATCATTTAATTATTAACATATCACTTCAACAATCCACCAGGACTCACCTCAGAATATCCCACACATCCAATCATCTGGCATTAAGGGAGTCACAGTCAATACAGGGAAAATTAAAATCATCTACCATAACAACCTTTTTGGTTGGTCATTCTTCCATAATCTGTCCACATATCTGTTTCTCTACCACCCAATGGCTGTTGGGAGGCCTGTGGTACAACCCCATCAAAGTTATTGCACAGTTCCTTTTCCTGAACTCTACCCATATGACCTCCTGGCTGAACTCTCCAAGGTGTCCTCCCTAAGTACAGCTTTGATATTCTCCCAAATCAGTAACGCAACTCCTCCACCTCTTTTACATCCCTCTCTACCTTGCTTGAAACATCTAAATCCATGAACATTAAGCTATCAGTCCTGTCCATCTCTCATCCAAGTCTCTGTCATAGCTAAAACATCATAGTTCTATGTCCTAGTCCTAGTTCTAAGTTCATTTGTCTTATCTGTCATACTCCTTGTGTTAAAACAAATGCACTTCAGATTGCCAGTCCAGTTGTATTCAGTAACCAGTTCTTGGATGTTCTTCCTCTTAGTTTATCTAGCCTTAGTCTCTAAATCCTTCTTGGTCATTTCGCATGCTGACCTATTGCATGGTTCCCAAACCTCTGCCATATAATAGTTTAAATATTTCAAAGTGACATTTGTAAACTTTTCTGTCAAGGTCATGGTCTATACCCTGATGAACTTGGGGCTCTTGTACTGCTGTGATGGTATCCCTACCTCTGAGCCAAGAGACCTGGGTTCAAATCCCACTGTCTCCAGCAGTGGTAATAACATCTTTGAACAGGTTGATTATAAAATATCCACAGTGAGGAATTCTTGCAGAGATGTTCAGAGACTAAGATGATTGACCTCCAAAAAGCAGTCATTTTCTTTCCACTGTGCCTGATTATATCCATTTGAGAGTTTTATTTGATTCCCATTGACTTCAGTTTTGCTCATGTTCCTTGAAGCATTCCTCAGTCAAATGCCATGTTAATGCCACATCCATTCACTTTCCATGTTTGGACACAGGCTGTTATGAAATCAGGATGTGAGTGGGTCCAATAGAGTACAAACCGAGCATAAATGCATAGGTTATTAATAGGCAGGTGTCACTTTGTAGCACTGTTGATGAGCCCTTTGATCACTTTGATGATGATCAAAAGAATGCTGGCAATAGATAAGCTTGGATTTAGTTTGTTTTTTTTTCCCAAACAGGCCATACCTGGGCTAATTTCCACATGCTGTGTAGATGCCAGTATTGTAGCTGAGGTGGAACAGCTTTGTTCTTTGTATGGCAAAAATCATACAATCATATGATGTAGGAGCAGAAATCATTCATCCAGTTTGCCACACAATTCAATGAGATCATGGCTGAGCTGATAATTGTAAGCTCCACTTTTCTGCCTTATCCTCCCAACTCTTTATTCCCTTACTGATTAAAATCTGTCTTCTTAGCCTTGAATAAACTTAACTAGAGTACTGGAGTATGGGAGCACAAAATCTCAAAACACATTACCAGAATGTTGTAAGGGCTCTTAGCCTTTGCAGTACTCAGTAACATCTTGATCCCATCCAGAGGGAATAAAATTTGTTAAAGATTGTCATTTATGATCTCAGGAGGAAGCCAAGGTGGACCATCTATTCAGCACATTTGGCTGATAATAGTGGCAAATTCTTTGATGTTCTGGACTCTCTCCTTTATTAATGACACAGATATTTAGGAAATCATCATCTATTGTTAGTTGTCTAATAGTTCAGCACTAGTCATGGTTAGATGCAGCAAAACTGCCAAGCTTAGCTCTGTTCGAGTAGTTGTGAGGTCTCTTAGCTCAGTTTATGGATGTTGTTTAAGCAGTTTGGCATGCAGGTATTCCTGATTTGTAGATTCACCAGGTTCACTCGTGTTTTATATATGCCTGCACTCCTTCTGGCATGGCCTCTTACACTAATAAATTCAACTGGCTTCATGGCAGTGAGTGATTGGGACATATGCTCCATAATTAGATTACAGATTGTGGTTGTGCACAATCCTGCTCCTTCGAATGAGTCACCTTGTGTCAAATATTCTCAGTTTTGAGTTGCTAGATCTATCTGAAATCTATTCAATTTCACATAGTGGTAGCACAATGTAACAGCTTCAGTGACTCTTCAATATGAAGTCTGTATCTAATCCAGTAACTCTGTTGTGGTCACTCCTACCATTACAGCTGTGCACAGAAACAATTGAACAGGTGAGGGTGAGGTAAAGTAAGTTTTGTAGGTTCTCTTATTATCTGCCATCCTTTGTCTCTATCAGTAATATTCTTTAGGAGTTTGTCAAATCAATCAATCATGTTTCTACTGAGCTACTCTTAATGAGTGACATTGAACTCCCCCACCCAAAATACATTGTTTGTCCTTTCCACCCTCATTCCTTCCTCCAATTGGTGTTTAAAATGGAGGAGTTATGATGCATTTGCCAATGGGTGTGGGGTGAGGCAGTAAGTGGCATTCAGCAGGAGGATTCTTTGTTCATATTTAACTTGATGTCTTAATTCCTCATAGTGATCCAGAGACTATTTTGAAAATTCCCAAGGCAACTCCATCTGAATACCTATGCTTTGCCACCACCTTTAATTGTTCTTTCCTGCCAATGGGGCAGAGCAAATGCAAGGATGGTAATGGTGGTGCCTGGAAATTGTCTGAAGTGTATGATCCCATGCATATGCCTTTGTCAGGCTCTTGATTGAATAATGTTGGGACAGCTCTTCCAATTTTAACGTGAAATGTTAGTTAGCATGATGTTGCATGATCAAAAGAATTAAGTTTGCCATTGTCATTTCTGGTGTCTACATCAATGTCAATGACTTGTCAATTTTTAACATTAATGATTTTGCTTTATTGGAAATGCATCAAATGCCTGATGAAAGCTACATCAAATTTCTCTGAGACATTGCCCTTTCCAGTACTTTAGTCACCTCCTGAAATTCCCTGAGATTGATTGGGCATAACAAGCCCTTCATTATTTCATTCTCGATCTTTCTGATTAGCCTGAAAATTTACAGATATTCATCAAACAATCCTTACTAACAATGCAAGTAATTTCCTGATAAAAGATATTTGACTAGCAGGTGTATAGACTTGTTTTTCTTCTTTCTTTTTCACCTTTCTTAAGTAGTGGAGTGTAATAGCACTATATATAATTTCTTCTTCAAGTCAGACAATATTCTGAATTGGACATATAGTTTCATTTTTATTTGGTTAAAACCTTGGAATTTGCTACCTAACAGTACTAACTTACATAGAACATAGAACACAAAAAAAAAGCGTAGTCCAGGCCCTTTGGCCCTCAATGTTACGCCGATCCAAGCCCACCTAACCTACACTAGCCTACTGTCCTCCATATGCCTATCCAATGCCCGTTTAAATGCCCATAAAGAGGGAGAGTCCACCACTGCTACTGGCAGGGCATTCCATGAACTCACGACTCGCTGAGTAAAGAATTTACCCCTGACATCTGTCCTATACCTACCACCCCTTAATTTAGAGCTATACCCCTCGTAATAGCTGACTCCATACGTGGAAAAAGGTTCTCATTGTCAACCCTATCTAAACCCCAATCATCTTGTACACCTCTATCAAGTCACCCCTAAACCTTCTTTTCTCCAATGAAAACAGCCCCAAGTGCCTCAGCCTTTCCTCATACCAGGCAACATCCTGTTAAATCTCCACTGCACCCGTTCCAGTGCCTCCACATCCTTCCTATAGTATGGCGACCAAAACTGCACACAATACTCCAGATGAAGCCACACCAGAGTCTTATACAACTGCAACATGACCTCAGGACTCCGGAACTCAATTCCTCTACCAATAAAAGCCAGTACCCCAAATGCCTTCTTCACAGCACTATTTACCTGAGTGGCAACTTTCAGAGTTGGCACTTCTCCATACCCATTGCATTCTAAAGGGATTCCAGGTGGTGGCTTAACGTCATCATCTCAAAGGCAAAAAGGGATCGGCAATAAATACTGATCTTTCCAAAGATACGTGCATCTCCTTAACAAATGAAGTGCAACAGGAATAAAGCAATACAGAGAAGCTATGCATCAAGATCACCAAGGATAACATTGGATGCAAATGGCGGTCTATACATTTATTAGCAGCTAATCCATTACTGCCAAGAGCAGAGAAAATACTTTGAGATGAAGAATAACAGTATAATTGCCAATCTTATCTAAACTGATTTAACATGCATCCAAATTGTATACATGCAGAGGAGAATACTAGCTTGCTGTTGAATTGAATGTTAGCAAAATGACGTTCTTTGGTTGGCTCTCTAGCACTGTTTGGCTCTTTCAAACATTGATTTCCATAATTATACATTTGTAATGCTTGTGGTGCCACATTGGTTTCACAACATTTGCATAAGTATTCAGTTTACACTACTTAGGCTATTTCATAAGTAGTAAAAAAAATCAATTGACATTCATAAAGACTTGTTTTATGAAAATGACTTCCAATTATGACTGATGTATGCTTTAGCAATTAACGTGCTGCCCCAGTGGAAGGTTTTCCAATGGAATTGAATATCAATGGAAAACACTGAGAAACTTAAAACACAAGTTCAGTCAACATGTGATTATTGGTTAACCTGCAGTTGATTGTCAGCTCTTAATCCTTTTCTTTGTTTTATTACTGCATTGAAAAATTGCAAATGAGTCATGGATCATCTGCTGTTCTATATATAGTTGTAATCAGATGATGATCCACAGGTTAAAACACAGACCATACTTCATTCACTGAAGGTCTGTGTATTTGATATAAGGAAATACAGTACATTCTGTTGTAATCTAAAATTGCATCAATAGATATGTTCAATCACCAATTGTTGAAACATGCAAAACATAATGAAAATATATTTAGAAGCATTTTGCTATCTAATGTGGCAGAGGAAAGGTATTCAATTTCATTCTTTGCTGACATGTCACATTATAATTCAGCAAGTTAATGATCAGGAATATTTAATAATGTGAAGTAGGTGGTTATTAAAAACCTCATCAGCTTTAATGCAATCTAATGAAAGAATCCTTGCTACATATAATTCCCAAATGAACAGATATGGTACATGCTTAAAGCACAGTAATTTTCAATAAAATAACAAATGGCATTTAGTCAGATTTCAATCAAAAGTATAATTCCAGCAAATGTTTTCCTTAGACTTGTACATGTCTGATTTGTACTTTTCCACTAAACATAATTTGATTGTGCTCAAATGTCGTAATTTTCAACAAATTAATAAGTTATGGAATAGGAACAAGCTAAATATATAGAATTGCTAGGCAAAGCTAGTACCATAACTAATACTTAAGGTTAAGTTTCAAGTAACTATACATAAGACCAGTAAACAAATGAATTCAAATTAAGAACTTCTTTAGATGAAAGCTATTTGACATGATGCATGCATAACTAAATCAACAAAAAGAGTCTTGATATTGGCTCAAAGCAAAAATGGTCACTAAACTTAGAAAAAAAACTGTAATAACATAATTGAACAACTCTGATGATTGACCAAATAAATATCTCACCTGACTGGATAAATCTTCATTCCACTTGCGAAATTTAATGACTTTCGAATTGAAATTGGCAGTTGAAACATCAGTATTTAAACGTTTTGGTGAATATCCTTTCCATTCCACTCCATCTGGGTCACTGGTGCTTGTCCCACCATCGGGTTTCCCTGGGCTGTATGGTTTGAGGAAAGTAAAATCACTCTTCGCAGATTCAGGGGTCAAACACACCTTGTAATAATAGGCCTGTGAGACTATCCCACTTCCACCTACCTCTAAAAAGTCAGGTGGCGCTTTAGGATTGGTGGTTACTTGGGGATTTGTTTTAGAGGCTTGCAAAATATCTGCCGAATTCAAATGCTGAATGCAACAACAATTCCCGACGGCGGTGTTGCAGTTGTGGGCATTGTTTCTGTATTGGTGGCACTTGATGGTAGCGACGATGATAATGGCCACAATGAATACAAGTGAAATGCATCCCAATGTGATAATTATATAAAATAATAAAGCAGAATTTTGCTCTGCATTCTCAGGTAAATTGCTGATTTCAGGCAGAATATCTGTAATGTTCTCCATTATTGAAAATACGATGGTGACCGTGGCTGAAAGAGGAGGTTGCCCATTATCTTTCACGAGGATGAGCAGAGTTTGCTTCGGGATATCTCTGTCTCCCAGACGCCGGGTCGTCCTTATTTCGCCTGTGTGGAGTGCCAAGTTGAATAGTGTAGGATCTGTTGCTCGCAGTAATAGATAGGAGAGCTTTGCATTCTGTCCAGAGTCAGCGTCTGTGGCAATGACTTTGATCACTAATTGCCCCGGGTGCAAAGATTGCGACAGTTTATGTCGTGCAACTGAACCGTTCCTTGGCTTTGGGGAGACAATCACCGGAACGTTGTCATTTTGATCCAGGATGACCACATTAACTTTGGTAGAACCACTGAGTGGTGGAAATCCAGCATCCTGAGCTTGGATTTGGATTTGAAAATCTGTTAGTTGTTCGTAGTCGAATGAACGTAATGCGTAGACGTTGCCATTATCTGAATTGATTGAGACATAGGTTTTGGAGGGTAATCCGTGGATCGTACTGTCCATGATAGAATAAGATAGGTAGGCGTTTTGATTCGAATCAGGGTCCAATGCTGTCACAAAGCAAACGGTAGCGCCAGGTGCGTTGTTTTCTGTGACATACACTGTGTATGAAGATTTCGAAAATCTTGGAGCATTGTCATTCACGTCTGAAACCTTGAGAAATATAGATTTGTTTGTAGAAAGAGAAGGATATCCTGAATCAATTGCCATAATTGTGATGTTGTATTCTGGTACTCTTTCGCGGTCTAGAGGAGCGGTCGTCACCAATGTGTAATAGTTCTTAAAAGATGACTGAAGCCGAAATGGAACTTCCTGAGTAATCTCACAGTTAATCTGTCCATTTTCCCCAGAATCTAGGTCTGTAACACTGATGAGAGCAATTACTGTCCCGATCATGGCGTCCTCCATCACTGGACTGGACAAAGAAGTCAGGATCACTTCAGGCGCATTATCATTCACATCAATTATGTCTACAAGAATCTTACAATGCACAGGTATTGCATAGGGGCCACCTTTGTCCTTGGCTTGAATATAAATTTCGTACGTATTCATTTCTTCGTGATCTATCGTACTTTTAACTCGAATCTCACCTGTATGGGAGTCCACATTAAACAGTTCGCGTACTCTCGGAGGAGTATGACTACTGAAAGAATATTCTATCTCGCTATTGGAACCTTCGTCTAAATCGCTGGCGTTCAATGTTAATACTAACGCCCCCTTTGGCGCATTCTCTTCCAAGGAAACTTTGTAAATCGTCTGTTCGAAAACAGGCAAATTGTCATTGGCATCCAGGACATTAACAGTGATCAAGATAGAACCAGACCGCTTTGGCACCCCTCCGTCAACTGCCGTCAGAACTAGATGATGGGTCTGTTGTTGCTCTCTGTCCAGCATCTTATCCAACACCAGCTCTGCGAATTTGCTGCGATCACTTCGTGTCTCCACATCCAAGATAAAATGGTCATTTGGACTGAGCCTATAGGTGTGAACTGAGTTAGTGCCCACGTCTGGGTCGTGAGCACTCTCGAGAGGGAATCGTGTCCCTGGCAAAGCCGATTCTATAATGTCCAAAAAGATATCCTTCCTCAAGAAAGTTGGTGAGTTATCATTTATATCTAGAATCTCTACTTCAATACGGTACAGTTCAAGAGGATTTTCGATAACAACTTCCAGATGTAGAAAACAAGTGAGAATCAGACCGCAGAGCTGTTCCCTATCTATTTTTTCATTCACGAACAAAATGCCATTGCCCAAATTTACCTCCAAGTACTGCGCAGAGGCACCAGACACGATACGTAGTCTTCTGGCAGTTAGCTTACTGACATTTAAACCTAAATCATCAGCAATGTTGGCAACAAAAGCTCCATGCTTTAGTTCTTCCGGAATTCTGTAGCGGATTTGTCCAGAAATCAAATTTGCAAAGCAGGACACGGCAATAAAGCACAGCACTTGCCTTGTTCCTGTCCACGATCTCTTTCCAGTCATCATTTCTCCGGCAATCGGGATGGTTTCTGATTCCTATTGGGAGATTTTGAAGAGAAATCGCCGCCAAAACATATTGGTTAATAACTTATATCAGTGGCGCATACATTAATCCACGCAATCTTCAGATTTCTTGTTTAGTTTCAATGAAATACTTCTTCCAAAGGAAAGCTGTCCGCTTTCATTGTAGCGTTGTTCCCATCTGCTCTCAGTGTGGACAGTAGAGCCGTAATGATATCTGCAATTCCGATGCTGTACTTAAGATCGCACAGCGCGCCCTGTGCGTGTGTCTGTGGAGGTGGCTTCTTTGTGTGGCAGGTCTGAACGCTCTCTGCACTCATTTCAGTACTGGGTGGCGGACAGCAACAGCGAGAAAACAACGCTTAACATTTGACACGAGTGAATGACACGATGCACGTACAATATAATTATTAGAACAAGTCAACATTCTGTCTTCTGGATCCAGATTTTGAAAGCTATTTTATCTTCCTGCGATGCTCGATGTTCAAAATGTCTAAAACTGACTTGTGAAATGTGACAATGTGTTTCTCCGTTTTCTGCCTATGCTATTTCAATGCAAGTTATTAGACCTGGTGCTTTCCATAAAGAATGCCCGCTGACCATGTTATATTATCATTAATGTACGTTGAAAAGCTGACAGACCATGGCTAATGACCATTCTTTTCTTCAGAAACGAGCGCATTTCACGTGAATGAAAATCGAGCACCTGGAGGTTGACAATTGAGTGATGTGTGCAATAAGGGAAGGTAAATCGTTCCCATTTCATTGCCAAACATCCTGCATATTCGGCAGTATTCGCGGCTTCCTACATTTGGAGTTAACTTATTAAACTCATTACTGTGCATTCGCGTGAAAACTTGCCTTCCGGAGTTGCCAGTGAATGTCCAAACCTAATAAGCCATGAACAATTCTTCAATGGACCTTTGGCAGAAATCCTAAAGGGACCTGAATTATTTCTGCACTGAACCTTACATAATAAGTAATGCAATTACTTTAGCTGGCTTCGGTTGCAATATTTTATATGCATAGAGTAAAGGCACATTTACTAAGTATCTACACATCACCTGCATTTCCAGATTGTGTGTGCACTTATGAAAGGAATGATAAGAGGCTTTACAGAGATGGAGTATGAAGAGTTAGCTCGATAAGGGGCTGCAACAATACTCAAGTCAAGTAAGAAGTAGCAGACTAGAACATGGCCACACAAATTCAAAGACAGTTTCTCGCTTAGTGATAGTCATTCAAACCTGTGACCTTCAAGAAAACAGAAGCAGGGAGAACAATCCAATGAGTGATATGAATTAGAGAATATAGACCATTCAAGTTTAAAGGGAAACCAGTGGTCGGACTCAAGAATTGTTAGGTATGCATGCAAGGCGAGGTTCAGTTGCAACCAAAGTACCTGGGGTTTAGGCTTTTAAACACATTTGCTGGATTTTTAAAATTTTCAGAGACTAAAAAAAAGTTAGATCTTCTTCTGTAATGTAGCCTCGCAAATTGTTCCAAAATCCGCTGAAAATTGGCGCATCTTTGTTCAAACAGTGTGAGCCCACTTGATGTGGTATGTCGTGTGTTAGCAGAGGGTGGTGCATAGTGGCCAGTCGGCTTCGCATTTCTTGCGACCAGCTGTCAGCGCTGGCAGGTTGCTCCCTAAGCATGAGGTGTATTTTTCCTGGCTACCTCGCCGACCCAGACGAAACTCCAAGGGATTTGAGGGAGACCTGTATCCCTCACCCTCCATACCGCCACAGGTGTGGCGTCCAGCCCCATTGGTTTGCTGTTCCGCTCTCATGACCACAGAACAGATACCAGCCATGATGAAAGGTCCAATTATCTCATGGGTGCCTCGGAGAAGTAGGTTCCAGTAAACCCTGACAGAAAATGTAGTGTGGAATCTCGTAGGCGGTAAACCCTCATCACAGAATGATGCCACTGGAGTGTTTTACTTTCTCGTTCCGATACAAGTTACCATGAAGGTCCCACCTGCTCAACCTCGCTTTAGGCGTGGGGACGCTCCGGTTAAACTCACCACCAGTCGTCTCTCGCTCATGAGCGAGCAGCCCTATAGTCCCCTCGGACCACGGCGACTTTATTATTATAATCTGTCATCAAACAGACAATGCATTGCCACCATTTCTACAAACAGATGCCCTTATTTCCTCTGCTGTTTGCGGCTATATTGGACGTAAGGGGATCTGTTAGTTAACAGACGAGTCTGGATGTTTAAAAATACAACCCAGTGTTTGCACATTTTTAAAAACACTGAATAATTTTTGTATCATCACAGTTCTCCATTTGCAGTTTGTTTCTGGACATGAAGAAGTTGAATACGGGCAAGTTTGCAAAGCACACACAAAAAAATACATTTTTGATCTCAGCCTTCTGAAATCGAAACTCCTTCACATAAAGCTGATATTATAAACGCACTCTGGGCGAAATTTCAAACACGGGTTCCCATGGAAACAAAACAAACGACCTCTGATCTTTCTTGTCCTGAGTTGGTGCATGAGACATGCAGATGCCAAGAGCGAAATTAATTCAGGGTGGGGAAGGGAGTGTGGGCGGTAGTGGAATATGAAAAGTCATGAAGCATGACCTGAGTTTGTGAAGGAAGTCTACGACTTAGCACAAAGCTGTCCAGGGCCAGACTTTCTCCACTAATTGAACGACACAAGCAGCTGAAGCCATGTCTCTTGGTGCTGCAATTGATCCAGATTGCCACTGGCAAGAACAATAATTCTCCTTGACACGAAAGGGTTGGACACAATTGCTATATAAGATACAAACGGTTGCTTTGAGTGCAATATGTTGAGGTGCAGGCTTGAATAAAAAATGCCCTGAAATCCTTTTGAATTAGAACCTGAGCTGGCTTATAGATGAGAATATAGCCCTAAAGGTAAGAATCTGAAATGTGCTTGACTGAGCCAGGGGATTAGAGAAGAGCTGGGAGTTTTCGTCTGGAGCTTGTAAAATATATCTTTCCTAAAATGCCTGACAGGGATCTTAAATTATATGTGGAAAACGAAGATGCATTTTCTTTTGCTGCATGCTCTTGAAATACATACAATCAATATAGATTCATAACCCAAAAAGTGTCTTTTTTTTTCTCGCTACTAAACAGAACATGTGTATAGCTTAGCAAAGCTCCTTTCCTGCAATAAATTAGTTGCACCCAACATGTCAAAGTAAAAGCATCAAAGTTAATCTCACTTTTGCAAATTATGAAGAGAAAAATCAAACTAGTACAAATGTAGTCATTTAATGATTGCCTTGATAGGCTTTGTTTTATTCTTTCACAGCATGTGGGCATTTTTGGCTAGGCCAGCAGAAATTGCCCATCCTAATTGCTCCTGAGAAGTGGATGGTGAGCTGCTAGGTCATTCTAGGTGCTTGATTCAGTGACAGTGAAAGAACTATGATTTAGCTTCAAGTCAAGATTCAGAGATTCATACAGTGCAGAAAAGGCCCTTTACCTCATTGCATCTGCATTGCACAATTACAATGAAATGTGCTAATCCCAACCTCTTGCACTTATCCCATATCCTTGAATGTTACAATACTTAAAGTACTCCCCAATTTTTTTTTAAGTTGTAAGGTTTCTAGCCTCCATTACCTTCCCAGGCAGTTCATTCCAGATTCCCACCACGTGCTGAGCGAAGAAGATTTTTCCAAAATCCTCTCAGGACTTCTCATGATTGACACCTCATCCAAGAGGAAGAGATGCTCTCTATTTACCCTGTCCATACTCCTCATAATTATATATACCTCAATAATGCCGGTCCTGAGCTTTGTCTGCTCTAGCAAACCAATCAAAGCTCATAGTTCACCTTATAGTTAAATTTCCCCATCCCAGGCAACATCCTAATGAACCTCCTTTGTACCTCCTCTTCTAGTGCTATCACATTCTTACTGCAATAGGGTGACCAGAACTGCACACATTCCCTCAGTTGTGCCCTCACCAATAATCTGTATGACTCCAACATTACCCCCTTGTTTTTATATTCTATGCCACAACTGTCGAAAGCAAGTGCCCCATATGCCTTCTTGACTCATATATTCATGTGCTCTGCTGACTTCAGGAATCTGTGAAAAACTAACTGAAGATCCCTCTGTTCATCTAAGCTATCCAATATCCTGCCATTCATTAAATAATCCCTCAGCTTGCTACTTCTTCCAAAATGCATCACCTCACACTTAGATTGGGATCAGCGTTAAATACCATCTGCCACTGGTCTGCTCATCTGACTAGCCTATTTATATCTTCCTGTAATCTACAACCATTTTCTTCACTATTAACCACTTTGCCAATCTTGGTGTCATCTGCAAACTTGCTTAACATTTCACATGTTTTTATCCACATAATTTATGTATATTACAAACAATAAGCATTCCAGAATGGATCCTTGTGGTACACTGCTAGACACCAGCCTCCAGTAACTCAAACAACCTCTACCATCACCCTCTGCGTCCTATTACAAAGTCTGATTCTGATCTATCTTGCCAAGCTTCCCTCAATTTCAGCTGCATTAACATTCTCAATTAGTCTTCCATGTAGGACCTTCTGAAAAGCTTTATTAAAACCCATATAAACTACATTACCTGACCTTCCCTCATTCACACACTTCACCACATTTTCAAAAAATTCTAACAAATTTGTTAAGCATGACCTCACTCTGACAAAGCCATGCTGACTATTGTAATTAACCTCTGGCTTTGCAAATGGATATTATTTTGCTCCTTCTGAATTTTCTCCAATTGTTTCCCTACTATTGATGTGAGACTTACTAGTCTGTAATTTTTAGGTTCATCTTTACCACGCTTACCATCTCTTAAAAAGTGAAACCACATCCAGTCCTCTGGCACTTCCCTTATGGCCAGAGAGGAATAAAAACTTTGTGTCAGAGCCCTTGCACTTTGCTGCCTAATCTTGCACAGCAGCCTAGGATGCAATTCATCTGGGCTAGGAAACTTCTCTGTTTTTAAGTCTGACAGGCCCTTACACCACCCCATTTCCTATGTCAAACTGTGCAAGTTCCCCACAATTCCTTTTTTCTGAATTCTGTACCAACATTCTCCTTTTTCAGAGTGAAGATCATGGCCAAGTATTCATTCAATAACCTTCCAGTATCCTGTGGCTTCACTCACAGGTTGCCTCCTTGGTGCCTAATGGGCCCTATTCTTCCATTTCTTCGGATTCTCCCTAATCTTATTTGCAAGCCCTTTATCATGCCCCCTTATTGTTCTTTTAATTACTTTCTTAAGTATCCTCATGTACTTCTTGTATTCATCAATGGCCACAGTTGAATTGTTCCCTTTGGACTTGCAGAAAGCCCTACTCTTCTTCTTTATCCAGTTCCAAATTGTCCCAGATATCCAGGGTTCTCCCACATTTCCCTTTCAGGGTATATATTGGATGTACACTCTCCCCAGCTATGTATGAATGTTCCCCATTGTTCCACTGTCGGCTTACCCACAGGAACCTTTACCCAGTTTACTGTAGCCAGATCCTATTTTATTTAATAAAATCTGCCTTCCCCTAATCCAGAACAGATTTGAAACATACTGTGTTGTGGTCACTATTGCTTAAATGTCCCCCCACTGCCACATCAAACACTTGTCCAGCTTCTTTTCCAGAACCACATCCAGCACTGCACCATCCATTGTTGGGCCTTCTACATATTGCTGCAAAAACCTCTTCAAGAAATCCACCTCCTCTAAACCCTTAACTATATCACCATACTAATTTATGTTGGGGAAGTTGAAATCCCTTATTATAATTACTGATTGTTATTTTCACAACCTCCATAAACTGTCTACATATTTGCTCCTCTATTTCCTATTGACTCTTTGGAGACCTATAATAAACACCCAGAAAACTTGCTGACCCCTAAATTCTATCAACAAAGCCAGATTTGAGGACCCTTCCAAGATATTATCTCTCCTTATTATAGTAATTGATTCCTTAATTAAAAGAGCTGTACCATCACCCTTTTTATACCCTTCTCTCTCTCACCTAAAGATCCTACACTTTGGAATGTTGAGTTGCCCGTCCAGCCTTTCCCTCAACCATGTTTCCATGATGGCAGCATATGTCACACCTTCATGTGTCAATCCATGCCATTAATTTATCAATCTTACCTATTACACTCCGAACATTAAAGTAAAGACCATCCAACCTTGCCTTAGTCTCTTGACACTCAAAACAGCTGACCTCACTGTGACTTTCCTGCAGCCTGATGTGCCTCTGTTCCATTGATATTCTGTGCTCCCTCCCCCACCAGACAAGTTCAAACTCCTCCCAACAGCACTAGCAAATCTACCTGCAAGAATGTTGGTCCCAATATAGTTTAGGTGCAGAACTTGCTGTTTGTACACGTCCCATCTTCCCTAAAATGGTCTCAGTGATCAAGGAATCTTAAACCCTTTCTCTTGTACCAACTCTTCAGCCAGACGCGCTTCTGACTTATTTTCATAAACTCGTTAGCATGTGGCACTGGAAGTGATCCAGATGTTACAACCATTGAGGTCCTGCTTTTTTATTGACTACCAAGCTTCCTGAATTCTTGATGCAAGACCTCATTCTTAACTTTTCCCCTATCAGTGGTACCAATCTGTACCATGACCTCTAACTCATCACCCTCTCCTGTCACAATGCCCTGAAGCCATTCAGTGACATCCCTGATCCTGGCACCAAGGAGGTAATGCACCATCTTGATGTCATGATTTCAGCTTCAGAACTGTCGGTCTTCTTCCTTGATCAAAGATTCCCCTACCACTATTGTTCCTTCTTCCTCTTCCTGCACCCACTTCCTCACATACTCTACCCACTGTACAGTCAAGCCACTTGTGATGCCAGAAGCTTGTAGACATAAGTATGGCCAGTGGTTTGGCAAGTAATTTGAAGGGAGTGGTGCACCATACTAATTTATGTTGCACCAAGCACCACTGCCCTTACCCTACTAAATGATAAATGTCACAAAATGGCAGGTGTTGTTGCAGGAGGTTGGATGAGTTGCTGCAGTACAACTTGTTCATTGTGCACATTGCTCCAAATATGCATTTGAATGCACACAATGTGATGGTGAATAAGTGCTCATAAAGATTCTTGTGCAGTGTTGGTGCTGCATCCACTCAGAGAAGTGGAGAGTATTCTAACATATTCCCGGCATGTGCCTCCTAGAAAATTGACAGGCTTTCAGGAGCCAGGAGGCATATCACTCATTGAAGAATTCCAAAGATCTAATCTGCTTTTACAACCATCAGAAGCATAGGGCTGACCTGTTCTGTTCCTGGTTAATGATTGCCTCCAAGGTGTTGTCAGTCATTTTTTCACTACCTCATTCCACTCCACACCAACTCCACTGTCACCCAATCCCAGTCCCTGCCCACATTATCGACAACCTCATGACTTCCACATTTGAGAAGCAAATTGTCAATGTCAGAAATCACACAATTATAAATGGTCATTTAATCAAGGAATGAAGGTGATGACAATTGGTCTTCACACAATCATGGAACATGTCAGATTAAAACATCTTTAGGAAAGAATTCCAGATGATTATTATTCATTCTGTGTTAACATTCATTCAAATACTACTCAGACACAATAAAACAAATACTGTCTTTGTTCTTTGATTTACAAGTTACATAATATAGCTCATTTTCAAATTAATACATAAACATATAAATGCCTAATGATTCTTCCATATTTAAACATTTTATCTATGAAGCATACAAACAAGAAATGATTACAGTTATACATGTTGCTGTTGAAACTTGAAATATATATCAACTCAGCTTGTAAAAGAGATAGAAAATAAATTTACTAATAACAATGTACAACAAATGGACATTAAGACTGTGAAAATGCTTCATTCACGGAACAGCTTTGCACTGAAACTGCTGTATTCTAGCCTCATCTTGACTGATACTACACAGTTAAGTTTCCATATGGTATAGTGGCAGCACTGAATATGAAAGTATTTCAGCGCCTTCCCTTCATTATATTGGTGGGGCACTTTATTATCTTTTTCTGTATCCAAAAAAAATTTTGGACAGTGTTTCTAATTCCAATTAATTTGGGAGTGCACAAGGATGCTTCATGTACCAGCCCACAAATACAAGGTTTGATTTGTACCAAATGAGCAAAATAGCTCATAAAACATATTTTTCTTTTAACAGCAAATACAACATATGATGTATCCAGTCTCATCAGCATTCATGAAGTGAAATTTCAAATTAACAATCTCCCCATGTCAATTAATCACACACTAGGCTGTCTTCCCCCATCAATTACTCAAGAAAAGGGGTGGCCAATGAAGCTTAATTTTGAGAAGTGTGAAGTTGTACACAGTTGAAGGAAAAATAAGGAATATTCACATACAAAGGATACAATTCTAAAATGGGTGCAGGAGCAAAGAAACATGGAGTATATGAAGACAAATTGTGAAAATTGAATGGTAGGCTGAGAAATTAATCAATTAGGCAAAAGTGAGGACTGCCGATGCTGGAAACCAGAGTTTAGATTAGAGTGGTGCTGGAAAAGCACAGCAGGTCAGACAGCACCCGAGGAACAGGAAAACCGATGTTTCGGGCAAAAGTCCTTCATCAGGAATAGAGGCCATTCATGATCTTGGAAATTGTGAAAAGGTGGATGGAGTACAAAACAGGGATGTTATAATGAACCATTACAGAACATTTATTTGGCTTTAATTGTAATATTACACCATTCTAGTAAAGAATTGGATAGTCTTCAAAGAATGGACAGATTTTTTAAGAACACGTCCTGTGAGAGAGACTTCACTTACATGTAGAGATGTGATTTGAATTGATTTGAGTTATTGCAGTCATGTGCATCTAAGTACAGTGAAAAGCTTTGTTTTGCAAGTCGGACAGGCAGATCATAGTAAGCAAGGACATACTGATAACAGTTTGCTGATATAGAGTCAGGCATACATGTTACATTGCAAAGATGTGCATAAAGCAAGATCAACAATAACAACGTCAGCATTATTCGAAGTTAGAGAGTCCATTCATCAGTTGAATAACAGCAGGAAAAAACTGTTCTTAACCTGTTGGTGCATGCATTCAAGCTTCTGTATCTTCTGCCTGACTGGAAGGCATTGTAGGAGAGCCTTACTAGGTTGGGAGGGTTCTTTGATGGTGTTGACAGCCTTTCCTCTGCAATGCAAAATTTAGTTGGAGTCCATAGATAAAAGATTGGCTTCCATGATGTGGCTGTGCACACAACCTTCTGTCATTTCTTACATCTTGGGCAGAGTAGTTGCTGTACCAGGCCATTATACACCCAGATAGCATGCTTTCTACGGTGCATTTGTAGAAGTCGGTTTATCGGTTATCATTACTGCTATGAACTTGACACTCTCAACCCTCTCAATCTCTGCTCTGTTGATATAGATCAGGATGTATTTTCCTTTCCGCCTGAAGTCAATGATCTGTTCTTTTGTTTTGCTGACATTGGGAGAAAGGTTGTTATCATTGCACCATGACATCAGGCCCTCCATCTTATTTATTTTCTCTCTCATCATTGTTTGAAATCCATCCTATTATAGTGGTGTCATCAACAAACTTGTGGATGATGTTGATTAGAATTTATCTACACAGTCATGGGTGTGCAGAGAGTACAGTAGGGGGCTGAGAATGTATCCATGGAGTAGGGGGCTCTACATGTTGTAATGTTGAGAGTTATCGTGGAGGAGGTGCAGTTGTCTATTTTCACTGATTGTGGTCTGTGTGTCAGGAAGCTGACAGTTGCAGAGGGTGTAGCCAAGATCTAGGTCTCACAGTTTTGTGTTCAGTCTGGAGGGGATGATGGTTTTGAAGGCGGAGTTGTAGTTGATGAGTAGGAGTTTGACATAGGTGTCCCTGTTGTCCAGATTAGGGGATCAGTGGCATTTTCTTTAAAGAAGAGAAAGTTGCAAGAGTTTTCATAGATGTATTTAGAATCATAATAAGTTAGGACAGAGTACATAAGGAGAAACTGATCCCATTGGCTCAAGTAAGACAACCACAGATTAAATGTGAATGGAAAAAGGACCACAGATTACATGAAGAAAAATGTTTTAGTGCAATCAGACTTTGGGATCTTGGATTCTGTGCCATTAAAGTGTGGTTGAGGTAAATTCAGGTTCATGTTTTGAAAAGAAGATTGGATAGTTCTCTGAAGAGTGTAAAATATGTTGAAAATGTCATGAGTAGGACATAGTAAGTTACTTTTGCACAGAGACAATGGGCCAAATGCTCTGTTCTGATTTGAAACCATTTTGTAAGTCATTTGGAACATTATAAAGTCCTGAACAGTGCTTTACAACTGCTTCTCCCTAAGTTGCTCTTGAAACATTAAAATTTGTTTGTGATTAGAGTCAAATATAGATGAGACATTTCTCTTCAGGACTTTTGCCAACCATTTTGTGACATACTGACAACAGTAATCAGACTTGAACCAATTTTTTTTGTTCAAATTCTTTTACCTATTTTAATTAGTTGGCAATTTCAGTAAAAATCAGCTCCATGACAGAGTATATACTAACAAAAATATTAGGAGAAAACACTTTGTTATGACTTTGTGTTTCCCATTGTTTTGCACTATGCCCCAACCCTTTGTCAATCTCTCTGGCCTTCAGTCTCTCTCTGTCCTTCTGAATAAAGAACAGAGAACACTACAGCTCAGGACAGACCTTTCAACCCACCAAGACTGCACAAACACATGATGACTTACGAAACTGAAAACAATTTGCCTCTATGCCATTGCCTCACTATTCATTTACCTGTCAAGGTGCCTCTTAAATCTTGTATTGTTTCCACCTCCACTATCTGTTCAGACAGTGCTTCATGTTTAAAAAAAATTACCTCTCACATCTTTCAACCTACCCTGGTTTACCTTAAATCTATGTCCCATAATAACTGACATTTCTACCTTAATAAGAAGAAAGACTAAAATTACGCATTCTATCCATACCTCTCATAATTTTGTAAACGTCTATCAAATCCCCTCTCATCCTTCAACATTCAAGTAAAAACAAACAAGTTTGACAAATCTCTCCTCATAGCTAATACCCTCTAAACTAGGCAACATCCTGGTAAATTGTTTCTGTATCCTCTCCAAAATCTCCACATCCTTCTGGTAAGAGAAGCAGCCAAAACTGTACGCAACATTCCAAATGTGGCCTAAAGAAATTTTTATACACCTGCAACATGACTTGCCAATTTTTGGACTTCTACATTTTTGCTCCTCCTTGTCATTTGAATGTAAGAAACTAAATAATAGTTTAGTTAGTTAAGGGCAGGAGTAATCCACAAGGATCATTGAGCTTCTCTGACCTATCTATTGAACTTTGTTGTTCTGCCTTTCAATCTGTCTTTTGGTACAGAGATAAAACTGCACAAGATATTCAAGTTGTCGTCTCACTATAACTCTGTATTAATGCAGAAATATGTACTTACTCATGTAAACCAATTCCCTTGCAATAAAGCTCAACATATCATTTGACTTCCAAATTGCCTATGAATTTTAGCCTTCTGTAATTTGTATATAGAATCCTCTGAACATCAAGATTTAATGATTTCCCTGCATTGGCAGAATGTAATAGTTGGTACTGAATGCATTGAAATGATACATTTTAGGAGAATGACCAAGCCAGGACAATAGAAAATTAAGGATACAAATTTAAAGGGATGCTGGAAAAAAGGGGATAGGGATGGGGGCGGGGTTAGATGTGCATACAATAATGAAGGTGGCTGGACAGTTTGATAAAGTAGTTTAAAAGCATAAAGGATCCTATACTTTATAAATGGAGAAATAAATTACAAAGACAAGTAAGTTAGTTTGAACTTTATAACATGCTACTTCGGCTTCAATTGAAGAATTGTGCCCAGTTTTGGGCAGCCTGCTTTAGGCAGGATATAATTGTTTTAGAAAGGGTGCAGAAAAGATCATAGAATAGAATTCATACAACATGGAAGGAGGCCATTTGACCCATTGAATCCCACTATTCCTCCAAACAGCACCCCATCCAGACCCACCCTCCTACCATTTCCCTGTAACCCTGAATTCATGTGGTTAATCTACCTAGTTTTCACATCCCTGGACACTATGGGCAATTTATGGACGCTATGGCCTATCAGCCTCACCTGCACATCTTAGGACTGTGGGAGGAAATCAGGTACCAAGAGGAAACCAACACAAATACAGGGAGAACGTGCAAACTCAACACAGACAATTGCCTGAGGCTGGAATCAAACCCAATTCTCTGGCACTGTGATGCAACAATGTTAACTACTGAGCCACTGTGGCATCCTGTTGCTGTGGAAGATGTATGAAAATAATTCAAAAGGTGAGGGACTTCATTTAGTTAGATCAGTTGGAAAAACTGAAATTGTTGCCATTTGAGAGAGAGCAGATTTAGAAGAGTTTTGAAAATGCTATTTAAATTCATACTGGGTTAAGAGAAAGTAGCTTGGTGGAAACTGATGCTACAAGCAAAAGTACCAAGAACCAAAACGCTACTTTTGATGATTGGCTAAAAAAGAACAAAAGCAACATGAAGAAAGGTTTGTTTAGGTTATGCACTGTATGAAAGGGTCATGAAAGAAAATTTCATTGTGGTTTTCAAAGGAGAATTTGATAAGCACATGAAGGGGAAACAAAAATAAAACAGGCCATGGGGAAATAATAGCAGAGTAGGGGCAAGCTGAATATTCCACAATCCTCTAGGATATTGACAGTCTTGTAACTTTTACTCTTGAGCATCCACTATTTTAATTGCTCCCCTATTTCTGATGTTTAGTTCCTTAGCTCCAGAATTCTCTGTCACTCTATTTCACTTTTCTCCTTTAAGACATTGCCAAAAGTCTTCTGCTTTGGCCAAGCTTTTGCCTGTCTACCTCAATATTTCCTACTGTGCTTCAGTATGATATTTTGTCTTATCTTGCTTCCAAGAGATTTGTGATGTTTTGTTATGCTGAAGGCATTAACCAATTACAAGTTATTTATATTGCATTAAATGTATAAGTTTAGAATGTGAAATAAATTAAGTCAGCATTTAATTGTCTTGCACACTCTCACCTTGCTTCTAACATAAAAGTCATATTTGGCCCTCATCTTCCCCTGAACAACTTTGGGGAAACCAACTAGCTTTTTCTGATACAAATCTTTGACAAAGCTAAGAGGCTACTTACACTGTTGTGAAGGCTTGCAATGAAATCCCTTCATCCCCTCTCTTCCTCTGATCTGTCAGCTCGCAACAGGCTAATGTCTGACTAAGGATTTAGGAGATAATTCGAGAAGACAGCCATAAATACTGTCCACATCCAGTAATATGCTTGATGAGTGATTTTATGTCTGCATTTGATGTCTTCTGCACAATTTCACATTTTCTTCCATAGACAATCTATCTATCAGGATGTTATTTTAACAGATGGAGATTTTTTGATCACAAAACACAAAACACATCAGTGTGACATATCAATGTTTCATTAAATATCTATCATAAATTCTTGAATATATTATGAAACAAGTCTTTCTTGAGATTATTCTTCACATGCACAGTTCCTTTAGTATACTAATAGGTTCAAGCGTCTTCACATGCAGTGATCTGATGTACAGTCGAATTGTATTGTTTTGCCGAAGGCCTCTGATTATATGGGTTTCTTTTGTCAAGACAAGGCAATGTATGTACATCAAGCATTTTAAAATAATATTTTGTTGCAGACATTATTGCATGGTGCAAGTGTCTAATTATTTCAGAAAAAAAGATCAATTGCAAAATTTACAGGGAAAGGTTCATTAAAAATATGTCAAGATGCAAAATGAGTTTCAGGTAAAAACATCCCTTGAGAGGCTAGAATTATTCGTTCCCTTGCTCCCCTCCAAACTGCTGTACCTCCCCCCCCCCACCAATCACCCAGTTTAAACCTCTCCCCAGTTTAACAATTCTATCATTTCAAGTATTTGAAAAAAAATCTTTTTTTTATGTTGTACGTGATTGTAATTTAGAAGTGCCTGAAGTAAGAAGGACAAAGTGTTCTGATTATGAGCAAAAATAATTACATTCCGCACCAGAATAAAAAATGAAATTGGTAAGTTTTACAAGCAAGGCGAACAAACAAAACATTAGGATTTTAAAGGATTGTCACTATCCTGATATATTTTGAATTTCTGTAATTCCATCATGTGCATTTTTATTTTCAATTTGAGCATCTAGTGATACTCTTCCTAAGCACACACAACTCATTTGTCCACATGGACCAATTGGTTCATATTAAAACAGTCCAAGATCAAATTATATTAAGTTTGTAGGTGTAAGTTGGCTTGCTGAGCTCAAAGGTTTGTTTTCAGATGTTTTGTCGCCATACTAGGTAATATCATCAGTGAGCCTCCAGTGAAGCACTGGTAGCTTGGCCTGCATTTTATTTATGTGTTTAGGTTTCCTTGAGTTGATGACTTCATTTCCTGTGAAGATGCCATTTCCTGAGGTGACATCATTTCCTGATTTTTTTCAGGGAGTGGTAAATAGGATCCAAGTCAATATGTTTGCTGATAGCATTCTGGTTGAAATGCTTCTAGGAATTCTCCTGCATGTTTTTGTTTTACTTGTCCTAGGATGGATGTGTTGACCCAGTTGTCCTCACCTGTATGTAAAGACACTAGTGAGAGTGATGAAACATTCGAAAACAAACCTTCCAGCTCAGTGAGCAAACTTACATCCAGAACCTCAACTTGAGCTACAACTCTTCTCAAAACTTGCTAATTTATAAAATTTAATGAAGGACGACTAGCCTTCTGTTAATAAATCATTAACAGTGAACCAATGATAAAATACAGTGTGTTTGAATAAGAGAATGCATTGATTTAAACACAATTGTTATTTGTTAGTTTCCTAAAACTATATGAACACTGTGTGATGTTATCTAAGCAAATTACTGATTTAATTGTGTCATTTTTATTCCAGTAATGTATGCATACTTTTGAGCAAAGTTTTCATGTGCTTTTTTCATTATACTAAATGGAGTATCTGCATCTCAGCGCCCTTTGAGCACAGAAATATAACTGATTTTCTTCCAGGGTATTCAGAAAATCTTAGGTTCTGGTCCATCTTGATTTCTTTTTGTGAAGAAAATTGTTCAGTAATCTATAGATTTTGAGTATTTTCACACTGCAAACATGTTTTGATGGGTCAGAGGGGTATATAATCTCTTCCAGTCACCTCCACTGGATATCAGAGGAAAATGATAAATGTCATCACTTTGTAGACAGTATTTTATATATTATTTTCCATGTTGCAATTATAAGAGTGGTTTGTACTTATTGTTTTGTATATATGACAACAAAAATGCTTTACCAAGGTAAATTTTCAAGGACAATATTTTAAAACGACCCTCAAACTTTCAAAATTCAGGAAATTCTATTATAATTACAAAGACAGTACAATCCAATCTATATAATAACATCATGGATGGGCTGGTTCCCTATAACCCTCAGGTCTCTTTCTGCCTGGTTTCATAAATGGGGACCAAATACTTTTAAATCACATATTTAACTGAAAATATAGAGGAAATATTGCTTATTCATTGATCACTTTGAATTGATCAAAGTAAATAATAAAACATTAGTTTCAAAAGTGATGCTTCATAAAAGCATTACACAAATGCATTTCATATCAGATTTAACATGAAAATATTGGTCAGATCAAGTTCACAGTAGAAGCCTGTTCAGATTTTATTTTTGTAGTATGAACCCAAAAGGTAGAGCATTAGATTGAAGTGAATATACATTAATACATTCCACATAACATTTCCCATGCACACTGATAAATCAGAACAATTGCCGAAAAATAATAGGGTTAATGCGATTTATATGGTGATGAAGTATATCGGCAACATAAAGGGACATTTATATGCTGTGGCATTCCCTTGAGTGCTCTTCTTCTGAGTGGAATCTAAAAGCATAGCAATGCATAGCTGGTGCACAAAACGAACGTGTTTACGCATAATCCACATGCAAACATGAGCTTTTGAAACTGAAGTTTTGCACTAAAGCAATTAGCTGTGTAAAAAAATGTGAAATACGTTTCTGCATCTCTCTATGCATCCTCTTGTCTTCCCTTTCAAAAATAAAGGAATGAACAATTTAGGGGGAGGGTCAAGAGATCCTTAAAATAGCTGGAAATTATTTGAAGAATCAAAGCATAATTACTGTATTTTGCATGATTGAGCGTGCTGCTTGATTCTTTGGAAAATAATCCACCCTTATCAGCATATTTTAACCATAAATTACAGTGAAGTAGCGCCCATGTAAATGTGACTTGCGTTCCCTACAGTTTATTTTGCAGAGTGAGTCGCAGCCGGAGCCCTGAGTGGCCGGAGCCTGGAGCAGCAGCAGAGCAAGCGCGGACCAAATCCCTGAGTGGGGAGCAAAGCAAGTCGCAACCAAAGCCCTGGAGTGGGAGCGGAGCGAGACCTGGATTGTGGCCAGCTCCTGGAGGCAGCGTAGCCTCATTCTGAAGCCCGACGGGCACAGACTCATGTTGGAAAAGGATTATAACTTTATTATTTTAAGGACAATTTTTATTCTCATTCTGGACGTTTAAACTCTACATTTTCATGCTAATCTGTCTTTACTGTGTCAATTCTATGACAACCTAAAAGTATCTGTATTTAGGTACCCAGTACCTATGGTGGCACTGAGAAGCAACATTACAAACTCATTCGAGTGCACATGACAATATGAATGTGAAGAGGCGATTTGACAGAACTCCACTCTTAATAGGATCAAAGTAAATGGACACAGATTTAAAGGAATCTATAAAAGAAGGAAATGAAGTGTGAAAGAAAAAATCTGTTTCAAACAACCTGTGGTTTCACTCATTAATGCAGTGCCTGGAAGTAGATTCAATTAATTAATTCAACCAGTCATTAGATAATTATTTACATGTAAAAAATGCACAGAGTTATGGAGGAAGGATGGCAGAATTGCATTAAGTTGTGATGCTCATTTGGAGAGCTGGTACAGATATGGTGAGACAAATGGCCTCCACCTAAAAGTTTGAAAATACATACTAACAGACTTCAGGTCATCTTCTTCCCTGCTGTTTTCAGACTTACAACTGGACCTCTCATATATTACAGTTGATCTTTCTCTACACCTTCTCTGCAGCTGTAACACTATATTCTAAATTTTGTTCTATTACCATGATATACTTACATAAGATACGATTTGTCTGATTAGCATGCAAAAACAATACTTTTCATTGCATTGTGGCACATGTGATGCTAATAAATCAGTTCAACAATTGTAGTCCTGTCTTCAGTTGCCTTGGCCCCAGGTCTGGAATTCCCTCTGCCTCTCTGCACTCCTTTAAGAAACTTTAGAAAACTTACTCTTTCAACCAAAAAATTGGCCACGTAACATATAACATATATGGCTTCTTGTAAAACCTTTTTCTAGTGATAGTCTTGTGAAACACTTTGCAACATTTCATCACACCTATTCAGATTATATTATTGTTGTTGGGATAGTATGTTTAATGCAGTCTCTGGTGAATTTTATTTAATTGATATAAATATTTTCACTCTTTGTCACGCAAGCATATGTTATAGACTTATTTTTGTGTCTTCAGGCAGATGGTTGCACGAAACTTGGAATATCACTGAATTTAAATGTTGATGTATTTGAAGTAGTCTCTATGTAACTAACAAATAATTAAAAAGTTGGAATCACCAAATTGTCAAACTTTGCTTGTATGACCCATCAATACTCACCATAATTCCCCTCATCTCAAATAATAGAGCAAACAGTCAGGGAAATTATGGATACTTCACTTTAAGTACCAAATGATAAGAGAATAAGGCAGATATTTTGGGCTGAAATTTTCCAAGCATGGTGATCTCTTGCCATCAAGGACAAAAGTGAGAGTCAATCCTACTCCTGTGGGTGGTATTTTGCCAGGGTGAAAGTGAGGACTGCAGATACTGGAGATCAGAGTCTAAGTTAGAGTGCTGCTGGGAAAGTACAGCAGGTCAGGCAGCATCCGAGGAGCAGGAAAATCAACATTTTGGGCAAAAGGCCCTTCATCAGAAATGAGGCAGGGAGCCTCAGGGTGGAGAGAAGGCTTTTGATGAAGGGCTTTTTGCCCAAAACGTCAATTTTCCTGCTCCTTGGATTCTGCCAGGGTGTCTTGCTGCCAAGACCTTCTAGCCCAACTAAAAGGCTAGCAGCTCAGCTGCTTCTGCAATACCGCCCATGAACGGCAGCAGTACTGAAGCTTCAAATTCAGGGAGAGTCCACCTTCATGACATGATATCCTCAAGGATAACTTAGTGTCTTTGGGAAAGCATGGATCAAAAGGCTTGCCCCAAGCAATTCTACGTGGGTGGCTGGAGATGGGAGGCTTATGTGATGGGGGGTTGTTACCGTGATATCAAATCAGATGCAGTGTTGAAGTAAGGGTCCTCTACCTGGGACATGGAACACTCATTAGGCAGTCCTCATCATTGGGGAATCCATCAGGGGTTACCATGTCCAACAAACAAGGGGCCCAAAGGATTCGAGCTTTTATTGGCAGAGCTGGAAGTGAACTTTAATTGACTCAATTGGCTATCCACTTCAGACTTCCCTGCCCATGGCTTCCACTGTCATTTTCCTCATTCTTCTGCCTCTGAGCCTAACTCCAATGGGCCAAGAAACATCAGCATGTTTAGTGTAAGGAAGATTCTTGGAACTTTGTGTTATTATACAGGGTAAAACCCTCTGCTACTTTAAACCAGCCACACAGAAAAGATTCATGTCATGCTGTAGTCTGTTAAAATTCGAAAGACAAAGATCTATCCAAGAGGTCAGTATTTAAAGTAAAAATTCACAACTTTATTCTTTAAGTCCAGCAGAGAATATTAAACCAGCAGCTATTTACACTCCCTTCTGTTAAACATATCTTGTACCTCCCACACTACAATACCAGTCAGATTTTAAAAAACCCAATTAAGATTTTACAAAAAAAATTCAACTTTCAAAACCAGTTAATTGTCAAATTTTCTCCTTGCATCTTCCTCTGCAGATTTTCCTCTGTCTTCTTTTCAATGTTTTGCTGAGCAAACTTCTCATAGACAGGTACTTTTCAGGCAGCTGTTCTACTGGGAGTCTGTACTTGGTTGGTGGCTTGGCAGTTCTCCCCCTTACTGTTCAAAATGTCCAGTTTTATACCCCAAAACATCGGATTGTCTCATTGGTTTTAATATTATCAAAATACTAACTTAAAACTTGATTGAATTTTGTAATCTTGGGGCATAATTTAAACTAGAAGAAAGTGGGGATTGCAGATGCTGGAGATTAGAGTTGAGAGTGTGGTGCTGGAAAAGAACAGCAGGTCAGGCAGCATCCGAGGAGCTGGAGAATTGACATTTTGTGCATAAGTCCTTCATCAGGAATGAGCATTCTCCATGAAGGGCTTATGTCCGAAATGTCCATTCTCCTGCTCCTAGGATGCTGACTGACTTGCTGTGCTTTTCCATCACCACACTCATGACACATAATTTAAACTGATTGGCTGAATTTGAATTTGTTTTTGTTTCATAGCAAACCAACTCCAACTATTTGTTTTGAGTCAGTGTTACATTATTACCTTGTTTCGGACTCTGCGTGCTTTGTCCTTACTGACTTTTCAAATCTCTTAAAGGTACAGTACCTCTTCATAATATTTTTCTGTATCAGGAAGTAATACAGACAAAACATTTCATGCACATGCATGAATATCATCAATCTGAGAATGATGGTTGTGGATATTCTGTCTGGAGTACTCTGAGATTTATTGCTCACTGTCACAATGCCTCCAAAATACCAACTAAAGAAAAGCTGTGAGCCTGTAAAGTTCTAAGAAATTGCATTGCAGCAGTGGGAAAGAAACCCAGAAACCTGTAGGCTGGTCAAAAATAGCACCCACTACATTGTCATTTTAATGGATCAATGAAGAGTGCAGAAAAGAATGCTAGGGGCAGCACCAGGGCTACCTAAAAATGAAGAGTTAACCTGATGAAGCTACAAAATATATCTTTTTGCAAAATAGCACAAGCAGAAAATGGTACATAGGTCTGATCAATTCTGCAACCAATAGATCAGATCTACGTTCTGTAGTTCTGTCAAATCTAGATTGCAAATGGTGGTGGACAATTAAACAAATCACTGAAAAAGGAGGATCCACAAATATCCCCATCCTCAATGATGGAAGTGCCCAGAACATCTGTGGAAAAGGTAAGGCTAAAACATTCACATCAACCTTCAGTCAGCAGTTTCAAGTGAATGGTCCAACTTGGCTTGCTCCAGAGGTCCCCAGCATCATAGATGCTAGTTTTAAGTTAATTCAGCTAACTCCAAATGATATCAAGAAGGGCTACAGGCACAAGATACAGCAAAGGCTATGGACCCTGCCAATAATGCTGTAATAGTCTTGAAGATTAGTGCTGAATAATTTGCTACACATTCAGTGAAGCTCTTCAAGTGCAGTTACAACACAGGAATCTACCTGACAATGTGGAAAATTGCCCAGATATGTCTTGTACTTAAAAATCAATTCAAATTCAATCTATGCTCCATCATCAATAAAGACATGAAAGGCGCCACCAACAATGCTATCAAGTAATATCTGCTCAGCAATAACATGCTCACCAAACCAAATTTGGGTTCCACCAGGACCACACAGTTCTTGCCTTCATAGCCTTTGTCCAAAAATGCATTTGAAAGCTGATTTCCAGAGTTGTGATGAGAGTGACTGCCCTTGACATCAATGCCACATTTGACTGAATACAGTATCAAAGAGCTTTAGCAAAATTGGAGTCAATGTGAATCAGGCCAAAACTCCACACTGGGTGGAATCATAAGTCACATAAAAGTGACTTGATGGGCCGAATGGCCTTACTTCCACTCCTATGTCTTATGTCTTAAAAGAAGATGGTTATAGTGGTTGGAGACCAGTCACCTCAGGTGCAGGACATCTCTGTAGGAGTTACACAGGGTAGTGTTCTTCCCCTAACCAGCTTCAGCTATGTCATCAAGACCTTATTCTCCATCATAAAATCAGAAGTGGGAATCTTTGGTGATGATGCACAATGTTCAGCTCCATTCATGACTCCTCAGATACTGAAACAGTCACTATCCAAATGCAACAAGACCTGTACAATACCCATGTTTGGAGTGACAAGTGGCAAGAAGCATTAATTCTACACAATGCCATGCAATGATGATCTCAAAAAAAGAGAATATAACCATCATCCCTTGACATTAAATGGCATAATCCCAGTCTCAACATCCTGTGAGCTATCATTGATCAGGAACAGAACTACAATATTCACATTTATTCTGTGGATACAACAGCAGATTAGAGGCTAGGAATACAGCAGTAATCCAACTCCTGATGCCCAAAATCTATTCACCATCTCCAACATATGATGTGGGAATGTGATGGAATAATCCCTACTTGTCTGGATAATGCTGCTTCAACAAAGCTCAAGAAGCTTGACACCATCCAGGTCAAAGTAACTCATGTGATTGACACATACGTAAACACTGAACCCCTCAAAACTAGCAATCAGTCGCATTGTTCTGTACTGTCTCCAAGATGTCTTGCAGAAATTCACAAAGGCACCTTCGACAGCATGTTCCAAATCCATGAATACTTCCATGCAGAAGGAGAAATGCAACAGATACATAGGAATATTAACTTGTGCAAGTGCCCCTCCAAGCTACTTACCATTCTGACTTGCAAATATGTCACCACCAGTGTTGCTGGATCGAAATGCAGGAACTCTCCCACTAATGGCAGCACAGGTATTTCTGCACCAAATTGGCTACAATGGTTCAAGGATGCAGCTCACCACCACTTTCGTAGGCAAGTTGGGATGGGCAGTAAATTCTCACCCAGTCTGCCATGATGACATTCTAATAATGAATTATAAAAATATGCTTTGTTATTACCTACAGATGATGATAATAGTTAACTGATTATAATGGATTATTCTGAACTTCAGAACAAAATGTAAGTGGAAATCTTTAGCATCTGAATTATTCTTGAAAACACGAGCACATCAATATTCTTTAGGGTGCTATCCAAATTTCAAGATGTGAAGTAGGAATGCGGTTTCTGGAAATACCATACGGACACATTCCATTGCCAGTGCCTTGGTATCAGGCAATTGATTTGGTCAAATGTTATGCAGTAATCTGGAATTTTTGTCAATATGCACTAAAATAAATAGAGATCATGACAAACTTTGAGAGTTTCATCTAATAATGCATTGTAAACTGATTCATCACAAATATTTCAAAGTTTCTTTTTGGTAGTTTATTGACATTTTTCTTGCTTCTTATTTATGCGTCTACTCCCTTGTATCCTGATTTGCAGCCTCTTTGCTTTACATTAATCAATATTCAAAAGAAGTGATACAGAAGTTCAATGTAATTACCTGATGTAGCGTCTTGTTTCTGTATCACAATTCCCCTGATATATTTGGGTTAATGGTTCTTTAAAAAGGCCGAATGGTTGGTAGGTGGCAGTGGATATGAGCCCGAAAGAAATTCAGACTCCATATTCCCCTATGCCCAGACCTAATTGGGAGTGCGATTGTGAAGAAAGAAGGAAGAAGGGCCACTATCTCACATTTCCTGCTGCATACCTGCAATTCTTCATTGATGAAATATATCAACAACATAACTTGATGGTCTTGAATTGGAATCATTGTTATTGTATTTTTAATTTAATGAATAGCACTTCAGATGCTCTTTTCCTTCCAGTATACTTGTCTGCTGTCATGGCATAGACCCACAGCAATTGACTTTTGATAGTCCGAGCATGCAACTCAGTTTAAAGGCAACAAAAAAGGGGCAACAAAAGTTGGCCTTCCAAGGATACACACATACAAGTAAATAATAAAAAAAACTAGTCTTTCATTGGTGCCCAAGTATATTTACAGTTGTTACTTTTTCTTGCATTCACTCAAGCATAAGTGTGAGGTAAATGTTTGATAAGCGGTACCACTGTGTTTGTACTTTAAGAACTGGTAAGAAGAATCAAATGTTACCAAAATGCATAGAATCAAATGAACTCAAGGAAATATACCATAGAAAACAGGTAAAGAAAATATGTGTATATGCATTTTACACACATGCATATACTTTAGAAACCATTTTGTCAACTTAGAGAAAAAAAAATCATACAAGTATTTTATTTCAGGAAAAAGTGGTAGCAAGTAACAAAGTGCTAGTGAATATTTCCAATCAGTTGTAATTCGTGGTTTTCAGATCAGTAGCATAACATAACTGGCAATAGGGACTTATATTTTTCTGTCTTTTGCAGTTTATAGGTAATGCAGTAGAAGTAAGGTCTTTGACCATGATTGTTATCTCGACTGTCAGTCATTTGTTGTCTAGAGGGACTATAATATTTCCCTTTCATTAAATTGAAAGTGCATGTCACCTTTCTATTTATAAAGCAGAAGAAAATCTTTTAAATGTCAAACTGAGGAAATTGAGAGGTAATATATTGTGTTTGCCTAAAACTCAGCATCCTACTATTTTAGTAGAGAAAAGAATTTGAGAATAGATTGTTATCAGACTGCATAATTTCAGGTTTCTCGTGTTCAGGAATTGTTTCAGACATTCACAATTTAAAATTGCTTTTCTAATCGAAGTGCAAAATTAGCTGTGACCCATCTGAATTTAATATAGACCCAAATGCAAAATAACTATTCTTATCTAAAATAACAATTTCCAGACAACTCAATTTATTTTCCTTATTTTCCTGAAGGCATGCAGCTATGTTGCTGCAGAGTCAACAACTTTCTCAGCATTCCTGAGTCCGTATCAGTGCTCAGAATGTATGAGGACAGAACGCATAATTGGACCATAATGTGTAAATCAGCCAGGAAAAATAATCATACGGGTGATCAGGCAAAAAAAAAAATCCCTCACTCCAACCCACCATACATGTCACTGAAAAATTTTGAAAGGACCTGGTCCTTCAATCAGTCTGCTTCTCCTGTGTTTTCTGCTAATGGAAGGAGCTGAGAGAAGTTGAATAGCAGTGGAGAACAAGGTTGGTGAAACTGGAGAAGGAAAGAAGGTGGAAGGTTGTTTTCATTACATTGTTTCTCATTGTACAGACATCACTGGACATGGATGTCAGAAGCTAGCAAGGTCAGAAGACAAAAACTACTATTTTGTAAGACTTGGTGGCACTGGTGTTAAACTAGGTTGGACAAAGTTAAAAAACACAAAACACCAGGTTATAGCCCAACAGGTTTATTTGGAAATACTAGTTTTTGAAGTGCTGCTTCTTCTTCAGGTGGTTGTGGAAGAAGAAGCAGTTCTTCAAAAGCTAGTTTCCTTAGATAAGCATATGGATGATGATGGGATAGTGTAGGGAGAATGTGCTTAGATTAGTTCACAGGGCCTGTACTGCGCTGTATTGTTCTCTGTTCTGTGTTCTAAACCCGTTGGACTATAACCAGGTGTTGTGTGCTTTTTAACGTTAGCTATTTTCTAAGGAATTGTTCAAGATGATTTATTCCAATCAAAACACATAGTTTTAAAATAACCACCAACCTTCACCAAAAGAATGTTCAGAGAATAACTTTTGAAAATCACAAAGTGAAACTTCTTACGCCCTTTTTCACAATTGAGTGAATTAGCAAGGAATAGACATCAAATAATGTCAATTTGACAATTATAAAGTTCTCTTGCTTGGCCTCCTATTCTCCATTGTTAATAAACTTGAACTGATGTGAAAAGCCATATTGCTCCTATCCTAACTCGTATGATATTACATCTAAAATCCCTACAATGTGGAAACAGGCCCTTCGGCCCAACAAATCTACACTGACCCTCTGAAGTGTAACCCACCCAGACCCATTCCACTACCCTACATTTACCCCAGACCAATGCACCTAACCTACACATCCCGGAACACTATGGGCAATTTAGCAAGGCCAATTCACCTCATCTGTATATCTCCGGACTGTGGGAGGAAAGCGGAGCACCTGGAGGAAACCCATGCAGTCATGGGAGAATGTGCAAACACAACACAGACAGTCATCCAAGGCTGGAGTCAACACCGGGTCTCTGGTGCTGTGAGGCGGCAGTGCTAACCACTGAGCCACTGTGCCGTCCCATGGTGACTGGAGTTATAGAGTCATAGAGATGTACAGCATGGAAACAGACCCTTTGGTCCAACCCGTCCATGCTGACCAGATATTCCAGTCCCACCTGCCCACCAGATAATCTAGTCCCACCTGCCAGCACCTGGCCCATATCCCTCTAAACCCTTCCTATTCATATACCCATCCAAATGCCTCTTAAATGTTGCAATTGTACCAGCCTCCACCATTTCCTCTGGCAGCTCATTCCATACACATACCACCCTCTGCATGAAAGCGTTGCCCCTTGGGTCTCTCTTATATCTTTCCCCTCTCATCCTAAACCTATGCCCTCTAGTTTTGGACTCCCTGACCCCAAGGAAAAGACTTTGCCAATTTACCCTATCCATGCACCTCATAATTTTGTAAACCTCTATAAGGTCACCCCTCATCCTCTAACGCTCCAGGGAAAAAACTCCAGCCTGTCCAGCCTCCCCCTATAGCTCAAATCGTACAACCCTGGCAAGGGTTTTCGGAATCTTTTCAAGTTTGTTTGTACAGCTTCATGGTCTACCCCTGCTCCTATTTATTGTATTCTTAGGTCTGGTTAACTTATTGTTGTTCTGTTCATTGATCTGCATTGCTACCCAGAACCCATAACTTCCAATTTTCCAAAATTCTTACTCTAGTTTTCAAATCTCTGTGGCATTGTGCATTTTTGATTTGAAAGGTGGCAATGTGTTCAGTTGCCTTTGCTTCAGACTCTAGAATTCACTCATTAAGCCTTTCCACTTCTTTACCAATTGATCTTTCTTTAATAAGTTTCAGACAATATCCATAAGCGGCTAGTGTTACATGTTGCTGATAACAGTCCTGTGAAGTGCCTTGCTATTTTTTACTATGTTAAAAATTCCACATAAATGTAAGTTGTTATTATAGTTTTTATTTCAATACTCAAGAGAAACTCAGAAAAGCATGATAAAGCATTCATTATGATGTGCTGAAATTGTGCATGCACAACATCTCTAAGTTTTAAGAAGGCATTATAGTTTCTGTTTTTCCTCCATTTTGTCTGTCCATACACCCTTGATTCAGTTAGCAGTACAATTAGTTAAAGCATTTCAAAGCCTTTCTCTCTGCACAGATGCTACCAGATCTGTTGATTTTCTCCAACATTCTCTGTATTTGTTTTAGATATCCAGCATCTGCAATATTTTGCTTTAAAATGAATTAGAGATAATCTTCCCAATTTCATGTTATAGTAAACATGTTATAAAAGGTTGAATATTATTAATGAATATTTCGGGAGAATTGAATGGAGACTCTAAATGGATTGTGCATAGGATAGGATTGAAGTAAAAGGTCAATCATTATTTTATTGAATAGTGGAGCCGAATTTAAGGACTATGCAGCCTACACACATTCCCGTTTCATGTATTTTTTACGAAGGGAACAGGATTCTTGCAAAATGGCAACCAATAAAATTGTGCTCTGCACCCATTCATGGGACTACTTGGAAAATGTCACAATTTCCTACATAACTGGCTTGTTCATGGAAACAGAAGAGAAGTGAGATGGCATCAGGTCAATACAGCACGTAACATTTCTCGGTGTAATTGAATTCCCAGGGAGTTGACTTGGCTGTGTTAATACAAAAACTTTTAACTGTGTTTTGTTGTGTGGATGTTGCATATATTAGGAAATATTTCTGTTAATCTTAAATAAACTACATTTTGTACCCATAGAAGATGATTGAAGCATGATTTGGAGAAGATGTACTTCATTTAATTAAAAATTCTGATGCTTACAGACAAACCAGTCTTATTCATCCATGATTCTTGTGAATGCTGATCTAATTAGGTTATTGATCCAACAGTGCTTCAATTTTAAAATCCTCTACTTTGTATTCAAATCCCTACATGTTCTCACTCTCTCTATTTATCTGACATTTTTTAGTCCCATAACAGTTGGAACAACTGGCCTCTGGCCTCTTCTGCACTGTTCACGCAAATCCTACAACTAATGATTCATAGTTTCAACTGCCATAACTCTAAGCTACGCAGTTTGTTTCCTAAAATGCTCAATATCGCAATATCTGTCACTGCTCAGATCTTCCTTAAAACCTATGTTGTTAACACGTTTTTATCTAACCCTCCTAATTTCTCCTTCTTTAGCTTGTATCAGCTCCGATAAAGTGCCTGTTTGTGGCCTGAGATGTTTACCTACTTTAAGGGTTTTGTTGTTGAACAAAAACACCAGCTAGGAATTTGCATTCAGCTCCATAAGGCTGAATTCTTTTCTCACATTGTTGCAAACAGTGTGACAAAATTGTAGATGCACCGATATTGAGGATTGAATAAAGAGCTACTTTAGTTAAGACACTCATCTGTATGCAGAAAGCTTTAACACTACAGAATTAAAATAATTAGTCATTAAAAACACATACATGGTAAAGATTGTCCGGATCACATTTACTTACACATGCAAAAACAGAATACATCTGAAAATAAACTAAGCATAAAAGGTTACATTAGAAGTGATTGAGAAAGAAAGCCACCTTTGGTACAAATGTAACAAAAATGCATAGTTGGCCACAGGTGATGGGGACAAAATTGAAGTATTTTTATGATTTCCAATGTCAATAATGTACAAAATGCTTCAAATGAATATTAAGCAGTAACAGACTAACCTAGCTAAAGCGAGTAGCTGAAGCCAGCTTGCTGTTTTCCCCCATTCTGTCAGATACACAAAGGTGCATTTTGCTCTGAATGTGTACTTAAAGAAATTTCATTCATTTTGTTTCCAAGTTTTCATAATAATTCAGTCAGATCATTCTCTCTAACTTTACATAGAGAGGAAAATATCTCTAACTGTCAGATGTTTAAATACCACAAAAGTAATGGCAAATACATGCTGTTCTTCAATCCAAGTCACAGTTTATTGAGACATGGAGAAATTGCAGCCACTAGTTTGGCATGACATGCATTGATTCAAGAACTGTTTCATTCAGATTCCTGTGGAATAAAACTCTTTATGCATTGGCACTGGAAATAAGCACTGCTTAACACAGCTTTCAGATTTTGCGTACATTTGTTTTCACTCATCTCAGGTGAATTTTGATTGTTTCCTCAGCTGGTTATTTCAAGATTTAATCAATATTCACTGACATCATATATAATTTTTCATTTTAAACATGTATAGTACAGTTAAACTGTTCTGTGGTCAGACCTTGAGATACGACACTAAGGGTGTAAAAATTAATAATACATATTTCACAAAAAGGTGTTGGCTTAGACCCTATGTTAGCAGATTGTTTTTTCACATTGCTTTTGCTGTTGACTTTCATGTGCTTACAGTTGAACAGAGAAGAAATGAAAGTTGTTTGACATAAGAAGTGGAGCAATGCTAAATAAAACACTTTAACTAGAATTATAAAGCATCCAAGTCAAACAAATTAAGATTTGTGGACACACAACAATACCTTTTACAAATGTGACATTAAATTGAATTTACAGAACCCTTGTGCCTAACTTGTGATCTGACCTGCTTACTGAGAGTTACCAGCTTGTCATGGCAATTGGCATTACTCATTTTCTGGTTCCTCCTTGGTAGATTTGCTTTCTCGCTTTTCTGATCGTTTAGTGCGCTTCTTCTTCTTTTTAGTCGACGAGGCAGAATGCTGCCCATCCTGCTTGACAACTTGATCCTGTTTGCTGGACAGCATGACTGGAGTGCCTCCCATGTAGATGTTAGACTGGTACTCATCGGGTTCTAAGTTTTCAATATGCTGTGATCCAAACCTAGGAGCCCAGGTAGGTAAACCATCTTCCAGATCTGGAGATGCTTTAATGTAGTCTACATCTGTAAAATAAAACTCACATGAACACAATGATCACAATCTGAAGACAATAGATTGTTGCATAAAACAATCATAAACTGAAAGTGGTAACTAACATCATGCAAAAAGTTCCACCCATCAGAAAATAAAGGACTATTCCTGGGAGAAGTTAGCCAGTTCTAATTCTAATTCAGTTCCAGTTCCAGTTGCAAGTTCAGTGTAAAAGTCAACGTAGCAATGTGGACTTACTCTTAAATCTCAGATCTCACAAGAGACTCTCTTATAAAGTAACTAACTATTAAGTATCCATTTATAAACCTTCTCTGCTTATCATGATTCTCCTATTCTTATAGGTAATAAATGACTCATTTGAACCAGATATAACAGAGTTCATACAAGTTAACAGTCATCAAACTCATTTCATATTTGATGCCAAGTTAAGCGTAATTGTATTGTCTAATATTACTACTTGATTGACGAGAATGAAGCTTTTCTTGATTGGAGATGATGAAAGCTGAAAATGTGTTGCTGGAAATGCGCAGCAGGTCAGATAGCATCCAAGGAACAGGAGAATCGACGTTTTGGGCATAAGCCTTCTTCAGGAATCCTGTGATTCCTGAAGAAGTGCTTATGCCCGAAACGTCGATTCTCCTGTTCCTTGGATGCTATCTGACCTGCTGCGCATTTCCAGCAACACATTTTCAGCTCTGAACTCCAGCAATGCAGTTCTCACTTTCTCCTTGGAGATGATGAAAGCCAGGCAATGAAATCTCCAATAAGAGAAAACCTAACCACGGCTCACTGACATTCAATGGTGTTATCGTCATTGAAATCCCCACTGTCAACATCCTGGGGGTTACCATTCATCCAGAAACTCAATTGGACTAGATATATAAATGCAGTGGCTACAAGAGCGAGTCAGAGGCTAGGAGTATTGCAGCGAGTAATACATCTCTTGACTCCCCACAGCCTGCCCACCATCTATAAAGCACAAGTCAGGGGGTCTGATGGAATACTCCCCACCTCCCTGGATGAATGTAGCCTGAACCACACTCAAAAAGCTTGAAACTATCAGGACAAAGTGGCTGTGTGAATGGTGCCACATTCACAAACATCATGACTCTCATCACCAACATTCAGTCGAAGCAGTGTGTACTACTAACAAGATGCACTGCACAAATTCAACAAGCATCCTGAGACAGCACCTTCCAAAATCACCGTGTGTGCTAAGAAGGACAAGGGCAGGAGATACATGGAAACACCATCATCTGCAAGTTTTCCTCCAAATCACTCACCATCCTGATTTAGAAACATATCGATATTCATTCAGTATTCTTTGGTCAAAATCCTGGAATTCCCTCCCTAATGGCAATGTGCGTTAATCTGCAGCACATGGGCTGGAGCAGATCAGAAAGGCAGCTCACCACCACCTTCTCAAGGGCCACGGGGATTGGGCAATAACTGCTGGCCCAGACAGCAATGCCCATGTTATGCGAGTAAATAAAAAAAACGCTAACCTTCTGAAGAATGCTGCATGGTATGGGGGTAAATGTCACGAAAAAACTCAAAGGAATGTTGAAATTCATTATAAAAGATGGATAGTAACCTATGTGGAATCATCAAAAAATTAACACTTCTCACTTTTGAGGAAAAATGCGTGCTTTCCTCTTTATATGATATAGTCAACTGAATAACATCAACTTGCTCAAAGCCAAAAAGCAATGAAAACTTAACTTTACTGAACAACAGGGAGATTTGTGATAAGGCAATGAACGATTTTGACCATTTTCCAAGTTCTCTTTTTTCATTCAGAGACAGGGTGACATCAGGAAGTGCCTAGCTGGAGAAGGAACCACATGCAGACCATCACATGTTTCATCAGGACATTCCAGAGGACCCTCCACTTCTCCCTTGCCTGCAACCCTCAACACTGTGGACACCTAACCCAAGAAGGGTATTCCTCATCTTGTCAGGACACTCTCAGCATGCATGGATCCTTGAGCTACAAACGCCCCAAGGGGCCCCTGGCTAAATTTCCAAGGCCAGCAGGCTCCACCACTCCAGCTGCAGATTCTGGGACTGCACCTAAACATAATGCGAGTTGAACGAAAAGGAAAATATCAAGATGGGACATAAGTGCCATGGCTAAACTTCATTGCAAATAGGTTATCACATTATAAATTCATGTTCACTTTTCATCAACAGTTACATGATCAAATTAGCTGCACAAAAAGGATTAAGCCTGTAAAGCTAGCCACATTTTCACCACACAAAATTCCAGCCATGACTGCTGAACAGCTATTATTTCTATAGGCCCTGTGCCAGCTGGAAATACTCTGATTGAATAGGGGAGCATCCGATGCTATGAAAGCTTTCGCCAGTTTCTAACCTTTACCTTAATGAAGCAACAGGAAAAGCAAAAAACAACAAACCAACCAGGAAGCTGAATTTGCAGTGATGATTAAAGAGGGATTGCTGGTTTCTGCAGTATCAAAACATTTACAATCAGTGACAGACGACAGTATGCAACATAGTTCCATTGAAAGTATTTGCTGGACAAATGCTGCTAGCTTTGCTGTATTCAACGATACTGCGTCATAAGTTGATGAATGTGATGTCCCTTCTGATGAACATTCTCATTTTTCAAATGGGTACAAGCCGGGCTCTCACAGATCCTCACCATCTATCACTCATCTTCACTGCAACCTCCAGCAATCTGGAGTAAAGCATCCAAACTATTTTGTACAACTGTATTGTACTGCAGCAAATCTCAAGACCTGACAAGCATAGGAATCTCATGTTGAGGAGACATTTTACAGATTGCAATGTCCCTTGTGGAAGAAAGCATTGCATTGCAGATATGCTAGGCATCAGCATGTCATGGTGTTCCGATACCCACCTCCATACAGAGTATAGAACCACTGCCCCTCTCTCATCTTCATGATATTGTATGGAAGATGAATGGCTGTGGGTCTCCTGCAATTTTGCCACATTGTGAGAGCACTTTTCACTGTAAGCTATAGAGACTGCTCCACTTCTACTGGAGGTTTCTGTTGATCCTGAGTTTTCAAAAGCATGTGTTTCTCACCAATTTCTGTGGACTTTCACAGTACAAAAACCGGAACTCCAGAAGCTGAATGCCCCAAGTGGCTAACTGACTTTATCCAAACCTCTAGATTGAAATCAGATGCTGCCCTTTACTCATTGTGTCAATATCCCCTGGCTGATGACAGTCCCCCTGACTGAGGAGTATCTCCTTAGATTTTGAGACATGGCCCATTTGGTTAGCAAACATTTTTTTTTCATGCTATAGATATGACATTAATGTATATTAATCTATCAGCTACCTCGACTAATCATTGACAACAAACATGATAAGCTGCCTGTCTTTGTATCTGCACTAAAAGGCAAGGCTAGACAGAAGTACTCTCAACTTTTGACTACTAAATGAGGTGGCAATGCAGAAAAATGTGAGGTGAGGTGAGGCAAAACATCAATGCTATGAGCATTCCTGTAAGTGCAAAGTGACTGAAAGTTAATAACGCAAGCTCAGAGCCCTGAGATGCACCCTGTTCTAATTCATGAAATGGGTGTCTAATCCTGCCTGCAAAACACCCTGACAGCAGCACTGCAATAAAATATATTTGTGAGCTCTGAAGTGCAGAATCAAAGAGCTGAACTCTTGTGTGAGTGAGTGAAAAATATACCATGAAGGTGTGGTGAGACTGGTGCATTTCCAATGCCAACTTCCATGGATTAAAGCTGCAGGCCTTTGCTACCCACAGAGTGTACCCTGAGGTGTTTGGGAATGCTTCCCAAAGTAGACACCTGGAGAAGACACAGGTGAGTTGTAGTTGCCAGGTACCCCCTCAGGGTTTCAGGTCAGGAACTGTGGCCATCTAGTTCCTTTTCATTGCCTGGGAAAGTAGCAAGCTGCACATAAATGAGGTAAGATTATGAAGTAATTAGATGTTAATATGCAGAACTAAGTCACTCACTGCTCACTAGCGAGATATTCATCTAGTTGTTAAAACCTTACGCACCAAATCAGATTTTTCTTTTTCCTGATGTGGCAAATCTAATTTTTTGATTGACATCATATTTTTTCAGATCCTGATTGAAGTGGAAATGGTTGATCAGATGAGAAAATATTGAATTCTAGGCATTGTTTAAATAGAATACTATGTAGAACAGCAAGTGCAGAGGTAATTAGTGAGATAGAATGAAAAATATTGTTTCATGTGCTATTCAGACAAATCATACCTTACATAAGTATATCAGTGTAATAGAACAGAATGTAGGATATAGTGTTGCAGCTACAGACAGGGTGCAGAGAAAGATCCAATTTATGAGAGGTTCATTCATAAATCTGATAACAGCAGATTAGAAGCAGTTCTCAAATCTGGTGCTCACCTGACTTTGAAATAGCTGAAAAATGTGTTGCTGGAAAAGCGCAGCAGGTCAGGCAACATCCAAGGAACAGGAGAATCGATGTTTCGGGCATATGCCCGAAACGTGGATTCTCCTGCTCCTTGGATGCTGCCTGACCTGCTGCGCTTTTCCAGCAACACGTTTTTCTACTCTGATCTCCAGCATCTGCAGTCCTCATTTTCTCCTAGTTGACTTTGAAATAGTCAAATAAAGAGGTAACATGTGCATGGTGAATTTTAGCACCAGGTGAGCTTAAGCAGGTTTAGAATTGGGTCATATTATTGGCATGAAGGGAGACTGTTTTAGAGATTGCACGGAGGTGTAAAATATACTGGACTCAACTATGAAAGAAAGATTGTGAGCTATCTGGTTTGACTTCAGACAGTCTCAAGGGAGGTGACTGAGTTCAGTGAGAAAGAAATGGAGTTTTATGCTGGGACCCAATGGTAGTGGCTTTAGTCTTCTCATTATTTGGCTGCATTATTTTTTGGCACATTGAATACCAGGTGCTGAACAACAGCTTGGCATTAAGATAGAGAACAGGTTGAGAGAATTGGTGGTGAGGTCGAGCTAAGTGCTATCAAAGGTCATATGGAAACCAATGCTATATTTGTGCATAGGATAATTAAAGGACAGTATATAAAGGAGACATTTGGAAAGAAAGTTTAGATCATCGAGGAAAACAATGGTGATGATCAAAGAGCAGGAAGAGAAGCATTTTTAAATGTTTATCTGACCATGCGTGAATGGATAAGAATCCAACCATTATCAATTCCAATCTTCACCCAACATGAACATAAATTCCATATAGAATGAGGCTGAGGAAATAATAATTGGAACCATGAAATGGCTGAAAAGATGAATTAATACTTTGGATTAGTCTTCAGTATAGAAGATACTAATACATTCCAATGATACTAAATAATCAAGGGTCAAAAATGAGAGAGGAAATAAATACACAAAGTATCTCCAGCAAAACTATGCTCGGGAAACTAATGAGGCTGAAGACCCACATGATCCCTGGAGGTTATGGAATGCATCTAGATAGCTACCGAGATAGTGGATGCACTGGTAGTAATTGCCCCTCAAAAAATTTAGACACTAGAAAAGTTCTAGTGGACTACAAAACTATGAATGAGACACTCATTTTTGAAAAGAAAAGCAGACAAAAAACAGGTGACTATTGGCTACTTAGCTTAAAATCATTAGGAAAGTAAGTCTAAAATAAAGCATGTAAACCAGAGCATTTAGAAATACATTGTATAATCAAGCACAGTCAGCATGATTTCATGAAGGGGAAATCATACCTGACAAATTTAAGGAAGTAACAAGCAAAATAGATAAAGAGGAAACAGTGGGTGTAATATTTCTGGATTTCCAGAATACATTTGATAAGGTCTCATACATTAAACTACGTTATATGATAAAAGGCCATGGTACAGGTCGTTCTGCGATAATACATGGTTTGTTAATACGAATTTGCTGTAACATGATTGATGAATTGGGGCCATTGTTTCTGAAGTGCAAAGTTTTAAAGCATGTATTGGTTATAGTGCGATTCTGGTCCCATTGGTTAAAATGATGCTGCTATTACATTATTTTCTGGTAACATGGGATTGCATGAGAATGTACCTGCCGTGTTATAGCAGAACTGACTGTATTGGAGGTATTAAATTAGATTGGATAATGAATATGCTAGTAAATAGAAGGCTGACATTTGGGATAATGGGGCATTTTCAGGATGGCAATCTGTACCTTGTGGAATATCCTGGTTTTTATTGTTTAGGCCACAATTATTTATAAAAGATAGTATGACTTGGATGAAAGAAGTGAACATACTATAGCCAAATTTGTGGATGACAGAATAATAGGTGGAAAGGGGTGAGAATGACTCAAGAGTCCGCAGGGGGATATAGACAGGTTGAATGATTGGGCAAAAAATTGACAGCTGAAATGTAAGTGGGGAAGTGCGAGGTTGTGCACTTTTGCAGGAAGAATAGAAATGTTGACCATTGTTTAAATGGAGAAAAACTACAGAAAGTGACATCACAAAGGGAGTTGGGGGTTCTTGAAGCATGGCATTCCAGACAGGGTTCACCAGATTCATCCCAGGTATGGAAGGATTTTCTTAAAAGGTGAGGTGGAGTAGGTTGGCCCTATACTCATTTCAGTTTAGAAGAATGAGAAACAACCTTATTGAAACATACAAGATTCTTTGGGGACTTGGCAGGTTAGATGCATCGAGGATAAAGCAGCCGTCTTGATTGGCAATACATCCACTTGCTTCACCACCAACACTCAGTAGCATCAGTTGTACTGTCCACAACTGCACTACAGAAATTCACCAAAGATCCTCTGACAGCACTTCCATACCCACAATGACTTCCACCTAGAAAGTCAAGGGCAGCAGATACATGGGAACACCACCAACTGCAGTTCCTTTCCAAGTGACTCACCATCCTGACTTGGAAATATATTGCTGTTCCTTCACTGTCAAAATCCAGGAATTCCCTCGCTAATGGCATTGTGGGTCAACCCAAAGCAGATGAACTGCAGCAGTTCATGAAGGTACCTCACCACCACCTTCTCAAGGTCAACTATGGATGGGCAATATATTCTGGCCAGTCAGAAATGCCCGCATCGTACAAAAGAATTTTTAAAAAATATGCATGGAGATTGTTTCCCCATGTGGGAGAGCCAAGGACCAGAGAACAAAATTCCAGAATCAGGGGTCACCCATTTAAGCAAGGGATGAGAAATAACTTCTTCTATCATTCAGGAGGCAGAGTCTGTTATAGATAAGAGTTCAAGGAATGTAGTTACTCTTAGGCACGAAGAAAGCTGGGTAACTGTTTGAAGGAGGAAAAAACTGTCAGTGCAGGGATCCCCTGTGGTCGTTCCCCTGAAAAACAAGTATACCATTTTGAATACTGTTGGGGGAAGCGACTCACCAGGGCATGCATTAGGGTACAGGTCACTGGCACAGAGTCTGCCACTGTTGCACAGAAAGGAAGAGGGGGAAAGGAGGAGAGTGTTAGGCATTGGGGACTCAATATTTACCGGGTCAGATAGAAGGTTTGTTGGGAACAAAAGAGACTCACAGTTGCTGTGTTGCCTCCCAGGTGCCAAGCTCCGTGATGTCTCGGATCATGTCTTTGGGGTCCTGAAGGGACAGGGTGACCAGCCCCAAGTCGTGGTCCACATAGGTACCAACGACATAGGTAGAAAGAGGGATAGGGATGTAAGGCAGGATTTCAGGGAGCTAGGGTGGATGCTGAAAGCTAGAATAGACAGAGTTGTTATCTCTAGTTTATTACCCGTGCCATGAGATAGCAAGGTGAGGTACAGGGAGAGATATCAGCTGAACACATGGCTGCAGGGATGGTGCAGGAGGGAAGGTTTCAGATACATAGATAAGTGGGGCTCATTCTGGGGAAGGTGGGACCTTTACACACAGGACAGTCTTCACTTGAACTAGAGGGGTACTAATATCCTGGGTGGGATATTTGCTAGTGCTATTCGGGTGGATTTCAACAGGCTCAGCAGGGGGATGGGAACCTGTGGTGCAGTTCCAGTGCACAGGAGGATGTGAATAGGGAGGACATGGACTGAATTTCATGGTCACAGGAGTGTGGTGGCAGATAGCAAGCTACATTGAAGTGTGTCTACGTCAACATCAGGAGTATCTAGAATAAGGTTGGTGAGCTTACAGAATGGATAGGTAACTGTGACTTCGATGTTGTGGCCATTTCAGAGACATGGATAGAGCAGGGTCAGAAATGGATGTTGCAGATTCCAGGATTTAGAACTTTCATCAAGAACAGGGAAGGTGGTAAAAGAGGGGGAGGTGTGGCTTTGTTAGTCAAGGACAGTATCACGGTGGCTGAAAGAACTTCTGACGAGGACTCATCCACTGAGGTGGTAAGGACTGCGGTTAGAACCAGGAGAGGAGATATCACACTGCTGGGAGTTTTTTATAGGCCTCTGCAAAGTTCCAGGGATGCGGAGGAGAAGACTGACAAAATGATTCTAGGCAGAAGTGAAAGGAGCAAGTTGGTCATTATGGGGGACTTTAACTTCCTCCAACATTGATTGGAAATGCTATAACTCCAGTATGTTGGGTGGATCCGTTTTTTTCCAATGTGTGCAGGAAGGTTGCCTGACGCAGAATGTCAAAGGGCTGACAAGGGGGGAGCCACAAGGAGGATCTGGTACTTGGTAACTGAACCAGGCCAGGTTTTTGATTTAGTGGTGGGTGAGCACTTTGGAGAGAGTTAGAGAGAGAGTTTAATTTAGTGATGGAAAGGAATAGTTACATGCCACAGGGTAAGAGTTATCGATGGGGGAAAGGCAATTATAATGCGATTAGGAAGTACTTAGGAGGCATTGAATAGGGGAGGAAAATGCAGGGGATGGAGACAATCGAAATGTGGAACTGGTTTAAGGAACAGATATTGCATGTCCTTGATAGGCATGTTCCTGTCAGACAGGGAGGAAGTGACAAGGTAAGGGAACCGTGGTTTACTGAAGAAATTGCATCTCGTATTAAGCGGAAGGGGGAGGCTTATGTGACGTTGAGACAAGATGTTTCAGATGTGGCGATGAAGAGTTAAAGATTAGCTAGGAAGGATTGAAAGAGAGTTAAAAGCAAGAAGGGAGCAGGAACAGTCATTAGCAGGTGGAATAAAGAAGATCCCTAAAGCTTTCTATAGGTATGAGAGGATTAAAAGTCCAAGATAAACATGGGAAGTTGTTTTTGGAGAGGTGCTAAATGAATATTTCTCATCAGTTTTCACTCAAGAAAAGGAGACTATTGTAGAGGAGAAGACTGAGATTTCGGTTATTAGACTAGAAAGGATTCAGGTTAGTAAGAAGGAGGCATTCTCAACTCTGGAAGGTATGAAAGTAGATAAATCCCCCGGGCTGGATGGGATTTATTTGAAGATTCTCTGGGCAGTTAGGGAGGAGATGGTGGACCCGTTGGCCTTGATCATTGAGTTGTCATTGTCTACAGGTTTAGTACCAGAGGACTGGAGGATTGCAAATGTTGTGCCCTTGTTCAAGAAAGGCAGTAGAGATCACCCAGGTAATTATAGACCAGTGAGCCTTATGTCTGTTGGAGGAAAAGTTTTGGGAAAGGATTATAAGAAATAGGATTTACAATCATCGAGCAAGCCAACAATTTGATTGCAGATAGTCAATATGGTTTCGTTAAGGGCAGGTCGTGTCTCACAAACCTCATTGAGCTTTTTGAGAAGGTGACCAATCATGTGGAAGAGGGTAGGGCAGTTGACATGGTGTCCATGGACTTCAGTAAAGCCTTTGATAAGGTTACACATGGTAGGCCTTTGGAGAAAATGCGGAGGCATAGGATTGAGGGTGATATCGCAGTTTGGATTAAAAACTGGCTTTCTGTAAGAAGGCAGTGAGTGGTGGTTAATGGAAATATTTAGCCTGGAGTCCGGTTACTAGTGGTGTGCTACAAGGATCTGTTGTGGGACCAATGCTGTTTGTCATTTTCATAAATGGCTTGTATGCTGGCATAGGTGAAAGGGTTAGTAAGTTTGCAGACGACACGAAAGTCAGTGGAGTAGTGTACAGTGTGGAAGAATGTTACAGGTTGCAGGGGGACTTGGAAAAACTGCAGAATTGCTCTGAGAGGTGGCAAATGGAGATCAATGCAGCTAAATGTGAGGTGATTCACTTTGGGAAGAATAATAGAAAAGCAGAATACTGGGTCAATAGAAAGATTCTTGGTAGCGTGAATGTGCAGAGGGATCTTGGTGTCCATGTACATAGATCCCTGAAAGTTGTCACCCAGGTTGATAGTGCTGTTAAGAAGGCATACAGTGTATTAAGTTTTATTGGTAGAGGGATTCCAGAGCTGTGATGCCATGCTGCAACTGTACAAAATGCTAGTACGGCCTCACTTGGAATATTATGTAGAGTTCTGGTTGCTGCATTACAAGAAGGATGTGGAAGCATTGGAAAAGGTGCAGAGGAGATTTACCAGGATGTTGCCCGGTTTGGAGGGAAGGTCTTACAAGGAAAGGCTGAAGGACTTGGGTCTGTTCTCACTGCAGAGAAGAAGGCGAAGAGGGCATTTAGTAGAGACATGCAAGATGATCAGAGGATTAAATAGGGTGGACAGTGAGAGTCTTTTTCCTTGGATGATGACATTGGTTTGTACAAAGGGGCACAGCTGCAAATTGAAGGGTGATATATTTAAGAGAGATGTTAGAGGCAGGTTCTTTACTCAGAGAGTGGTAAGGATGTGGAATGCCCTGCCTGCCAATGTAGTTAACTCAGCCACATTAGGGCCATTTAAACAGTCCTTGGATAAGCATATGGATAATGATGGGAATGTGTAGGAGAGTGGGTTTTGATTAGTTCAGAGGTTGGTGCAACATTGAGGGTCGAAGGGCCTGTTATGCGCTGTATAGTTCTATGTTCTATGTTCTATCAGAGAGTAGTGAATCTCTACAACTCTGGATGAGGAAGTGGAAGGGTGGGTTAGTAAATGTGTCGATGACATGAAGGTTGGTGGAATTGTGGATAACTTGGAGGGCTATTGTAGGTTGCAAGGAGACATTGACAGGATGCAGAACTAGGCTGATAAATGGCAGATGAGTTCAACCTGGAAAAATATGAAGTGATTCATTTTAGAAGATCAAATTTGAATGCAGAATACAAGGTTAAAAGCAGGATTCTTGGCAGTGTGCAGGAACAGAGGGATCTTGGGGTCCATGTCTATAGATTCCTCAAAATTGCCACCCAGGTTGATATAGTTTTTAAGAAGATGTATGGTGTGTTGTCTTTCATTAGCAGGAGGAATGAGTTTAAGAGCTGCAAGGTTATGCTGCAGCTCTATAGAGTTCTGATTAGACCACACTTAGAATTTTGTGGTCAGTTCTGGTTGCCTTATTATAGGAAGGATGTGGAAGTTTTAGAGAGCATGCAGAGGAGATTTGCCAGGATGTGTCTGGACTGGAGGACATCTCCTATGAAGAAAGGTTGAGGAAGCAAGCTTTTTTCATTGGCACGAAGATGGCTGAGAGGTGACTAGATTCCCTACAGTGTGGAAACAGGCCCTTCAACCCAACAAGTCCACACTGACCATCCGAAGAGCAAACCATCCAGTTCCATCTCTCTCTGGCTAATGCACCTAACACTATTGGCAATTTTGCATAGCCAATTCACCTGAATGTGCAAACTCCACACAGACAGTCACCCAAGACTGGAATCGAACCTGGGACACTGGTGCTGTGAGGCAGCAGTGCTAACCACTGAGCCACCGTGCTGCCCACGTGACTTGATAGAGTTGTACAAAATGTTGAGAGACATAGATAGAGTGGATAGCCAGACTTTTTCCATGGTGGAAATGTCTATCACGAGGGGGAATTATTTTCAGGTAACTGGAGGAAGGTTTAGGGGAGATGTCAGAGGTCGGTTCTTTGCTCAGAGATGGTAGGTACATGGAATGCACTGCCAGCAGTGGCAGTAGAGTCAGATACATTAGGCAAATTTAAGTGACTCTTGGATAGGCACAAGGAAGTTAGCACAATGAAGGGAATATAGATTAGTATGATCTTAGATTTGGATAGAAGGCTGGCCCAACATTGAGGGATGAAGGATCTGTACTGTGCTGCACTGTTCTATGTTCCATGTTCTTTATCACAGAGAACTGTAGAGGTTGGGTTGATAAGTATATTAAACACTAAGATCGACAAATTCTTAAACAGTAACCAACGGTTACGGCAAAGGAATAAAAGTGATGTTGAGGTTTATCAAACAAACCGTAATCTCAATGAATGGCAGAGCAGACTCAAAAATCTACTTCTGCTCTTACATCTTAAGGTTGTGAGGATACAGAACCAGCAAGATGAATAAGGGTGAAGAGGAATTTCAGAAGTATAGTTTGATTAACAGTGCAGACATATCAAGCAGGAGGAAGAATGACATGATACTATCACAGTCACATAGATGGCCAATTTGGACTTTGATCAGAGACAGGGACGGAAATGGATCAGTGACTTTCAACTATAGGCATTCCAAGAAGTATTGGCATACAAATTGTGTGATGGCTGTACATATAAGGACTTTGTTGAGTAAATAAATTTAGTGACGTAGTATTTGTTACCAAGGAGTCAATGACCCTCTGATATAATTGCCTTTTTCTAGAAAAAAATGTGTATTTTCTCCTCAGCCAGTTCTTTCCATTTTGCTCAATCAAGCACTCCTACCAGAATTCAAAATTCTTTTTTCTCAATATGTCAATACTAAGTAAATGCCTGGCTGTGACATCCATAACTGTAACTTGAAAATTAACATGTTGCCACACATATTCATAACTTAATTATATAAAACAATAAAACACCTAAGTAGTTTGTTCACATATTAGTTTGAGTGATGGAACTTCTTTTGAGTAATATTTTCTTCACTATGATTGTTAATTATCAAGAAAAACACTCAAAAAGTTTGGAAGCAAGAATATTAAATACTAATTTATCTAAGCCAGTGACTCTACAGTTTAAGTTTCCATTATTGTTATCCGTTGCCTTAACTTAAACTATCTTGACATATTCAAGACCTTGACCCAAGGCAACATTCATTACTTCTTTCCTTGATTTGAAGATGTGTCATCTATACAAATCTCATTTCAGGCAATCCCTCCACACAAATCCATCAGTTGTACAAAGTTTATATTTTTATTTAGGAAGAAATAAATTGTCTTTATATAGTACTCTTCATATATGCAGTTTGTCTAATAGAATCTTTGTGATCAATTAATTTCAAAATTGTCATCATTGTTTTACAGATAAATTAATGAGCCAATTTGTAAACAGTGTGATTTCACAAACCGAAATAGGATAAAAGTTAAATTGTTTAGATCGGTTGAGGCCATGGAGCAAGGATGCAGGAAAGGGCAAATTCTCTTTCAGTACTCTCAGTAAATTTAACATCTACCTGCATTGGCAGATAAGGTCTAAAAATGTGATGGGGGTGGAGGAGGATGTTGGTAACACATTAGAAGCTGAAAAATTCAGCTACTCTTCAGTGAGACTTCATTTTTTAAGCATCTTCTGATCACTTGCTAGTCTTATTAATCTTTGTCAGAAGATCCATAAAACATGAAGAATTACACAAACTCCATACTACCAAATTGCAATTTCTGTATCAATTTCACATTGACACACTGATAAAAGATTTACCATTCATACTGATATTTGCAGTTTTAAATGTATTTAGAAAGTGATTATTCTTACTACTCAGAATTTTTAATGTGTAGCAGATGAGCATAGTGAATATATGAACTTTTGTTTCAATAAACAGTTGAGAATGATGCAGTGCAACTGCTACTTCTGTTCATTAATGCTTTGCAATTACAATCCATTTCTGCTAAGCTAACACACCAGTTGATGAGCAAGGCAAAGTTGGATCATTGTCCATCTAAATTTCCTTCCTATACTCTCCAGTTTAATAGGTTAATAGCACCTATCTGACCACTATGATGGAGACCAGGGCTTACCAGTAAGCAATGATGAGATAAAAGATTTCGTGCCACTGTTCAGTGCGGAGTATTGGTGATCCAACTTGTTGTACCTCATATTGTCAAGTGCATTAGGGCATTATCAATCTATTTTATACACTTAACTTCCAATTGTCATTTTCTTCCTCAGGCAGCTCAGGAAATGTGGCATATCCATAAGGACTCTGACTAACTTTCACAGATGCACCATTGAAACCATACTGTCAGGGTGCATAAATGGCATGTGCTCTGCCCGGGAGTGTAAGAAACTGTAGAAGGTTGTGTGCACAGGCCAGACCATCATGGAAGCCAAACTTCCATTCATAGACAGCGGAAAGGCTGTCACCATCATCAAAGATCCAGCACACCCTGATAATGCAATCTACAACCTCTTCCATCAAGCAGAAGATATAGAAGCCTGAACACATGCACCAGCAGGTTCAGGATGGCTTCTTCCCTGCCATTATTAAACTGATGACTGGACTCTCTACCTTCAAATAATGCTGATTTTGTTAATGTTGATCTTGCCAACACATGCCTTACGTGATGCAACCTGTATGCCTCCATCTAAGTTTTTTTTCCCATCCTATGATCTGTATGCCCTTGCTTACTATGATCTGCCTGTACTCCCATAAACAAAGCTTTTCACTGTACTTAGGTACACGTGATAATAAATGAATGAAATCAATCAAATTATATTTTGAGCACAAGCATAGAGATTGATAGCGAGTATGAAATTCAGTTATGGGATTCAGCCATTTGGAGCTAAAAACTGATTGCTAGAACACAACAACGCGGAGCAGGAATAGGCAATTCAACCCTTCACGCCTGCTCCATTTAATATGATTATGGCTGATTTCATCGCAACTCTCTTTTCTTGCCTGTAAACCTATAAACTCATACGAGTTAAAAATCTATCTTGTCTAAATTTATTCTCTACCCAGGCATCCACTGTATTGACTTCTACAGACTCGCGACCCTTGTTGTTGTATGTCCTACACAGTGATTAGGAATTCTATGCGGCCCTTTGTCCCTCCTTATACAGATTTTAAAAAACTGTGAAATTGGTAATTAATAGCAATTCAAAATTGGTGAATCAACAGCTCATTTTGAATTTCAACAGAATCTTTCCCATTCAAATTGGGCAAGAGAAGTAGCTTGTTGTTACTATTACCCATTTTGCACCAGCACTGAAGATCAGTTTCTGTTCCATTAAAACTATTTCATTGCCCGTACTAACATGTCAGCTCACTCAGCACATATGGAGATTTGAACCAGAAACTAATGAATTGCATCACTAAATTTTGCACACTGATTACATTGCTTTTACTAGCTATGCTACTAGGGACATTTCCTAATTTCCATTTTAGCTATTGCCATTCACTGGAGGAGGTATACCAAATATATATCTTTTAAATTTATATACTTTCTCTGCAGTGTTTGAAAAATATACACAGTTTCCATATTCATGAAGTTTTTAATTTTATGCACCGTGATTCCTTAGTGAACAAAGGGGTAATTATTTTGATGCTGTTTTATTTTACAAATGGATAAGAAAATAAATTAATTCCATTTGACAGAAAAGTGTTGGCAGAAATCTCGAGATGGAAAAGATTGGCTGCAGGCACAATGTGCTCATAAATTTGAAATTGGTCAGTCGAGAAATATATTAATTAGCTTCAAGAACTAATTGCAGTGATGGAACAATGAGCTTTGAATGCTTTACATAAATTATACAGAATTAATCTGCATGTTAGAATGGATTTGTATTTACACACTTTTTTCTCATTGGTTCTGATCCAACAAATCCAACACCTGTGCCTGTCGAATAACTGCATGGCGTAACATTTTAGTCTCTTAACATTAGCTTTTGTGATGGTAACTGTCATTCAAAAGCCTCCAGAAAGGCAATGAAGAAGTATTTGCTCATTATGTGGAAGAAAAGTACTGACTGACACATTGGTAAATGCCAAAAAGTTGATATGTTCTCTCTACAAATGAAACAGCCTTCAGATATTTAAAACATGCAAATTATAGACCCAACAGCTGATTGTTCACTGCAGGCTTAGTCTGCCCTCTCCCCAAGCATCTACGCTATGTGTACAATCTTCCTTGGACATTAATCACCATCTCAGGCATTGATGGCCCTATACTTCTTTGCACTACCCACACCTGTCCCTGTACATTTTCAGACAGCTCAAAGAATTTTCAGTAGGCTGTGCATTTTACAAATGCCACCTCTAGGTGGTGCAGAGTAGAAAGAAAGCTGATCCTCAACCAACAGGATGAAGCTTCTTGGGTGTAAAGTAATGCAACCGACACAACTGAAAATAGCTTATTTTGTTCTCCAAGCAACCGCCTTCTCTGCCCATCTCCCTGCGGCCTCCAATCTTTCCCCAGACATTGTGTCACTCCAAGGCAAAAAAGAGGCAGGCTCACAGTGCAGGGTTCTTTCTCACTACTCCTGCTGCAGACTTCCCACCTATTTCCTGTTCCCATTCCTGGCTTTTGTCCAGCTCCAACTGGGGCCCCAGACTCCATCTCTTCTCATGTGCTGATGATAGCCTCACTCCACACAGAACATGGTGGTGTCTTTGGCATATGCTAAGATGCTTCCTGCAGTCTGTCCTGTTGCACCCAATTGTCATCATTGGTTGTTCTGCAGCCTCCATATTCACTCAGTTTTCAAAAGTTTTCGAAAATTTTCATTCACTCCTTACCGTATTATAGTAATCTGTCATTCTTAAAGGGCTCTTTTCATATGTTCTCAGTAACGGCACTTGATATAACTATCTTTGAATTGGATGCAATTTGAATGTCACCTTCTTATTTGTTCAATCCTGATTTACTTATGAATATGAAACCTTCCAATGTAACTACTCTATTGCATGATCTAGCATGAGTGAAAACACAAGGTTTTTTTTCAATACACGAATATTTACATGTAACAAAACTAAATATTTACTTGAGTGGTAGTTGGCAGTTGAAACAGGATGCAACTTGTTCATAGCACAATCTGCTTTGAAGCTCCCTGTTGGTGGAAGCGCATATGTGACTGGCCTTATAATAACGCAGCCTTCACAAGTAAAGGTTTCACATTTAATTAGACCTGTTGTGACAAATCCCATTTAGAATTAATAGTTAGATTCTGTTTATATTACATTCTCAACCATTGTGTTCTCCACCAATCCTTCCTCAAAATTATTAAGTTCATGTTTGTCTGGACACAGAGTGTCATTGTGCTTTCAACTCTATGATAGACCACTATTTAACCCTCAACACTAGAAGTGACTGGAAAGTAGTTGAGAAATGGAAGCATTATCCTTTCGTGAGTTGTCTGGAACGAGGAAATCATTTGATGTGCTCCATCAGCTAACTTGGCTGAGCTCAGCTAACAACACAGAATGAAAATCTAAGTAGGGATGTTGAATCTTTGTGTCTGACTGCAATGCTTAATGCATCGACTCATTAACACATTGAGGGTGCCACAATTCTAAATTCTTGTTGTTTGTATGACAATCATCATCATCTCAATACAAACTGTGTAAAATTTATAGCATACAATGAGGTCATTGTCTTCAACTGGTTTGCTGGTGTTTATACACCACATGATTCTCACAGCCTACTTCATCCAACCCTTTCAAGAGAACCTTCAAATCATTTCTCCCTGATGTACTTTATCTAGATTTGCCTTAAATATTTGCTCCAACTTCCCATTTTGATTCTGAGTTTTATATTTTAACTTCCATTGTATTGTTTGCAAATTTGGTTGGGAAGAAATGCATTCAACTTGCCCACATGAAAAACTGGGTGATGATGTTCCCAAATGGAGCAATACAACTTTGAGTGACCAAGCGGCATGGATTTGCAGGCTGACTATTCATGTGCTAGTTGCTAACTTGTGCTGATGTGATTTAAGTTTTGTCATATTCTTTAGGACAGCACTGAAATAGGTCAAAAACACTCAACACATTTAGCCAGCGACATTAAGCCTCAGTTAAGGTTCATTTTAGTGCACAAAGAGTGAACTCCCACACTTCCCTTTCATGATTCGATATTAACAATCATGCAATGAAAGGGCCATCTGTGCTCCCTGTGAAAGCTTAGCAACTAGTCTGTAATGTAGCAAACTGGGGAGTAATTACTAAAAAAACTAAACTGAGCTGATATTAACTCCCAATTGGGCACATCTTCTGAGTTCAGATCAAAACTTAGGTTAAGTGGTTGACAAGGAGTCAAACAAACACAGAGAACTCTCAATAAACTCAGGCGAAAGTGAGGCCGGCAGATGCTGGAGATTCGCGTCAAGATTAGAGTGGTTCTGGAAAAGCACAGCAGGTCAGGCAGCATCTGAGGAGCAGGAAAATCGACATTTCAGGCAAAAGCCCTTCAACAGCCCTTGATCTGGCAGCATCGTATGGAGAGGGAAACAGAGTTATTGTTTCAAGTTCTTTTCACCGAATTGTTTCTACCTTCACAGATGCTGCTAAAATGCACTGAGTTTCTCCAGCATTCTCCGTGTTAGGTTTCTGATTTCCAACATCTGCAGTGAATTGCTTTACATAATAAGGAGTGAGCTGAAAATGTGTTGCTGGAAAAGTGCAGCAGGTCAGGCAGCATCCAAGGAGCAGGAAAATCGACGTTTCGGGCATAACATAGAACATAGAACATAGAAAAATACAGCGCAGTACAGGCCCTTTGGCCCTCGATGTTGCGCCGACCCAAGCCCACCTAACCTACACTAGCCCACTATCCTCCATATGCCAATCCAATGCCCGTTTAAATGCCCATAAAGACGGAGAGTCCACCACTGCTACTGGCAGGGCATTCCATGAACTCACGACTCGCTGAGTAAAGAATCTACCCCTGACATCTGTCCTATACCCACCTCCTCTTAATTTAAAGCTATGCCCCCTCGTAATAGCTGACTCCATACGTGGAGAAAGGTTCTCATTGTCAACCCTATCTAAACCCCTAACCATCATGTACACCTCTATCAAGTCACTCCTAAACCTTCTTTTCTCCAATGAAAACAGCCCCAAGTGCCTCAGACTTTCCTCATACGATCTTCCTACCATACCAGGCAACATCCTGTTAAACCTCCTCTGCACTCGTTCCAGTGCTTCCACATCCGTCCTATAGTATGGCGACCAAAATTGCACACAATACTCCAGATGCAGCCGCACTAGAGTCTTATACAACTGCAGCATGACCTCAGGATTCTGGAACTCTATTCCTCTACCAATAAAAGCCAGTACGCCATATGCCTTCTTCACAGCACTATTTACCTAGGTGGCAACTTTCAGAGATCTGTGTACATGGACACCAAGATCCATCTGCTCATCCACACTACCAAGTATCTGACCATTAGCACAGTGCTCCATCTTCTTGTTACTCTTACCAAAGTGAATCACTTCACACTTACCTACATTGAACTCCATTTGCCACCTTTCTGTCCAGCTCTGCAGCTTATCTATATCCCGCTGTAACCTGCCACATTCTTCCTCACTGTCAACAACTCCACCGACTTTCATATCATCCACAAACTTGCTCACCCAACCTTCTAGCCCCTCCTCCAGGTCATTTATAAAAATGACAAACAGCAATGGTCCCAAAACAGATCCTTGCGGAACACCACTAGTAACTGCACTCCAAGATGAACCTTTACCATCAACTATTACCCTTTGTCTTCTTCCAGCCAGCCAATTCCTAATCCAAACCTCCAATGCACCCACAATGCCATACCTTCATATTTTTTGCAGTAGCCTACCATGGGGAACCTTATCAAACGCCTTACTAAATTCCATATACACATCTACTGCTTTACCCTCGTCCATCTCCTTAGTCACCTTTTCAAAGAATTCAATAAGGTTTGTGAGGCACAACCTGCCCTTCACAAAACCATGCTGACTATCCTTGATCACATTATTCCTATCCAGATGTTCATAAATCCTATCTCTTACAATTCTCTCTAAGACTTTGCCCACAACAGAAGTGAGACTCACTGGCCTATAGTTACTAGGGTTATCCCTACTCTCCTTCTTGAAAAAGGGAACCACATTTGCTATCGTCCAGTCTTCTGGCACTATTCCTGTAGACAACGAGGACATAAAAATCACGGCCAATGGCTCTGCAATCTCCTCCCTTGCTTCCCAGAGAATCCTAGGATAAATGCCATCAGGCCCAGGGGACTTTCACCCTTTCCAGAATTTCCATCACATCTTCGCTACATACCTCAAAGCCATCCATTCTAATTAATTGTGACTCAATATTCACATCGGCAACAATGTCCTGTTCCTGAGTGAATACTGATGAAAAGTATTCATTCAGTGTCTCCCTAATCTCTTCAGCCTCCACACACAATTTCCCACTACTATCCTTGACTGGACCTATTCCTACGCTAGTCATTCTTTTATTCCTGACATACCTATAGAAAGCCTTTGGGTTTTCCCTAATCCTACCAACTAAGGACTTTTCATGTTCCCTCCTTGCTGCTCTTAGCTCTCTCTTTAGATCCTTCCTGGCTACCTTATAACTCTCAATCGCCCCAATTGAATCTTCACGCCTCATCTTTACATAGGCCGCCCTCTTCCCTTTAACAAGGGATTCCAATTCCTTATTAAACCATGGCTCCCTCACACGACCCTTTCCTCCCTGCCTGACAGGTACATACTTATCAAGGACATAAGTTGCTCCTTGAACAAGCTCCACATATCGATTGTGCCCTTCCCTTGAAGCCTACTTTTCCAAGCCATGCATCCTAAGTCATGCCTCACTGCATCATAATTTCCCTGCCCCCAGCTATAACTCGTGCCCTGTAGTGCACACTTACCCCTCTCCATCACTAGAGTAAAAGTCACCGAATTGTGGTCACTGTCTCCAAAGTGCTCACCTACCTCCAATTCTAACACCTGGCCTGGTTCGTTACCCAGAACCAAATTCAGTATGGCCTCACCTCTTGTTGGCCTGTCTACATATTGTGTCAGGATACCCTCCTGCACACATTGGACAAACACCGACCCATCTAACGTACTCGAGCTATAGCTTTCCCAGTCAATATCTGGAAAGTTAAAGTCCCCCATAACAACCACCCTATTACTTTCACTCTTCTCCTGAATCATCCTCGCAATTCTTTCTTCTACGTCTTTAGGACTATTGGGAGGCCTGTAGAAAACTCCCAACAGGGTGACCTCACCTTTTCTATTTCTAACCTCAGCCCAAACTACCTCAGATGGCGAGTCTTCATCCATCACCCTTTCCACCGCTGTAATACTATCCTTGACAAGCAATGCCACACTGCCCCCTCTTTTACCCCCACCTCTGACCCTACTAAAACATTTAAACCCTGGAACCTGCAACAACCACTCCTGTCCCTGTTCTACCCATGTCTCCATAATAGCCACAACATCAAAATCCCAGGTACCAACCCATGCTGCAAGTTCACCTACCTTATTTCGTATACTTCTCGCATTGAAGTATACACACTTCAAGCCACCTTCCTGTTTACCGGCACCGTCCTTCGAGATTGATGCCATGTTCCTAATCTCCCTACACTCAAGGTCCTGCACCCTAAAGCTACAGTCTAGGTTCCCATGCCCCTGCAGAGTTAGTTTAAACCCCCCCCCAAAGAGCACTAGCAAACCTCCCCCCAAGGATACTGGTGCCCCTCAGGTTCAGGTGTAGACCATCCTGTTTATAGAGGTCCCACCTTCCCCAGAAAGAACCCCAGTTATCCAGATACAGGAATCCCTCTCTCCTGCACCATCCCTGTAGCCATGCATTTAACTGTTCTAGAAATGGCAGTGGCAGGATTCAAACCCACGCCGCTGTCGAGACGGGAACCTGGATCCAGCGCCTTAGACCGCTCGACCACACTAGCATGAGCCCTTCTTCCGTTGAAGTGGTGTCCTTCCTCATCTGTATGTGAGATACTATTAAGAGAGGGACACTAGTATCCTTACATAAATATAAGGAAGGACACCACTTCAACTGGGACAACACATCCATCCTAGGACAAGCCAAACAAAGACACACACGAGAATTCCTAGAAGCATGGCATTCCAACCGGAACTCTAGCAACAAACACATCAAGTTAGACCCCATCTACCACCCCCTGAGAAAAGGAACAGGAAGTGACTTCACCAAAGGAAATAACATCACCACAGGAAATGAAATCACCAACCCAAATAAACCCAAACATATAAATAGAAAGCATGAATTTTCAGTATTGCTTTGCATGAGGTCCACTGAAGATGTTACCTGGTAAGGTAACGAAACATCTGGAAATGAACCTTTCAGCTCAGCGAGTAAGCCTCCATCCAAAACCTCAACTTGATATAGAAATCTTCTCAAAACTTACTAAAATAAAACAGAGAACTGTGGTTCCTGGAAGGGTGACTGGACTGGAAATATTAATTCTATTTTTTTCTCCACAGATGTTGCCTAACTTGTTGAGTTAATCCAGCAATTCCTACTTTGTTTTATTGTTTCTGCTGTTGTCCTATTAGCTGCTACCTACTGAACATGAATATAAGCCAAATCTTTCGAATGTTTAAAGATTTTGGGAAAAAAGATGTCTATCAGTATGGCTGCTTGATTACAAGCTGGTGGATGGAATGCTGAAATAGAACCAAATCTCCTTGAAACATTTGACAATGTAATATTTGACTTAGCTGAACTTGAAGGTTCTGAGGCACTTGTGATGATTGATCAGCCAGTGTTATTCATCAATGGCAGTTGAAGGATTAGACTTGAAAGTGGGAGCTGGTTTTCTCTCACTGAGCTCTGACAGACAGGACAGTAACAAAACTAACTAATGGCTTGTACAATATGTAGCCAGTGACCAAAATTCCAGCTGCCTCTTTGTGAGCATTCCTGAATTCCAGAAGCCCTGACTCTTGCCAACCTCCAATTTCTCTGAATCTAGGTAAATAGTAGATTGCCTCAAAGGAGGATAATGGATGGTCCAGGTGGGACAAATAGAAATTCAGGATGAATGAGTTTTGCATTAATTAAGCATAATTATAGGTTACTATCTGTAGTGATTGTAATGAGGTCTGTCAGGTGTACCTCATAGAATATGAGTTCCTTGATTGGAGCTTTAATCAGGTCCAATCTGGGAGCTGTGGCTGACAAATATAAACAGGAGTGTCAGAGATTCTGTTCACTCTGAGAGCTGGCTCTGAGGGAGCTGAATCAGTGTCATGGACTCTCCATGTATAAATAAAGGGTGACTTAGTGATGGGATACTAGCTGCTGTGGAGTTATTTTACCATACACGTCACAGATTCCCTGATTAGAAAAAAATGAAAATCATTACATTCCATTTGTGAAGTACAATAAAACGGGCACTCATTGCTGCCAGAAATTCAAACAGAGCCAAATGCTGCAGCATGAAATGAAATTTTCATGGATTTAATGAAAAAAACAATATAAAAGTAATTTAATCAAGTGACAGAAAATTCCAGGACTGAAAGATGGCCCATAGTTGTAAATTTCTGAAATTTTATATTGGACATAATCTTTTTCACCACCCACTTGTGAAATGCCAGAGCAAAACATTTTAAAATAACCAATAGACCTTCTCAGCCAGAAACAAGTGAAAATATATTAACTTTGTGTTGTATTTCTAGATACTTTAGGTTATAGATTACTTCTTTGGTGCCTGAAAGTGATGCCTGAGCTGATGAGCTATGAACTAAATCTAAATTAAGATTGGGCCATAGCAGCATGGGTGCCACCACTCAGGCAAATGAAAATGGGTGGGTGATCATGTCAGAATGGGTTCAGAGCTGAAGGTAGCAGTATTTGAGCAAGGAAATAAAGGTGACCAGTTGTGGGCAATTGGCACTCACTGAGGGCCATAGGTGGAGAGGTGGGTAGGCAACAGCAGCTGCTCTTCACCTTAACGCTTTACATGATTTCACAATCAATTCATTTTATTATACAAACATAGCTTGTTGACTGTAGCCTAAAATGGCTGTGATTTTTAAAGGAGAAAGTGAGGACTGTAAATGTTGGAGATCAGAGTCGAGAATGTAGTGCTGAAAAAGCACAGCAGGTCAGGCAGCAGCTGAGGAGTAGAAGTTCCTGATGACTGGCCTATGCCTGAAATGTCGATTCTCCTACTCCTCAGATGCTGTCTGACCTGCTGTGCTTTTCCAGCACCACACTCTCGACTGTTATTTTTAAAGCCCTGCTTTTCCAATGGCAAATTAATCTTGCCATTTGGAATACTGAACAGTTATAAAACCGTTTATTTGAATATGTCATGTATGTTTGACACATCAATGTCTTGGATATCACAGAATGCAAAGTGTATCTTGAACCAGCACAATCAGGCAATGCATTAAGGTTATTCATTCTTTTTTTCAAAATATATTTTACTTGGACTGAATTTACCTTGTAAGGATTAAATAGAACTATTCATTGTAAAAGTAAAGACTTCAATTAATTAACTTTGTGTCAGAGAATCTTTCTATGGATCCTAGAAGTTAATATCTGCAAGGGTCTGTAAGCAGCCTGTACCAGTAGAAGCTAATGTTATCGAAAACATTCTGAGACACCTTGTAATCAGGAGACATCTTGGCAGGTGACAGATACTGATGAGGAATGGGCAAAACCCGGATTATTTGTTCCTTGATTGGGTTATGACATTAACCTAGAATGGGCATCTGTTTCTTACGTTTGTATGAAGCAAGGTCAGAGATATCACGCGACCCAAAGATCATGTAAAGGTACTCAATTGTTCTGTATTCTTCCGAGTTTTGTTCTGGACTCAGTAGAGATTGATACTCTCTCTATTTTGTTTGAACAAAATAATCACTGAGCTGCACTCAATGTCTGGTGGGCAATCATTTGCAGTTGCCACAACACACTAAAAATATTTATTGATACAGTTAAATATGGTAATTGCCACGATTTATTTAAAGCGGCCCAAAATAGAATGATTGCAAAGAAATTTTATACTTCGTGTTTAGTGGAGATTGAATAATTTAAGATTGGAATAGCTTGTTTGATATTAAAAGAAAATCACCAAGAGCCTTTTGGAAAAGACTTAGTACCCTAGTGGCAAAAAATAAGAGCTTAACTTTGGAGCTTCCTTGTAGGCCTCCAGATGAACATTTTGGTGGGAGCTCTCAAAAGAGATCTCAGGACATGGCCAAATATGTGGGTAGGGACAACGTTTTATAAACTGGACCAAAAGATCACAGAAGCCGGATCTGTACAGAAAAAGATTTACATTTTACGTTCCAAAGTGTCTTGCATTATGTAGGGAAAGCTTTTAAAATACAGCAATCATTGTCAATAAGCGCTTGCTGTTTCTGTATTATTTACATTTTTGTGAATTCTAACTGAATTGCTCAACCAAGTGGTACGTCCAGAACCTGAATTCCCAATACGGTTGCTCCTAGTTTTAATCATGCCACTGTGATTATTTACATTATAAAGGTTAGACAGACGAAGATAAGCTGGAGGCTGAAGAGCAGTATTGAATAATTCTACTTGTAATGTAATGCTATAACATATGGAGTTGGAGCAAACCTGCCTCCCCATAGCATTCTCCATGTCATATTTTGCTGGAGAGCAAGAAATATGTTATAGAGTGAAATTACTTCTATATTTTAGTTTAATTTAAGCTTGCTTTTGAGCACAACTCAATCATACAATAACTCATTCAAAGCAACTAATCCAACGACTACTTCTCCCAAATAAAAATAAAAACTATAAATATTAGAAGTCTGAAATAAAAACAGGAAGTTCTGGTGAAACTAATCAGGTGCAGTAACATGTGTAGAAAGAGAAATAGAGTTGAGTGATGCTTTTCAGAACTGATAGTTCTTAACAGGAGTCACTGGATTTGAACAAAACTCTCTTTTTCTTTCTACCACACAGGTACCAGGCAATGATCATGTTCAAATAAGAAACAAGTTAACCAGTACCCCTTGACATTCAGTGGTGTTACCATCAGTGCATCCTCCTCTCAACATCCTGGAGGTTACCACTGATCAGAAGTTCAACTGGACAGGACACATAAACACAGTGGCTACAAGAGCACGTCAGAGGCTAAGAATGCTGTGGAAAGTAACTCATGCCCTAACTCTCCAAACTGTCCATCATCGACAAGTCGCAAGTCAGGAGTGTGACTGAATGCTCCCCATTTGCCTGCATAGTTGTAACTCCAACAACACTCAAGAAGTTGGACACCACACAGGCCAAACCAGTCCACTTGATTGGTACCTGACCCACAAGCATCCACTCTCTCCACCACCTACACTCAGTAACAGTAGTGTATACAATCTACAAGATTCACTGCAGAAATTCATCAAAGATCCTTTTGACAGCTCCTTTCAAACCCATGACCATTTACATGTCAAAGGACCAGGGCAGCAGATACATGGGAACACCTCGACCTGCAAGTTCCCCTCCATGCCATTCATTGTTCACTATCACTATTAAAAATCTTGGACTTCTGTCCTTGGGGCATGGTGGGTCAACCTACAGCATGTGAACAGCAGCAGTTCAAGAAAGCAACTCACCATCGCTCCTCAAGGGCAGATTGAGAAAAGTAAGAAACACTAACTAGTTACATGGTCCCACGAGTGAATAAGTTAATAAAAAAAGGTGCTGCTAGACTGCTGAATTTTTCTAGAAATTTCTGTGTTTACATCTATTCCTTCTCCTGTGCCTCAAAATATCATTATCGCAGTACCTATTTGACATCGTTTCTGCAATATGTGCTCACTTGATTGCCAGAACTTCAGAGGAACAGCCATGAATACCATGGGAAAATAGCATAAACCATTTTATTAGAGCGAACAAATGGGAGTTTCCTAAATTAAATTTATCCCAACATGTTTCTATCTCCATGTTTGTTTTCTACTTTGAAACGCATAGCTGGATTTTTTTTTCCTCCGTTCCTTTGTATATCTATGGTTGTCTTTTTTTCTATAGAATTAATTTTTTGTGTGAGTTTAGCAATCACTTTCAATAACATTGGATGAACATTTAATTAAGAAACAACAAAAATATGATTGTAATTATGTTGTTAAATTATTAGAAGTGTTCAGAAAGAAATTCAACACCTATGTTGCCATTTGTGTCTGTTGTTCTCTGTTATTCCTTTTGATTCTCTATTTTGTCAGTTACCATCTATCTGTCTCCTCTTAAAGCCTCTCTTTGTTCTTTTGTTTATCAGTGCTCCCCTTCATTAACTTCATCTGTAAGTTTTGGGCTGTCCATCCTCACGTATCTGGCTTCTTTCTTCCTCTAACATTAGAAATCTTTGTAGCTCTTTCTCTAGCTGTTGTTTTGTCTTGGTCTGCTGTACCTGTGAATTGTGAAACTGGTGCTTGATGTGTATGTCTCTGTTTTGGAGAATCAACTGTAAATAATGCAGAAATATCAAGAGCCAAATGACAATGATCCATACATTTTAAAAAGATTTCCCAACATAAGCTATTTGTTGATTGGTATTTGGTTGTACACTTCACTTTCTGCATATTGATTATCTTATGGAGTGATGAAAATTGCACATTCTTGCACCTGTGACATTTTTACCACCATTCCAAGCACCTGTGTACCATCTTCAAAATTTAGGAAACAGCTAGTTGAAGTGCAACACTCAGTCTTTAAGCTGCTGATAATTCACATGCATACAGGTGCAAGAAAATAGTGATTTACTCCATAACTGCCATCCTTCATCACTAGATCCAGTTTTGTCAACATAAATTAGGACAGATTGTGAGTAATAGAGCATCTTTCTTTCTCTTAATATCTTGTTTATTTCTTAAATTTTGGATTTTTATCATGTCCTCCACCTTGAAGATTGATGCAAAATATTGGTTTAACTTTTCGGCCATTTCCTTCTTCTCCATTAACAATTCCTCCGTTGTATCTTCCAAGTGTCCCACATCTTAAATTTGCTATTCTCTTCCTTTTTAAATACCCATAGAAGCTCTTGTTGTTTGTTATTATATTTCTTGCTAATTTATTTTCACCATCAATTTCTCCTCTTTATTAGATTTTTGGTCATCTGCAGCCGTTTCCTAAAATCCAATCTTCTGGCATTCTGCACTTTGAATGGCTTAGTTTTAAACTGGACATTCTTCTCGAACACCTTTATTATCAAATTAAATGCACATTTTTAGTGGAAATGCACATAACAGTTTAAACACACATTAAGAAATATATGTTAAAATTATATTCTCATCTCAAACCCAATGGCATTATTCTAGATTCAACCTACGTCAGCCAGGTGGATCTCATAGGATATGAGTTCCCTGACTGAGGCTGTTAATCTGGTCAAATCAGGGAGCCCTGAATGATAGATAAGAACAGGAGTGTCAGGCATCCTGTTCATTCTGAGAACTGCCTCTGGAGGAACTGGATCAGTGTGTTATGGGCCAGGCCAGAACCCCTCAAAATATTTTAAGAAGGTAGCCTTGACCCTAACTTTATCTTGTTTTAAAAGTAGCTGTGTAGTGGATATTCCAGGTGTGATGCAGCTGGTCAAACCAATTGACTTTAAGCAAAACAATTTATTTAAATACGACAGTTGAAACATGAACAAAAGAGAGTGGAATTGAGAATAACTTAACTTTTGGAAAATGTAACTGACCCGAGACAGTAACTATTACTAATTAACAGTTCCAATACAGCAACATTCCACGAACACACCCCTGGGCAAAAAAGTAAATTCAAACACAGATTCTTACAAGCAGGAGGGTCAATATCTAAAGAGATTTCAGAAAAGGTCAGAGGAGTTATTTACTGAGGTTTGCAACTACCCTGGACTGACACATCTTGTGACTGCTACAGCTAAAAACCAACTAGAAAAAAACTGAACTCGGAGAACTGGCCACTTCCTCTCCATTGTTAAACTCGCCTCTTCAAGACTCTTTGGTTCCTCTGCTTTTATGACCTCTCTTGGGAAAAAAAGAGCACAATAACCTTTTTAAAGTGATAGCATAGTCACAATGTGTAAAGATAGGGTGACTTGATGATAGGATAATTTATTATTGTGGATTATCATCCAACACACAATGATGTTTAAATCATGTTTCACAGATGCAAAGGATTGCTGGATCTGCCTACTGACAAATGCAAATATCCCCAAATCAAATATGGTAGTACCATTCTTACTCATCGCTTAAAGCAGATGCAACCATCTGTATGACAAAGTGCGTTATCACAAAAATATATGATGGACGCACATATAGGGTATTTCCCATACCACAATAAGTGCTGCCCATTTTCCACTTGCAACTTCAGAAATGTCTGGAGTCTGTTTTTGTATTTTCATCCAACAACTGCTGCTTTGAAGCACAGTAACTTACCACTAACCAAGAGTGCGATAATCCATCTTGACTTTTAGTGATTCTTTAAATTTAGTGACTAATTATTTCAAGAATCCAAGACCAAAAAGGTCGATAGTTGATTCATATTCTCTGAGCAGAAATTAACAATGTGCATTGCTGTCAACTGACTCATTTTACAAATTATATATGAATATGTTTCAATCTAAAATAATACAAAAGTGAATACTAGTCAAAAATTAGAGATAAGTAATTAAGTAATTGTTGTCAAATCCTTGCACTTTCCCTGATAACTATTCATATAATTTACACCATTTCCTAGCAAGTTGATAGAAGCTATTCTTTAATTGTTTTGAAAGAATGTGCAACAGACAGGTATAATCTTCCAGTATGTTCTTTGAGAGTTTTTCTCATATGTTTAATCAGAGAATGAATTTCCACACTGTTCCGATGCAAGGATCAAATTACCACTGCCCACGCTTTTTGTCCTTAACCTTATTGGCAAACACTGAGAATTCATCCTGCAAGAACAGAGTCAGATGGAAAGTCATCTATTGCTCTGCAATGAAATTAAAATTTTTTAGTGTAAATGGGAAATCAATGCTTAACTTTGCTCCTGATTGAAAGAGGATGGGAGTGTGATAATCCTATTGGATTAGGAACTCAAAGAAGGCACGTGAAATTGGGTTCAACTAATCAAACAATTCATGGGTTTAGGGAATTGAATGTCCAAACTGCAGGACTTTTGTAGATTTTTAAAACTCATGCTGTACTGACACACATCTGGAGGAGGAAGGACTTGAATCCAGGCTTCCAATTAATTTTGCTATGACTGAGCAAGCACCACACTAGCTACCTTAGGATTTAATGCAGCGTTCCTGACTTCAAACCCACTGGTTCAATAGAACAAAATACAGCCCATTCTGGTGAATTCTGGGTTCCAAAGACACAAGGGAAAACTGAGGCCATTGAGGCAGTGTGGAGCTAAACACTTTCCTCTCTGAGCAAGCAAGTATAAATATTACGTTTTATGGCTTGAGAAGAGGCATCTTCACAAAAAAAAGTAATCAAAATGCATATGAAATACATTTAATAATGTCATGGTAATGTGGCAGCTGAGCATAGAACAATGGTAAATAGATTTAAATAAGTTAAAGACAAATTTAAATCAGCTGGTTGGAAGACTTTCTTTATGTAAAGATGATTGGCAGGTGGAACAGATTTGTAGGAAGAAAAATGGAGACAAAGGTCTTAGGAACTCTACAGAATCAATCAACTGTTGGCGTAGAGAAACTTTAGTATCTTGTTGAGTCAACAGAGTAAGCTGGACTGACGAATTTTGTCATCTATAAATATTATGACTTCACTTTCTGGACGCAACTATATTTAGATAGCAAATGCAGAATTGACAATGTCACTTGAGTTGAGTATGAGATTTTAAAAAAAATGAACGTGATTCAATCTAGAGGCAGGAAAAGTTTCTGAGGAGTAATCAAGCCAAACCACTGTGCATTGATTATATTACACAAATTCAGTTAAATATCCTTTCGAGCTCAGCAAGATCAAATACAGCTTAACAAAGCAAAGCACAACCAAACTATATGTAGTGGTTGTAATGAGGTTAGTCAGTCGACCTGATAGAATATAAGTTTCCTGATTGCGGCTGTTAGTATGGTCCAATCAGGGAGTCCTAGCTGACAGATAGGAATAGGAGTGTCAGATATCCTGTTCATTCTGAGAAGTGGCTCTGAAAGAATTGGATCAGAGTCGTGGATATTTTAAGCATAAATAAAGATTGACAATGTGACTGGATATTGGTCTCTGTGAAGTTATTTCATTTTGGTTATGTTTTATCACTGCATTATCTAAACAGTCAATGGATTTGCAGCCCTCAAACAAATTTCTGAAAATATTAAGCTACTTAAAGGGGTAGATAATCATCCGTTTAATGACCACAGCACTATTAGAAGTCCCAAACCAAGTGCTGGCCCCATGCTTCCTCCAACAATAGATCATAAGGCTATCAGTTCAAAGCCAGCTCCAGAGACTAGCATTGTTGAAAGTCCCTGTGCAACACTGAGGGCGAGGAATTGCTGTGCTGCTGGAGATGTTGCCTTTCAGATGCCCTTCAAATCAAAGTAGTATATACCCTTTCAAATGGATGGAAAAAATCATTTTTCACAATTTCAACAAATGTACATCTCTGATTCAATACTACTGAATAAAAAAAGAACATTTTGTCATTATCACTGCTGCTTGTAGCATCCTGCTGTGCAGAAATTGGCTGTCACAGATCCTTCACATGCCAACATCAAAAGGTGCTTAACTGTCTTAAATTTTTTTGAAATGCCTCAAGGTCATGAAATGCCAATATGAATGCAAAATTTATATTAGCAATTTTATCCAACATGTTTTGATCACAGTTGCACACAGTTCTTTTGTTAGCTGCAAATTTAAAGTGTTCATTGTTCTCTAATGTCATCTAACCATCTGAACAGAAAGTTTTTGTCAAAAACAGAAGGGCCTTCAGCATCATAAATTAGTCATTGAATCATGATTTTAAACAGTGAACATTGTGAATGGAATGGATTTCAGAGCACCTGAAGCTAAAACCTTGCAGAACCATAACAGGCTGAAGTGATTCTCCAATTTAAATGGAACATTAGGCTGATGCAGTGTACTGGTAAATTAAATACAGTGCAAATGCAACTATATGCAGTCTTGGCACATTTTTGAAAAGTTACCATGCTAATCAAAAGTGACAGTTTATGAAAGGAAAAGTATGGAAATACAAAGGATCACTGAACAAGGGCAATGGTAAGATTAAAATGCCTCAGACAATTAAGAGTACAATATATTGCTATGTAAAATTTATACCTCCCAAGAAATAGAAAGCAGATGATCATCTGTGATATAAGATATGTAAGAAATTACGATGATGTAATTATTGCTTAAAAGCAAAATAAAAGCAGAAACTTTAAGTCATGCTATGAAATCTTAACATATCCCTTTAAAATTACTTTCACTGCTATCCGATGCAAACATATATTTTAGTTATTTTTCTTGTATAAGTTACCACTTCCACTAAAATTGCAGAGATAAATTTCAGAGAAGCAAAATGAGCAAACTTATTGTCATATCCTATCGTGCGTTTACGAAGCTATTTTTTATTTGCTCCTGTTTTACATTATTTATTACTTCTATTTCAACATAAGAACAAAGGAATAGGAGCAGGAGTAGGACATTTAGCCCTTCGAGCCTGCTCCACCGTTTAATATGATCATGGCTGACCTCATCTCAGCCCAAACTCCATTTTCCTTCCCACTCTCCATAATACTTTAATGTGTCACAAATTAATGATCTGTCTGCCTCCGCCTTAAATTTATTCAATGCCCCATCATCCACCACACTCTGGGATAGCGAATTCCACATGTACACAAACCTTTCATAATTTCTTTACTTGTAATTCCACTTGCGCATTCCTGACTTACAGCAAATACTTATTTCATTCCTGGAAACTCTCAGTGCTATTCCTGTTAATGAAAGTTTAAACTTAGAAACTGAAATGTTGGTGTGTTGTATGCACCATTCCATTGTTGCTTCGCAAAATGACATTTGATTATCTATCATGCTTAGTGACATGAAATTCTTGAGCCTGTTCGGTGGACTTCTTTTGGTGGATATGAACTAAGTCACAAAACGCTAAATTAAGACATTTCAATCCTTTCAACCATCATGTGTTGATCGAAAATGTCACCAGATATGGATATCAGAGTACACTCTTATTTAGCTACAGTTCCCTTTTATTATGCTATGTAAAATTGAAAGTTGTTGCTAAAGGATTATCCTTTCACATTGAGGCTGTGCCCTCAGGTCCTGGCCTTTTCTCTGTGTGGAAACTTCTCCATTTCTGCTCTATCTAGACATCTCAGCATTCTGTAAATTTCAAAGAGATCTCCCCTCATCCTTCTGAATTCCATTGAGTACAGACCCACAGTCCTCAACTGCTCCTCATATGACAAACCCTTCATCCCCAATATCATTACCGGAGAACCCCCTCCAGTGTCAGTGCATCCTTCCTTAGGTACAAGACCAAAAACTGCTGACAATATTCCAAACGTCAACTGACTACAGCCTTATAAAGCCTCAGCAATAGGTGTCTACTTTTGTTTTCTAGCTCTCTTGACATGAATGTGAACAATGCATTTGCCATCTGAGCCATCAAATAAACCTTCATGTTATTCTTAAGAGAATCCTGAATTAGGACTCCAAAATTTCTTTTTGTTTCAAATCTCTGAAGCCTTTCCCCATATAGAAAATAGTGTACGCCTCTTCTTCCTATCAAGTTGTATAACCTCACACCTTCCCACATTGTGTTCCACCTGTCACTTCTTTGCCCATTCTTCCAGCCTGTGCAAGCACTGCTACTTCCTCAACACTATATTTCCCTCCATCTATCTTTGTGTCATTTGAAAACTTAGCAGTAATGTCCTCTGTTCATTTATCTAGATCATTAGAGTGGAATGTGAATAGTTGTGATCCCAACACTGACCCTGTGGAACTACACTAATCATTGCTGTCTTCCTGAAAAAAGAGCCCTTTCTACCACTCTCTGCCTTCAGCTTTTCAGCCAATCCTCCATCCAAGCCAGTATCTTCCCTTATCTTATTTAGTTGTGTGGCACCTTGACAAAGACCTCGACAAATAATTATGCATGTGCAGCAAACAACAGCCATGTCTCAAAGTCTTATCGTTGGCAATTCTCAACAAAATCCAAGGAGACACCCATTAGTCAGAGAGTTCTAGCACAGTAATTCAAAGCAGTGTCTGGTACCAATTCAGTGGGATAGCCCATGGTCAAATATTCAGAGAGGACAGAAGAGAATGAGAGCAAGTAAGGAAAGTTGTTGCATGCAATAGTGGGAGTGGCAGTACTTAAACCTTGGTAGAGCATAGGTGCAGTCACAAAGATAAAATGAATGAGGCAGCAGAGAGAAGAGTGTGATACCACCAGCCTTTCTTCTGCAATGTGGCGTCTGCACTGAGCAGGAGGTTGTATTGGAGCAGACTTTCAGGGGCTGGTGTGTAGTCACCACTGTTAGTCCTCCAGGAAGAGCTTACCTCTACCCTGTATCATCCCCTCCATCAGGACCTCGAGGTCCCTATTGCAGAATCACAACACTATCTTCCCTTCTCCAAAACCTTTGGACTGAATGTCCATTGCTGAGTCGGACAACTTTCAAATGCCGGTGCTCGTCCGGGAGCTAGGTGCCCTTTTCAATATGGCGCATATGCCAATGATGTCACTCTTTTGCTGAATTGCCACTGAGCGGCAAGTTGTTTTGGGAGTGCAGCTTATGCCTCGGGTGACCGTCTGTGTGGAGATTGCACATTCTCCCCGTGTCTGCGTGCTGAGTGCTCCAGTTTTCTCCCACAATCCAAAGATGTGCTGGACAGGTGAATCGGCTCTGCTAAATTGCCCAAAGTATTAGGTGCATTAGTCAGGGGTAAATATAGGGTAGGAGAATGGCTCTGGGTGGGCTACTCTTCGGAGGCGGTGTCAGTGTGGACCTGTTAGGCTGAAGGGCCTGTTTCCTTATTGTAGGGAATCTATTCTAAGCTAAATGAGTGGGTTCTCAAGTTATTTCTGGGAAAAGCATGTAGTTAAACAGGGATAGAATTGGATGTGAGGAATACCATAGGGATGTGATATACATTTAAAGAGATGAGTCTGGAAAATATGGCAAGGGATACATTGATGCCCCTCATGTCACTGGGACAATATCCCAGAATTCCCTCCCAAACTGCATTGCAGGTCTACCTACAGCACAGCAACTGCAGCAGTCCAAGAAGGCAGCTCACCACCATCTTCTCAAGGGCAACTTGTGATGGGCAATGAATGCTGGCCCTGCCAGTAAAGCTCATGTTCCACAAGTAAATTTTTTTAAAAAGTCTTTCTAGGCCTCCCAAATACCCTCCAAAAATCTCGATGGGACTGACATTTCACCAAAAAATGCAAGTTTCAACCTTGTTTTTAAGAATGAAATGTTAACAGTGTGTGTACACAGTCAACTGCTGAGAACAAGATCCATCACACCTCTGATGCAGTGAAGTAAAGAGAACAATGTCCATTATTTAAAGTCACACAAACTGAACACTCATTTTGAAAAGGAAAAATTGAAGCAACACAAGAATTTAAATAATTCACAAGTTTACACCTTCTAAAAAATTTACCATGCTTTTCCTGAAGTGGTTATGCGCATGGTCTCAGAACTGCGCTTCACAAAAACGAGCTGCTTTTTAAGTCACTGAATAATCTCTGTATTTCACAACAATTGAACTTCTACTGTGGAAAGAAGACAATCCTGTCAATCTGCAACAGCTTTGTGATCTTTTGGACAAATGATGAGTACAATTCCAAACGCCAGAGGAATAGAAAGCTAAAAAATGATTGACAAGCCAAAGTCAGGAACATACAATCTTATAGTACAGAGGAAGCTATCTGTACCTCTGCCAGCTCTTTATAAGGGTAACATAATTAGTCCCACATCTCTGCCTTTTCCCATAACTCTGCAAATTTAACATCTCAGGTATGTGTCTGACTCCCTTTTGGAACTTCTGTTGGATCTACTTTCAAGACTTACAAGTTGTGCTTTTCAGATTTACACTATATACATCATTTCTTAATACCACTGTATTTTCTATTTTTGTAAATATTTTAAATCTGTGTCCATAAGTTATTAATGATCTTGCTGATGAAAAGAGTTTCTCGTTACTAGTTACGACAAACTCTTCAAAACGTTGAATGTATCTAGAAATTGTCTTTTTAGTTTGTTGACTTTAAGAAGAACAATTCCAGATTTTCTAGGTTCTCTAAATAGCTGACATTTTTAGTCCTGGGATTTGTATGAAATCTGTATAGGTGCTACAAAGAGTGATGGAGTGACATAATTCAGGCTGTTGCTTTCACTACATTACTGAGGAAATGCTGTTTTGACAAATGTCCCATCTTTAAAATAAACATTAAATTTGAGGCTCCTTCTGTCATCCCAGACAGTCATAAAAGATCCTATGGAGAGTGCAATATTTTTCCTCTGTCCCGACAAGCATTTGTCTCTTAATAGTCACTGCCAAAAATAAATGACTCAGTAATTTATTCAGTTGCTGTAAGTGGAATTTTGCAGCATGCAAATTGGATGCTGTGTTTGCTCAAATAGTTCTCTCTGTTCTTCAACAGTGAGGTACTTTTAGCAGTTTTGAGGATATGAATCGATACTGCACAAGTGGGCGGCACGGTGGGCGGCACGGTGGCACAGTGGTTAGCACTGCTGCCTCACAGCGCCTGTAGACCCGGGTTCAATTCCCGACTCAGGCGACTGACTGTGTGGAGTTTGCACGTTCTCCCCGTGTCTGCGTGGGTTTCCTCCGGGTGCTCCGGTTTCCTCCCACAGTCCAAAGATGTGCGGGTCAGGTGAATTGGCCAAGCTAAATTGCCCGTAGTGTTAGGTAAGGGGTAAATGTAGGGGAATGGGTGGGTTGCGCTTCGGCGGGTCGGTGTGGACTTGTTGGGCCGAAGGGCCTGTTTCCACACTGTAAGTCTAATCTAATCTAAAAAAAAGTGTAAGTATTCACCACAGCACAACTTTTACCAGATGTTTGTGGCTACTGCTGAGTTTCTCTCCAATAATTTGACCCTCTCCTTTAATACTTTCCCCCTTTTGCTTGTGCTAACAAATCAAAGAGATATAAATTCAAACAACATATGATATTACCATACTGTCTCTCGATGTTATACTTTCAAAGCAGAAGTGCAAACTTAATCAAAATTGTTATTCTTCAATAAAGCCATTTTTAAGTGAATCTCTGGTTCACAAGACGTGGAGCTAAATTTTATGAGAAATGGTCTGTGTCTCAATTTCGGGAAATATTCTCTCCCTGAGCTCTAGTGAGCTATTTCATGTAATATATTACTCAGCAATAGAAGTACTTGCCACTGCTAGAATGTGCTGGAACATTGGCGAGTGGCCCTTAATTTAAAGCCCAACTTTGTACTAGCCATGAACAGAACTTTAAGTACATGCGGTGGAGGAGAAATGAGAAAAACGAAAGGTCTAGGGACACATTGGTGGCATGGGTGACACTACATTGTAAACAGAAGCTCACAATCATAAATGTCTTGAGACTTTACATCACCACCTAACTGAGTCAAGCAACACAGTTCACCTGTCCTTACCACAATACAGATTAGAACCATGTCCAACAGAGTTTCTGTTGTTGATGACAATCCCCCTTGACTTGATTGAGGATGACACCTCATATAACTTTTTCATAAAGCAGCATGTTTGCCCACTAGACTGGTTACTGCTGACAATACGGCAAGCTCAATGACTTTGTGTCTGTGTGAAGAGACAAGGCAAGATAAAACTATGATGAGTCTGAAAGCTCAGAACATGCGAAAAAGTAAGACAAGGTAGAGGTGCAACAAGTATCCCAGTAGGTGTAGAAAGATAGAGCTCATAGAGCAAACTAAGAACCCTAAGATGCAAACTGCTTTAATGCATGAAATGGGTCCCTGTATGCAAAGTCGCCTGGCAGCAGTATTACAATGAAAGATGCTAACGAGTTCCAAAAATGCAGCACTGAAATGGTGAACTGTACTCCTAGTCAATCCAAAATGTGCCATAAGGTTATAGTCATGTGGCATGGGTTTAATGCCAAGTTTTGCAGATTGGCGGTGTAGGCAGTTGCTGCTCATGGAACATAGTCTGAGATATTTAGTGTGCTGGCCTAGATGGAGACCCAGAGATCTTAAGAATTGAACTGAAGCTACCAGACACCAGCTTTAGCTTTCATGTCAGGAATTCTTGTTGTCTAGTTTCTATTTGGTGTGTGGGAGATTAGGTAGTTGCATATAAATGACACGAGATTAGGTACTAAAGAGATGTAAATTCATGCAAATAGGCCATTCAACACACACTGTGAGATTCTTATTTTGCTGTTCAAATTTTCCACTGGGTGGAAAATTGGAGCATTTTCTCAATGTCAGGAACCTCATTTTCTGATCTTGCTACATTTTTCAAACTGACGTGTTATTACTTGCATCGATCAGGGGAAGGAATGGTGAAGATTAGCAAACAGCCAGGTGCAACTACACCTGGGAGTCCTCAGACACCAGTCACTGAAAATGAGACAGCAGGTGCAGCAGGCACAGAAGAAGGTAAATGGCATGTTGGCTTTCACAGCAAGGGACTCAAGTACAGAAGCAAGGGTGCCTCGCTGCAATTATACAGCACTTTGAAGAGACCATACCTGGAGTATTGTGTGCAGCTTTGTTCTCCTTATCTGAGGAAGGATGTTCTGGATATGGAGGGAGTGCAACAAAGTATTACTAGACCTGATTCCTGAGATGGTAAGATTAACATATGAAGAGGGATTAGATTAGTTAGGAGTATATTCACTTGGGTTTAGAAAAATGAGGGTCTTTCTCATGGAAGCCTAAAGAATTCTAACAGAACTAGACAGGGTAAACACAGAAATCATGATAATGATGACCAGGGAGTTAATCAGGCGTCAGAGTCTAAGAGTTGACCATTTAAGATCGAAATCAGGAGAAATTTTCTCCCCCAAAAATTGGTGAAAGTGTCTGCAACAGGAAGCAGCTGAAACCATAACATTGAATGGTTTCAAGCAGGAGTTACACATTGTTCTTTGGGCTGAAGGCATTAAATGATATGTGGAGAACGCATAAGTAGCATATAGAGTTGGATTATCATCCTTGATCATAATGAATAGCCTACTCTGATTCCTAGTTTCTATGTCTTTATGAAAAGTCAGCCTATGATATCTCTTTGTAAGTCTGAATTTATTGCCCATGTAGTACTGTCCTGAGAAGTTAGTTGACCTTCATCCTAAATATTATTTACATGCCCCTTCAAAGGTTATTAAGAGGGGATGCAATGGCCTGGTTGTATTATTGCTAGACAATTAATACAGACATTTGTTTAATGCTCTGGAGACCTGGGTTCAAATGCTGCTGTGGCACATGGCAGAATTTGAATTTTCTAGAAATCTGGAATAAAGAGTCAAGTGATGACCATAAATCCATTGTTGATTTTCTGAATAACTGATCTGATTCACTCATGACTTTTAGGGAAGGAAATATGTCATTCCTACCCAGTCTGACCTACATGTGACTCCAGACCCACAGCAATGTGGTTGACTCTCAACTGCCCTTTGGGCAATTAGGTAATGATAACAAATGCTGGCCCAGCCAGAGATGTCCATATCCCATGAGTAAAACTTTAAAAAAAATCAGTTACTTGTGCATAAAAGAGACATGTGGGGCATGAGTGATCTTGAGGAGAGTTTGACTTTGATTAGGACAGGAGCCTACAACAACCCAGTTACAACCCAGAACTTTTACTACTATAGTTTGAAGAAAAAGCTTTAAGACCAATACATAAACACTATTTATATCTGGCAGAAAAAGATACATAACATTTTCTTGAACTCATCTTCATTTCACCTTTATAAAGGCAAGCGCATTTTTTTTTAATTAACTTGAGTAGAATCAGTGTCACTCCAGTGCACATTCAATTAAGTATTCCAACAAGGATTGTGTGAAAACGCAGACTATTTAATTTGAAGTAGGAAAATATGGGCAATATGACGGGTGAAGTAAACCTTGGCTCCTTTGCGATTCTGTATGTAACACAAGTCCCCAATCTGTTTTTGAGAAGTGATCATAGTCTTTGTCAAAAATGAAGAATGAGTTATTAGTCTAATCCAGATTGCGCCGATTTTCTATTCAGGTTCACGGAATATAATATATGGCAGAACATGGAACAGGTTTCCAACTGAAACCCACATGGCATTTTAGATTAAAATTGAGATTTTGGCAGTGTCTGCATTACTTTTTTTATTATGTTTTCATTCATATTTACTCTGACTACAGCTTGCATTTATATAGCATGCTTAATATAACAAAATGTTTCAAAGTGGTTAACAAGATTGTTAACAACTAAAAGAGTTAACTCTGGGCTACAATATGAGAAATCAGGATAAATGAACAAATGCCTGGGACAAATGATAGATGTTAAGCAAAATCTATAAGTAGAGAGATGAAGTGCTTGAAAGAAGAAGTTCTTGAACTGAGGGCTGAGGCAGCAGCACATATAATTGGCACAGCCAAATTGATTCTGGGTAATCCAAGACGGAGGACCAGAAAGAAAATCGCCTGTAAGAGCTACTCCTTTTTTGAGGTATTTTCGGTGTTGGAGCTGATTTCTTTGAATTCTAAGAGCATTAATTACTATTTTATAAGCTGCTGCATTCTATTGCAGCTCTGGGGAAAATAAATCAAAACAATGGCACTTTACACAAGGAGGAAGAGAGAGACAAAGACACTGATGACATGGTGGACAGTGGATCAACAGAGAAAGAAACTTACACTGCTGTCTGACCCAGCAATGAACCTTCACAGCTACTGCCTCTGCTTTTTCATTTCAAATATCTCTGAACATCCAAGTTTGTAGAAGGAAAATAAACAAGCAGCAAAATTCACAGCTGACACAAAGGGTGTTGCATGTATGGAATGAGTTGCCAGAGGAAGTGGTGGAGGTTGGTATGACTACAACATTTAAAGGCATCTGGATGGGTATATGAATAAGAAGGATTAAAAGTGAGATTGGCCAAATGTGACTAGATTTACATACATTATGTGGACGGCATGGGCAAGTTGGTCCAAAGAGTCGGTTTCCATGCTTATGTTTCTATGACTCTATGACTGTATGGTTAAAAGGAGAAGATACTCGAGTTTGAGCTGTTCAGAGATCTCACAGCACATACTGTTGCAGGGATAGTGGAATGAGGCAAGGGATGGATTTTGAAACTCAATCTGAGGATTTTAAAACTCAGATGCTGTCAAGTCATGAAGAACTGTGGCTATGTAAGCACAGGGGTGCTAGTAAAATGGGGATTTCTGTTCATTAATATGTGGGCAGCAGAGTGCTGGATGAAAACAACTTTCTGTAGTGTAAAAAGAATGCTGCAAGCAGAGCTTTGGCATAAACAAATCTAAAGGTAACAAAGCCTAAATGAGGCTTTTAGTAGCAGTCATTCTGGGGCAGAAAAATAATGAGGTCCGGGCTCAAGTATTATTTTATAAAATATATTATTCAGTGATCGCTGTAACTTCGTAGAGAATAAAAGAGTTTCTCCTGCCGCGAGGTGTTCATGAAAATAACTTGCCAGCAGCTAAATTCACATCAAACAAATTCTACTGCAGACACAAAATAAAAAGCAATGCTTCAGCTCAAGTAATAAAAACTTACTAAGCATCCAAATTCAACTTGTTTCTTAAAACTTGAATATTTTTCATTCGGGTACTATATACAAACTGGAAAAAAAACTGTCATTGAGGTCTTACACTCTGACCAAAGTCAGAGCTGATGGAAAGCTAGCCACAATGCACTGAGATAACAGCGTGCATATCAACTGAATAATTAGCATGAGCTCCCAACAATGCATTGTCCAAATATCACTAGACTGTTTAATGTAAGACCATAAAATCATCAAATATTAGAGCAATGAGGCAGCCAGTAGGCCCATTGTGCCTGTGCTGGCTCTTTGAAAGAACCACCTAATTTGTCCCATTTCACGAACTCAAAAGCCTTTCAAATACTTCCCAATGCAAATATATATCCACTTCACTTTTGAATATTAGTATCCAGTCTTCTTATATCCTCCAACACCCTGAATTCGATATCATTAGAATTTGCTTTTCTTACAAATTATTCATGAGGTATGGACATTGTTGACTGAGCAAGCATTTCTTGCTGATCCATGGTTGTCTGGTTGAACCATGGGACATAAAGACACATACAGAAGTGTATTTCTGGATTCTGACCCAGTGACAATGACATAAAGACAATACAATGCCAGGCTCGGATGGTGTGCTACTTGGTGGGGATTTAAGTGGCTGTTTTTATCCTTCTAGTTGGCATAAGTTGTGTGTTGCAAGATGCTATTGAAGATAAATGAGTTGCTCCAGTGCATCTTGTAAACCTTGTGGAGATGATGGTGTGTCCTTAACAATCACTTGACTCTTAATCCAGAGACTGAGGCTGTAGGGAGGCTGGTTTACACCTCACCATGGAAGCTGGAAAAATCTGCATTCCTTTACTAAATGAATAATTTAAATATACTTTTAGAAATGAAATTATTATCAAATGCACTTTTAGTAATTAAGCTATTATCAAACGTAAGCAAAATCCATTTTATTTACTGCAGTGCTTTCGGTAAGTAAATCTGCTAGCCTAGTCCAGTTTGGCATTCAAGTGAATTCAAACAAACATCAATGTTGTTGACTCTTATATGGCCTAGCAGAATACTCAGTTCAAGGGCAATTAGGAATAGAAAATAATGCTGGTCTTGCTTGTGATATCCCCATTCCACAGAAAGGGAAAAACAGGCATGGAAACTTTGCTGCCACTGTGCCTCAGTGGTGGAAGGAATTAATGCTGAGATGGATGAGGTGCTAAACAAACAGTCTGCTTTTCCTTGCATGATGTCAAGCTTCTTGAGTGTTAGTGAGTTTTGAGAAGATTTGTAGCTCAGGTTGAAGTTCTGGATGTGGGTTTCTTAAGTGTTGATGGAGCTGCAGTCTTACAGGTAATTGGAGAGTATTCTATCAAACACCTGACTTGCACCCTGTAGATGTGGACATGGTTTATGGAGTTAGGATATGGATTACTCATGTCAGAATTCCGAACCTTTGATCTACCATTGAGTTGAAGAGTGTGTTGAAAAGCACAGCCATTCAGGCAGCATCTGAGGAATCTCTTAGGGCGGGGAGGAGGGTCGACATTTTGGGCAGAAGACCTTCATCTACTCTTGAGCTACCAATTTTTAAAAAACCTGAGCCTGTTCAGTTTGTAGACAACGTAGTTCTCATCATATGGATGACAGGGGTTTCAGTGATACTAATTCCATTGAATGTCCAGGGGAAATGGTTACATTCTCTCTTACTCAATATGATTATTGCCTGGCATTTATATGGCATGAATGTTACTCGTGCTTATCAGACCCAGCCTTGATGTTGTCCAGATTTTGTTAGATGTGGGACACAGACTTTTTCAGCATCTGTGTTAAAAATACGAATATGATACAGGGTATCTATTTGCAACATAAAATGAAAGGAATGTGGTTACCTAAAGACACACGGTTGCAAATCTTTCAGATAAAGAAAAAACACAACTAATTTGCAAATATTTATTATTGTAGAAGTATGTCAAATAAAATTTCCAATAAGGAAACACAAAACATGTTGGCAAATCTGGACTTGATGGTTCACAAAGTTCTGAACTGCTTTATGAGAAAGGATTCCTCTGTTTCATACTTCAAGTCATCCACATTACTGGATAAAAATGTATTTTGTCTCTCATGGACTTATGCCCAAGATTCAGACTTGTTGGATTGTTATCTATTGTTGTCTGCACCCCTGACAACCTGGTCGTCCATAGATGATGACTGTTTTATCACCGGTATAATGCATATGTCATTTGTCACACTTAATGTTTGGACACAGCAAAGTCATCTTGGCTGTCAGACTGAAGATTGTGTTTCAGAAACACCCACACCCAAGCTGCACAGTCCAACTATAATACTAGCATCAACCTAACAGTGAAAGTGACTGCCCTTGATAGACAGACAGCATTTGATTTGGTAACCAAGGTAACTGAGAAAGACTGAAGCCAATGGGAATTAGGGAGAAAACTTTCAACTGGCTGGAGACAAACCCAGGATAAAGTGGTTGGAAGACTGTTAGAAGAAAATCAGTTCAGTCCCAATGCAAAACTGCAGAAGTTCCATTGGGTCATGATCTAGGTTGAACCAAGTTCATCAATTTCAGTCTAAGGTTGGGAGGCTCACCAATATCCAGGACAAAGGAACCTGATAGATCAGCAATGCATGAACCAGGTTAAAAGTTCACTATTTCCATCATTAGTACTCTGTAGCATCATGGTATACCACCTCTGAGATCCATGTCAGCAACTTATGACCTCCACTATTTAAAAGGATAACAGCAGCTGCATGGGACTATGACCACCTGCAAGTTCTCCACTGTCCTAGATATCAAACAGACTTGAAACCACATCCCCATTGCTGGGTCAAAAACCCGGAACCCGGAACTCTAATTGCATTCTGGATACAATCGCAGAAGATGGAAATACAATGTTCAAGATGGTAGCGCAACAGCATCTTTTAAAAGGCAAACAGGGATGGACAATAAATGTATGGCCTAGATGGTAATACCTAGACCTCATGAAAGAGTAAATGAATAATAGACTAGAGTCAAGAAAGATTGTATTAGAAATGTTTGGTGAAAAGGTTGAGTTTAGGTATACCTTAAAAGAAGAAGGCTAAGTTGTGGTGTGGGGTTTTAAAGGAGAGGATTCTAGTATATGAACTTTAAAGACTCTAGATATGGCTGGTAATTGCTTTGCCAAGGGAGTGCTTTAAATACTTGGAGTGCATCTCCCAAATGTGAAGTGATACGTATAAGTTCGCATTATACTCAACATCAATGTAAGGGTTTTATGATTAATAGAGAAACAAATCTTGCAGTATTCTGATGTAGCCCCTTTAATATCATACGAAGTGTTTCAATTCAGTAAATTCAATGTACGCTATGCAACACAAATTATTATGACTTTTTAATGCTGGCAAAGCATTATATATTTATAATTCATCAAAATATTAATATTTTGTTTTTCAGTGTACTTCTCTCCTCTGTACCCAGTCCTGATTAATGCTTCAGTTCATGTTGCCATTCTGTAAGTAGTGTCATGGTAACATTCCCCTGTTTAAACTGTAAGCCACAACAGGAAGCAAATGATTTGCACAATGTATGAGGAGAGGAATAATTACAGCAGGCCTTATCTTCTCTTCATATAAATACGGCACAAATCCTTTTCTAAAAGGATTAATGGAGGGCAAACAACAGCAGAAACCCTAATTGACCCTTATGTCTTCACTTGTTGCCCTAGCTGCCAGGAAAAAGCTGCTCAGTGGTTAGCACTGCTGCCTCACAACGCCAATGACTTGGGCTCAATTCCAGCCTCGGGTAACACTGTCTCTGTGGAGTTTGCACGTTTCCCTTGTGTCTGCTTGGGTTTCCTATGGGTACTTCTTCCAACAATCTAAAGATGTGCAAATTATGTGAATTGGCCATGCTAAGTCGCCCATCATGTTCAGGAATGGGTGGTAGGTTAGGTGACTTAGTAAGTGCTAAATATAGGATAATAGGGTAGGGGTATGGGTCTGGGTGGGTTACTCTTTGGAGGGTTGGTGTGAACCTCTTGGGCAGAAGGGCCTGCTTCCACACTGCAGGGAATCTATGAAGTTTTCCTCTTTCTTATCTTGCTATCTTCAAACCTTGTTCTCTCATGCCAAAGAGGCATCAGCCTGAGTGGATTGGATCCACCTCTGATTCACTATTCACCATCAGATCTGATTTGACAAAATACCATTAGCCCTCAGTCTCCTCTGCTAAACAAAGCAGTCACTGCACTACAGAAACTTGACTAAGGGAAGAAAGGACTGGCAGCTCAATGTTCTGTGTTTTAAATGCGAGATGAAGAATAGAAAGGGAGGCAAAAGAAGGGGGTGAGTAGCATTTTTGATTAAAGAAAACATTACTAATGTACATAGAAAGGATATTTCTGAGGAATTGTCCAGTGATACTATAGGAAGAAATTAGGAATAAGAAAGGGATGATCACCTCGATGGGATTGTACTATGCACCCCCCATTAGACAGAGGGAAATTGAAGAACAATTATGTAGAGAGAACTCAGATATGTGGAAGAATAATATGGTTGTAATGGTAGGGGATTTTAATTTTCCAAACATTGACTGATACTGCCACAGAGTTAAAATTTTGGATGGTGAGGAATGTGTTAGATGTGTTCATGAAAGTTTCCTTTATCAATATATAAACATAATAACCAGAAAAGGAGCAAAACTTGATCTTCTCTTGAGAAGTAAGGCAGGACACGTGTCTGAAGTGTTAGTAGGGGATCACTTTGGGATTCGTGATCATAATTCTATTAGTTTTAAAATAGTTATGTAAAAGGATAAACCTTCCATAAAAATTCAAGTTCTCAAATAGAGTAAGGAAAATTTTAATGTTATGTGACAAGAATGTTCAAAGGTTGGTAAGAGTAGATTTTTTGCAGGATTACTAAGTCACCTAATCTACCACCCATCCCTGAACATGATGGGCGACTTAGCATGGCCAATTCACATAATTTGCACATCTTTAGATTGTTGGAAGGAGTACCCATAGGAAACCCAAGCAGACAAATGTCAGGCTTTCAAAAGTGTGGCAACAAGAGTTCAGAAGAATTACATTCCCGTTAGAGTAAAGGGTAAGGCTGATAAGAGTAGGGAACAATGGGTGAATAAAGATATTGAGGTTCTAGTCAAGAATAAGGAAGGATCATATATTAGATATAGGCAACTGGGATCAAAAGAATCTCTTGAAGAGTACACAGGATAGTGAAGAAGGCATTTGGTATGCTTTCCTTTGTTGGTCAGAGTATTGAGTACATGAATTGGGAGGTCATGTTATGGCTGTACAAGACATTGGCTAATCTCCTTTCTATCAGAAAGATGTTGTGAAACTTGAAAGGGTTCAGAAAAGATTTACAAGGATGTTGCCAGGGTTAGAGGATTTGAGCTGTAGGGAGAAGTTGAAAAGGCTTGGGCTGTTTTCCCTGGAGCATTAGAAGCTGAGCAGTGACCTTATAGAGGTTTATAAAATCATGAGGGGCATGGATAGGATAAAGAGCCAGTCTTTTCCCTGGAGTGGGACAGTCCAGAAGTAGAGAGCGTAGATTTTGGATGAAAGTGGAAAGATATAAAAGATGCTAAGGAGCAACTTTTTCACTCAGAGGGTGGTACTTGGATGGAATGAGCTGTCAAAGGAAGTGGTAGAGGCTGGTACAAATTGCAACATTTAAAAGGCATCTGGATGGGTAGATTAATAGGAAGGGTTTGGAGGGATATGGGCGAGATGCTGGTAGGTGGAACAAGACTGGGTTGGGATAACTGGTCGGCATGGACAAGTTGGACCGAAGGGTCTGTTTCCGTGCTAAACATCTCTATAACTCTATGACAGAATTAAGAGGAAAATCAGAAGGATAAAGAGAGAATATGAGACAGTCTTAGCATGTAAGATAAAAGATAATGCAAAGAGATTCCACAAGTACATTAAGCGCAGTTTGGCAGGACAAATCAGGGCAGGACTTATACACTTAATGCAAAATTCCTGTGGTGAATGGCTGAACAAAGAAACATTGGGGTCCAGGTTCATAGTACCTCGAAAGTCGAATTGCAGGTGGACAGGTAAGTGCAGAAGGCGCTTAGTACACTTGCACTCATTGGTCAGTACACCAAGTATAGGAGTTGGGAAGTCATGTAGAATACAAGACATTGGTCAGGCCACTTTTTGTATACTGCATTCAATTTTGGTCTCCCTGCTATCCGAAAGATGTTGTGAAACGTAGAAGGGTTCAGAAAAGATTTGCAAGGATGCTGCCAGGGTAAGAGGGTTTGAACCAAAGGGAGAGCCTGAATAGGGTGGGCTATCTTCTGTGGAGTGTCAAAGGCTGAGGGGTGACTTTATAGAGGGTTACAAACTCATGAGTGCCATGGATAGTCAAAGTCTTTTTGCCAGGGTGGGGGAGTCCAAAACTAGAGGTAATTGGTTTAAGGTGAGAGTGGAGAGATTTAAAAGGGACCTAGGGGACACAGAGATGGTGCATCTATGGAATGAACTTCCAGAGGAAGTGGTTGAGGTTATTAGAATTGCAATAGTTAAAAGGCACCCAGATAGGTACATGAATAGGAAGGGATTAGAGGCATATGGGCCAAATGCTGGCAAATGGGACTAGTTTAATTTAGGCTATCTGGTCAGTATGGACAAGTTGGACTGAAGGGTCTGTTTCTCTGCTGTACATCAAGATAGGATTTACATGCAGATGGAGAGGCAAGGACTGATTACTGTTAGTTAGCATGGCTTTGTGTTAGGGAAATCATGTCTCACAAACGTGACTGAATTTTTGAGGAAGTAACTAAAAAGGCTGATCGGGGCAGATTGCTAGATGTTGTTTATACGGACTTCAATAAAACCTTTGACAAGGTTAGTAATAAGTAAAGTTAGATCACATGGATCCAGAGTGAGTTTCCCAATTGGATACAAAATTGGCTTGATGGTAAGAGACAGAGGGTAGTGGTGGAAGGTTGTTTTCCGGACTGGAGACCTTTGACCAATGGTGTTCCACAGGGATCAGTACTTTTGTTTGTCATTTATATAAATGATTTGGATGAAAATATATAACACATGGTTATTACGTTTGTGGATGACACTGAAATTTCTGGTATAACGGACAGTGAAGAAGATCTAAGATTACAAGGAGATCTTGATTAATTGGGTCAATGGGCTGAATAGTGATAGATTATGGTTAATCTGGATAAACGCGAGATATTGCACTTTGGTAGAACAAAGGCAGGACTTATGTGAATGGAAGGGGCCTGCGTAGCATTGTAGAGTAGACAGACCTCAGGGTTCAGATACATAATTCTTTGGAATTTGCATCACAGGTAGACAGGGTGGTTAAGAAGACATTTAGAACACTTGACCTCATTGCTCATACTTTTGAGGATAGGAGTTGGGACAGCATGCTGAGGCTATACAGGACGTTGGTGAGTCTATTCTGAAGTATTGTGTACAGTTCTGGTTACCCTGCTATAAGAAGGATATTATTCAACTGGAGTGCATTCAGAAAAGATTTAGCAGGATGTTGCTGAGAAGAGGGATGAGTTATAACAATAGGTTGGATGGGCTGGGACTTTTTTCACTGAAGCATAGGATGTTGCGGGGTGATCTTATAGATGTTTGTAAAATCATGAGGGGCATAGACAAAGTGAATAGCAAGAGTCTTTTCTCTAGGATGGGAGAGTTTAAATTTAGGGGGTATTTTTTAAGGTGAGAGGAGGAAGTTTAAAATGGACATGAGTGACAATGCTTTTACAACGTGTGGTTTGTGTGTGAAATAAATTGCTCGAGAAAGTTGTAGATGCAAGTATATTTTCATCGTTTAAAATACATTAGGATAAGTACATGAATAAAACAGGCTTGGGGGGATATAGGCCAAAGTAGGCAAGTGTGGCTAGTTTAATTTGCGAACATGTTTGACATATTCTCGTTGGATCGAAGCGTCTATGTCCATGCTGTATGACTGTTTGACTCTGCGAGCAAAAATGACTCCCAGATTATGTTATTCACTGCTAACTATCTCAAACCATCTCCCCTTCTCCATCTACCCTCAGCATAAACAAAATGCTTGAGTTCAAGGATTTGTGGTAGTGTAATATGATCATACTAATGTCACTGGACCAGTAATCCAGCACCACACATTAATTTTCTGGGGACATAGTTTTGAATACTACCATGAAAGTTGAATTGAATGAAAGTCTAGTATAAAACGTTAACCTCAAAATGTAACAACGTTCAACTGTCATAAGAAAAAACATGTGGCTAACATCCTTGAGGGAAGAATCTGCGATCCTCCCTTAGATTGGCCTACATGTGAACTCCAGACCCACTGAAATATGGCTGTCTCTTCACTTCTCTCTGGGGATAGCCAAGTCAGCAATGCCCACATCACCCAAACAAATGAAAAAATAATTAAGTTTCATTTAGATAAGCACAGTTCTGCTGCTTCTCCACTCTTCTTTTACAAGAAGCCAAATATCTTTTTAGCCGGTCACCCGAGTCACACGAATCCACATCATTTGTTGTTTTGCTCTCATCTCCTCTATGTAGAAGTTTAATTTCCTCAAAGATGTTTGCATTCTGCCCTTGTAAATTGTCGTGTCATAACATTCCATAACATTTGTCAAAGTTCTTTAGAATATTTTTGCCTCCTAACAAGACCATAAAACATAGGAGAAGAAGTAGGTCACTCAGCCCATCAAGTCTGCCCTGCCATTCAATGAGATCAATTAAATCTTTGTTAATATTTCCTGCTAGTTGCTTGTTTATCATCCGTTAGGATTCCATTCCTGGCACAGCTCTAAAACAGCCCTGAGCAGCATCACAAGTAACCATTTCTCTAACTGTGGACTTGGTTTAATAATAGTTTATTTTTTGGACTAATCTGCAGTATTTGATATGCCAGCTATACCAAGCTGCTCCAATAGAACTCAAAGCAAATAACCTTGGCTGACATTTATGAGCAATACTGAGGGAGTGCTGTACCATCAAATGTGCCATCTTTCCCATGAGTTTCCGGAGTCGCCTTGTCTGATCTCCGAGGTGAATGTAAAATAATCTCTATTATAAGTTCAAGAGCAGGGAAGATTTGCTTGATGTCTTGACTGATACTTATGCACATCATTGATCATAGATTATTTTCTCATTATTTGTTGTTTGAGGGAACTTGCATTGAGCAAACTGGCTGCTGCAAATCCTACATTGCGAAAGTGACATTTCAGACTTGTTTAATTAACTATAAAACATTTTGGGTATTCATGTGTTGTGAAAAATTATAGCCAAATACAAGCTCTTCCTTTCTTCACCATTATTTTTTATCCGTTTGGGTCATTATTCATTCATTTTTCCCTGAGACTTGACAAAATATTAAACATAATTTGCTTAATGGTGTGAAAAGATTATTTTATTTTATGATTATGGAGAGCATCAGAGCAAAAAGAAACATTTCAATCGTGCAGTTTCCTTTTATTACATTAAAATAATGACAAGGCATTTTCCAAGTGATGCAAAATAAGCACAAGTCCATTCGCAGTTCAGACTAAAAGGAAGAGAATGCACAAATTTTGTTTGTGGAATGGAAGAAAAGAACAAAACTGTTTTTTTAGAACAGGATAAAGTTTTCTCAATACAAAACCAAGATACTGACAATGCTGAAATAATAATAGAAAATACTGGAATTGTATAACAGTGCAAGCAGCAAATATGGAGTGAGAATCAAGAACCAAAACTTGAGGTCAAGAACTGCAGAAAAATACAAATGTACTTTTTAAGCCACTGGAAATGAGAGGGGGCAGGAAGAACCAAGGGGAGTTGATTTGATTTATTATTGCCACATGCATTGTGATACAGTGAAAAATATTGTTTAGCATGCTAACCAGACAAATCATGCCTTACGTAAGTACATCAGGGTAAAAGAACCGAATGTTGTGGTTCTGTTCGCCGAGCTGGGAATTTGTGGTACAGATGTTTCGTCCCCTGTCTAGGTGACATCCTCAGTGCTTGGGAGCCTCCTGTGAAACGCTTCTGTGATCTTTCCTCTGGCATTTGTACTGGTTTGAATCTGCCACTTCCGGTTGTCAGTTCCAGCTGTCCGTTGCAGTGGTCGGTATATTGAGTCCAGGTCGATGTGCTTATTGATTGAATCTGTGGATGAGTGCCATGCCTCTAGGAATTCCCTGGCTGTTCTCTGTTTGGCTTGTCCTATAATAGTAGTGTTGTCCCAGTCAAATTCATGTTGCTTGTCATCTGCGTGTGTGGCTACTAAGGATAGCTAGTCGTGTTGTTTCGTGGCTAGTTGGTGTTCATGGATGCGGATCGTTAGCTGTCTTCCTGTTTGTCCTATGTAGTGTTTTGTGCAGTCCTTGCATGGGATTTTGTACACTACATTGGTTTTGCTCATGCCGGGTATCGGGTCCTTCGCTCTGGTGAATTGTTGTCTGAGAGTGGCTGTTGGTTTGTGTGCTGTTATGAGTCCTAGTGATCGCAGTAGTCTGGCTGTCTGTATGGAAATGCTCTTGATATATGCTAGTGTGGCTAGTCCTTTGGGTTGCGGCATGTCCTCGTTCCGGTGTCTTTCCCTTAGGCATCCGTTGATGAAATTGCTTGGGTATCCGTTTTTGGCGAATACATTGTATAGGTGTTCTTCTTCCTCTTTTTGCAGTTCTGGTGTACTGCAATGTGTTGTGGCCCTTTTGAATAGTGTCTTGATGCAACTTCTTTTGTGAGTGTTGGGGTGGTTGTTTTCGAAAGCAACTATGAAAGCAACTATGAACTACGAAAGCAACCACCCCAACACACACAAAAGAAGTTGCATTAAGACACTATTCAAAAGGGCCACAATACACTGCAGTACACCAGAACTGCAAAAAGAGGAAGAACACCTATACAATGTATTCGCCAAAAACGGATACCCAAGCAATTTCATCAACAGATGCCTAAGGGAAGACAATGGAACAAGGACATGCCGCAACCCAAAGTACTAGCCACATTACCATACATCAACAGCATTTCCGAACTGACAGCCAGACTACTGCGACCACTAGGACTCATAACAGCACACAAACCAACAGCCACTCTCAGACAACAACTCACTAGAACGAAGGACCCGATACCCAGCATGAACAAAACCAATGTAGTGTACAAAATCCCATGCAAGGACTGCACACAAAACACTACATAGGACAAACAGGAAGACAGCTAATGATCCGCATCCATGAACACCAACTAGCCACAAAACGACATGATCAGTATCCTTAGTAGCCACACATGCAGATGACAAGCAACATGAATTCAACTGGGACAACACCACTATTATAGAACAAGCCAAACAGAGAACAGCCAGGGAATTCCTAGAGGCATGGCACTCATCCACAGATTCAATCAATATGCACATCAACCTGGACCCAATATACCAACCACTGCAGCGGACAGCTGGAACTGACAACCGGAAGCCGTAGATTCAAACCATTACAAATGCCTGAGGAAAGATTACAGATGCGCTTCACAGGAGGCTCCCAAGCACTGAGGATGTCACCTAGACAGGGGACGAAATTTCTGCAACACAAATTCCCAGCTCGGTGAACAGAACCACAACAAGAAGCACCCGAACTACAAATCTTCTCCCAAACTTTGAAAAGTACGGAATGCCAAGCAAAGTAAGCTCTATGGCAGAAAGGATAGAAGTTAAATAACATAACACCTAAATCAAAGAGAATGCCAATAGGTATAGTAATAGAACAAAAAAAATGAATCCAGATAAAATGTGAATAGCTGCATAATAACATCTGAACACAATATGAAGGCATAAAGAAAGACCTAAGTTAAGTTTGAACTGGCACAAAAATAGAACAGAAGATTAACAACAAAGTTTAAAACTATATTCAGAACAAAGTATAGTATGGCCAGTCGAAAGATGAGGTGTTGTTCCTTGAAACTGCATTAAAATTCATTGGAATACTATTGTACACCATAGATATAAAAGACAAGTGGAATCAGTGGAGAACTGAAATGACAAGTGACCAAAAATCTTAGTGTCACGCTTGAGGGTGAACAAGATCTATAAAAAAGTCTTCCAGTTTGCATTTGTTCTTACCAATGTAATGAACAGTGAATACTGTTAATCTTTGTTATGAAAGTTTTCTTGATGTTTATTGGTTTGATGGGTTCTCACAGTGGGATCCTGACCAGTGTCGGGTTAAGAATCTTGACTGCTCATGGGTGATCATTTTTGGTGGCAGCGAAAACAGGGAAGAATCAGTTCCCTACTATGTATATAAACCAGAGTCAGAAAGATATTTGGACATTTTCACATTTTTGTTTTTCTCTAATTTATTCCTATGACCTGTAATGCTGGACTATTTATTTCTTTACTTTTCCAATCTTTTTTATTTTCTAAGAATTTGATCTTGCGTACCTCTACCAAGGTACCTTTGTACCTAAGATGACACTAAAATGCGGCGACTGTAAACCTTTCACTGTTCTCATTTGCGTACATGTGAAAATACAATCAACCTGATTTTTCTCTGGTGTATAGTCACATTTCTGCTAGTGCCTAATTTATGCATACCCACATCCTGCCAATGAGAAAATGGTCCCCTTAGCATGTTGTGAGTCAGCCAATTATAACCTGGTTTTTGCACCCAACATACTGGACTTGAGAGGGGAAGCCAGTTCGGATTAATGCTCCAGTGTTCATTACTAGCAACAAAATGGGTATAAGAATATCAAGTGGGGACAAGATTGGTATTATTATAGAATATGCCAAACAACACTACCTCCCTGTGGCGGAACATTTCAACTCGCTTTACTTCTCTTCCGAGGACATGCAGTCCCTGGACCTCCTCCATCGCTACTCTCTTATCACCCGACGCCTGGAGGAAGAATGCCTTATCTTCCACCTCGGACCCTCCAGTCCCATGGCACCAATGTGAATTTCATCAGTTTCCTCATTTCACCTCCCCTCACCTTACCGAGTTCCAACCTTCCAGCACAGCAGTGTCCTCATGACCTGTCCCACCTGTCGATCTTCCTTCCCACCTAACCACTCCACCCTCCCCTTCAGCCTATCACTTTTTTCTCTATGTCCATCCACCTACTGCACTTTCAGCTACCTTCCCCAAAGCCACACACCCCCTCCCATTTTTCTCTCGACCCCCAAGGCTCCAGCTTCATTCCTGACGAAGGGCTTTTGCCTGAAACGTCGATTTTCCTGCTCCTCGGATGCTGCCTGACCTGCTGTGTTTTTCCAGCACCACACTTTTGACAAAAATCCTTGATAGGTGGGAAGGAAGATTTGACAGGTGGGACAGGTCATGAGGGTGGTGTTGAGCTGGAAGATTGGAACTGGGGTAAGGTAGGGGGAGGGGAAATGAGGAAACTGGTGAAGACCACATTGATGCCCTGGGGTTGAAGGATTCCAAGGCTGAAGATGAGGCGTTCTTCCTCCAGGCATCGGGTGGTGAGGAAGTGGCGGTGGAGGAGGCCCAGAACCTACATGCCCTCGTCAGAGTCAGAGGGGGACATGAAATGTTCGGCCAGGGGGCGGTGAGGTTGATTAGTGCAGGTGTCACGGAGATATTCCCTGAAGCGGTCTGTGAGAAGGCGTCCTGTCTCCCCAGTGTAGAGGAGATCGCATCGGGAGCAACAGATGAAATAACTGACATTTGTGGAAGTGCAGGTGAGACTTTGATGGATTTGGAAGGCTCCATTAGGGCCTAAGATGGAGGTGAGGGGGGAGGAGTAGGTGCAGGTTTTGCAATTCCTGGAGTGGCAGGGGGAAGTGCCAGGAGGGGAGGGGAGGTGTTTGGGGCGGTGGGGGGGAGAGTAGGTGCAGGTTTTGCAATTCCTGGAGTGGCAGGGGGAAGTGCCAGGAGGGGAGGGGAGGTGTTTGGGGCGGGGGGGGGTGGTGCTGGTGTAGACCTATCCAGGTAGTCCCAGAGGAAATGGTCTTTGCGGAGAGTGGATTGGGGTGGGGAGGGACATGTATCCCTGATGGTGGGGTCCGTTTTTAGGTGGTGGAAATGTAGGCGGATGATGTGGTTTATGCGGTGGTTGGTGGGGTGGATGGTGAGGACGGGGGGGTGGGGGGGGGGGGGTGGGGGCGTGGGGGGGCGGTTCTGTCCCTGTTGCGGTTGGAGCGGTGGGGTTTGACAGCAGAGGTGTGGGACATGGATAATGGCATCTTCAACGCATGGGAGGAGAAGTTATGGTCTTTAAAGAAGGAGGGCATCTGGTGTGTTCTGTGGTGGAACTGGTCCTCCTGGGAGCAGATACGGTGGAGATGGAGGAATTGGGAATACGGGCTAGCATTTTTGCAGGAGGTAAGGTGGGAGAAGGTGTAATCCAGGTAGCTGTGGGAGTCGGTGGGTTTGTAAAAAATGTTGTTATTGAGTCGGTTGTTGTTGATGGAGATGGAGAGGTCTAGGAAGGGAGGGAGTAGTCAGATGGTCCATGTAAATTTAAAGTTCGGGTAGAATGTGTTGTTGAAATTGATGAACTGCTCAACCTCCTCGTGGGAGCATGAGGCAGCGTCGATGCAGTCATCAATGTAGTGGAGGAAAAGGTGGGGAGTGGTGCCGGGGTAACTATGGAAGATAGACTGTTCTACATAGCCAACAAAGAGATAGGCATAACTGGGGCCCATGCAGATGCCCATGGCTACCCCTTTTGGCTGGAGGAAGTGGGAGGATTTAAAAGAGAAATTGTTGAGCGTGAGGACCAGTTCAGCCAAACGACTGAGAGTGTCAGTGCAAGGGTGCTGGTGGGGATGTTAGGAGAGGAAGAAATGGAGGCCTTGGAGACCCTGGTCATGGCAGATGGAGGTATAGAGGGACTGGATGTCCATGGTGAAGATGGGCCAGGGAAATGGAAGTCTTAGAGGATGTGAAAGGCGTAGGTGGTGTCTCGAATGTTTGTGAGAAGATCCTGGAATGGGAGGATAGGACAGTATGGAGGTAGGTTGAGGTGAGTTCGGTTGGGCAGGAGCAGGCTGAGACAATGGGTTGGCCGGGGGTAGTGTGGCTTGTGGATCTTGGGAACGAGGTGGAATCGGGCGGTGCGGGGTTCCTGAACAATAAGGTTGGGAGATCCCCTGAGGTGATGAGGTTGTGTAAGATTTGGGAGATGATAATTTGGTGATGGGGGGGGGGGGCGGTGGGGGGTGGTGGTCAGGTGATGCTTGAGGAGACGGTAGGAGGAGATGTCTTCGAGTTGGCACCTGGCTTCATCAGTTAGAGGTCAGTGTGCCAAACTACCACTGCAGTACCCCCCAGTGCTCACCTTCCACTCCATCAACCTCCGCATAAACTACATCATCTGCCAATATTTCCGCCACCTACAAACAGACCCCACCACCAAGGATATATTTCCCTCTCCACCCCATCCGCTTTCTGCAAAGACCGCTCCCTCTGTGACTACCTTGTCACGTCCATGCACCCCCCAACAACCCACCCTCCCATCCTGGAACCTTCCCCTGCCACCGCAGGAACTGCAAAACTTGTGCTTACATCTCCCCTCCTCGTCTCCATCCAACGCCCCAATGGAGCCTTCCACATCCATCAAAGTTTCACCTGCACTTCCACACATGTCATTTATTGCATCCATTGCTCCTGATGCAATCTCCTTTACACTGGGAAGACTGGATGCCTTCTCGCAAAGCCCTTCAGGGAACATCTGCATGACACCCACACCAATCAACCTCACTGCCCAGTGGCCGAACATTTCAACTCCCTCACCCAATCTGACGAGGACATGCAGGTCCTGGGCCTCCTCCACCACAACTCCCTCACCACCCGACGCCTGGATGAAGAACACCTCATCTTCTGCCTTGGAACCCTTCAATCCCAGGGCATCAATGTGGGCCTCATCAGTTTCTGCATTTCACCCCCCACCCCACCTTACCCCAGTTCCAAACTTGCAGCTCAGCACCATCCTCACAACCTGTTGCACCTGTCAATCTTCCTTCCCATCTATCCGCTCCACCCTCCTCTCCGACCTATCACCTTTACCCCTTCCTCCATCTAGTAAAAGGTGAGGTCTGCAGATGCTGGAGATCAGAGCTAAAAATGTGTTGCTGGCTGCCTGACCTGCTGTGCTTTAACCAGCAACACATTTTCAGCCCTTCCTCCATCTACCTATTGCACTCCCAGCGACCTTGTCCAAGCCTAACTCCTTCCCATTTATCTCTCCACCCCTGTGGCTTCCAGCCTCATTCCTGATGAAGGGCTCCTGCCCGAAATGTCGATTACCTGTTCCTCAGATGCTGCCTGACCTGTTGTGCATTTCCACTCTAATCTTGCTCTAATCTCCAGCATCTGCAGTCCTCACTTTCACCGAAAGATCCTTGAGATTTTAGCCATGCAGAAATGAGAATTGGGTTCAGTATCTTTGGAATAATGCCCCAACATGAATCTGCATTAAGTGATTTACAATGGAAGTAAACTAATAAAAAACGCAGATTTATTGAACATTTAGATTTACTAGTCTAGTTTCTGATGGCATGAATACTCACTGAATTAAATGTAAAATCAGTCTTTCTTAAACAGAAACTCAATTACATAGCAACGCATTTCTCTAGCAATGATGAGATTGCAGCTTAAATGAAGGCATTTCATGCAGTTTCAGCTTTAATCCTATCCAAACATGGACTTTTCTCATCCTGTTTTAAATGCTTACAGATTGGCACATTTTCACTCCCTCTCTTTTCCAAATCTAGAACCTGTTGTTGGGTGATTTTTAACTTTGTACTCCCAGTCCAACACTGGCATCTCCAAATCATTTCCAAATCTAAAATGACATATGGATTATTTATTTATGGTTTTTTTAATTTAACCTATTTTTCTAATCAACCTTGTTATCACACACCTCTGGAGCAGATGGAACTTAAACCTGTGTCTCTTGGTTCAGGGGTAGTGACATAACCACTGCAACATAAGAGAGCCCCCACCACACAGATTTTCATCAGTAAGAATTTGTTACATACCAATGATTTTACACCTGGTGATTGTTCTTTGTTTCACTAATTGCCCTGGTTGACACTCTCTTGTCAATGGATTAAGCTGTTGAATGTGCTAATCTTCTGCAGTTTGAATGAGGTCACCAAGGCAATCATTTCTGGGATCTGTTGTCATGACAATTACCTCTGTTTTCCAGAAAAGCAGAACTCCCAGAAAGCAGTTACACCGATATTCGGGAAAGCTCTGGCTTTATACTCAGGCATTTTACATTTTAGACTCATTTTAATACAACATCCAGATTTATGAGATCAATGCCTTGTTAATTCAAGAAGTGGTATGAGTGAAAATGTCCAGTATGATGATGGCATCATCCACGTCACAAAAAAATTCACAATTCATATTTAGCTTTAAAATATTAACTTTTATTCTTAACAATAAATCTAGATAAATTCCATACCGTACCCCATATTAGCCCTAGCTAATTTTAGGGCACAAAATCCCCCATGTCCTAGCCCCTATCACACAAACCAAGCCTTGTTATCACATAGTCTGCTATTACACATTACCTATTGTTAACCATGAACAGTCTCCATTAACAGCAAATCACCCTCCCAGCCCAGATTGTTATCAATTCCTTTGTCTGTCCAGCTGTTCTTCCCTCTCTTTCCTTAGCTACCAGTAGTTCTGAGGAAAGGTTACCAGACCCAAAATGTTAACTTTGATTTCTCTTCACAGATGCTGCACACCTGCTGAGCTTTTCCAGCAACTTCTATTTTTGTTTTAAATTCCATATTCTCTGAACCAAACGCTTTTTCAAATTATCAAAGTTTCTTGGAAATGACCGGTCAATGGCGTGCTTCATTCAGAAGTAGGTTGGTTGTATTGGGTTGCTGGTTTGCGATGTACAGTGATGCCACCAGAAAGGTTTCAGTTTCCCATACTGGCTGAGTTTACCATGAAGGATTCTTCTTCACAACTCACCACTCAACTGAGGCATGGTAACCTCAAATTAAACTACCAACAGTCATCTCCAATGACAAAACAAGCTGATAAAACTTTGGCAACATAAGAACTAGGAGCAGGAGTAGGCCATGTTGCCATTGCAGCCTGTTCCACCATTCAATAAGATCATGGTTGATCTTTTTGTGGCCTCAGCTCCACATACCCACCCTCTCACAGTGACCCTTAATCCCTTAACTATTCTAAAATAGCTTTAAAACTATTTAATGAGAAGTCTCAAATCCTTAAATGCGCAGGGAATTCCACAGATTCACAACTGTCTAGATGAAGAAGTTCCTTCCCATTTTAGTCCTAAATCTGCTCCCTCTAAATTTGAGGCTCTGCCCTCTTGGAGGATGAGCTAGGAGAAAGGACTTCAGATGCTGGAGACCAGAGTTGAAAAATGTGGTGCTGGAAAAACACAGCCGGCCAGGCAGCATCCAAGGAGCAGGAGAATCGGCGTTTCGGGCATAAGCCCTTCTTCAGGAATGACGCTGGTGTGCCAGGTGGGCTGAGATAAAAGGTTGGGGGGAGAGAATTTGGGGGAGGGGCGCTGGGAATATGTTAGGTGGAAGGAGGTGAGGGTGATAGGCCGGAGAGTGGGTGGGGACGGAGAGGTCGGGAAGAAGATTGCAGGTCAAGAGGGCTGTGCTGAATCCAGGGGATGGGACTGAGATAAGGTGGGGGGAGGGGAAATGAGGAATCTGGAGAAATCTACATTCATCCTGCATCTCGTGTGGTTGGAAGGTTCCGAGGCGGAAGATGAGGCGCTCTTCCTCCAGGCGTCATGTGGTCAGGGTCTGGCGATGGAGGAGGCTAAGGACCTGTATGTCCTTGGCGGAGTGGGAGGGGGAGTTAAAGTGTTCAGCCACGGGACGGTAGGGTTGGTTGGTGTGGGTGTCCCAGAGGTGTTCCCTGAAATGTTCCGCAAGTAGGCGGCCTGTCTCCCCAATGTAGAGGAGACCACGTCGGTGCAATGGATACAGTAAATGATGTGTGTGGAGGTGCAGGTGAATTTCTGACGGATATGGAAGGATCCATTCCGTCGCAAATTCACCTGGACGTCCATCGCCAGACCCTGACCACATGACGCCTGGAGGAAGAGGGCCTCATCTTCCGCCTCAGAACCCTCCAACCACACGGGATGAATGTAGATTTCTCCAGCTTCCTCATTTCCCCACCCCCCACCTTATCTCAGTCCCAATCCCCGGATTCAGCACCACCCTCTTGACCTGCAATCTTCTTCCCGACCTCTCCGCACCCCCACCCCCTCTCCGGCCTATCGCCCTCACCCTCACCTCCTTCCACCTATGGTATTCCCAGCGCCCCTCCCCCAAATTCCCCCCCCCCCTCAACCTTTTATCTCAGCCTGCTTGGCACACCAGCCTCATTCCTGAAGAAGGGCTTATGCCCGAAACGTCGATGCTCCTGCTCCTTGGATGCTGCCTGGCCTGCTGTGTTTTTCCAGCACCACATGTTTCAGCTCTGCCCTCTTGTCATAGTTTCACCTGCTGTGGAAGCATCCTCTCTCACTCTACCCTATCTATTCCCTTCATAATTTTACATGTTTCTATCAGATTCCCCCTCATTCTTCCAAAATCCAATTAATGTAATCCCAGTCCTACTCCATCTCTCCTCATAAACAAACGCCCTTAAGTCCGGAATCAATTTACTGAACCTCCTCTGCACCTCCTCCAGTGTCAGGATATACTTTCTTAAGTAAGGAGATCAAAAATGAATGCGGTACTCCAGCTGTGGCCTCACCAGCACCTTATACAGCAGTAATATAACCTCCCTGCTTTTAAACTCAATCCCTTTAGCAATGAAGGACAAAATTCCATTTGCACTTCTTAATTACCTTTGCAACTGCAGACTGACCTTTTGTGATTCATGCACAAGGACACTGAGGTCCCTCTGCACAGCGGCATGCTGCACTGTTTTACCATTCAAGCAAATGTCCTTTTTACTGTTATTCTGACCAAAATGGATGACCTTCACATTTATTAATGATGTACTCCGTCTGCCAAAAATTTACCTACTCACTTAAACTATCGATGTCCTTTTGCAAAGTTTCACAAACCGCTGCACACTTTGCTCGATCACTCATCTTAGTGTCATCGACAAACTTTGGAACGTAATCCCCAACTCCAAACCGTCTATGTAAATTGGAGTCAGGTTCACCGCTCCTTGAAAGCAGAGTCACAGGAAGGTAGGATAGTGAAGAAGGCGTTTGGTATGCTTTCCTTTATTGGTCAGAGTATTGAGTACAGGAGTTGGGAAGTCATGTTGCAGCTGTACAGGACATTGGTTAGGCCACTGTTGGAATATTGAGGGAAATTCTGGTCTCCTTCCTATCAGAAAGATGTTGTGAAACTTGAAAGGATTCAGAAAAGATTTACAAGGATGTTGCCAGGGTTACAGGATTTGAGCTATAAGGAAACGCTGGGGCTTTTTTCCCCTGGAGTGTGGAGGCTGAGGGGTGACATTATAGAGGTTTACAAAATTATGAGGGGCATGGATAGGATAAATAGACAAAGTCTTTCCCCTGGGGCCGTGGAGTCCAGAACGAGAGAGCATAGCTTTAGGGTGAGAGGGGGAAAAATATAAAAGTGAGTTAAGGGGCAAGTTTTTCACACAGAGGGTGGTATGTGTATGGAATGAGCTGCCAGAGGAAGTGTTGGAAGCAGGTACAATTGCAACATTTAAAAGGCATTTGGATGGTTATGTGAATAGGAAGGGTTTGGAGGGTATGGGAGGTGGGACTAGATTGGTTTGGGATATCTGGTCGGCATGGACGGGTTGGACTGAAGGGTCTGTTTCCATCCTGTACATCTCTATGACTCTATGAATAATTGTGGTCCCAACACTGATCCCTTCGGCACACTACTATTCACTGATTGCCAGCCAGAGAACACTCATTTATCCCCACTGTTTGCTTCCTGTTAGTTAACCAACCCTCTATCTATGCTAATACATAACACCATGCGTCTATCTTATGCAGCAGTCTTTCTTGTGGCACCTTGTTGAATGCATTTTGGAAATCTACTGGGTCCCGGTTGTCCACCGTGCTTGTAATGTCTCCATAGGATTCCAGTAGATTAGTTAAGCATGATCTGCCCTTCATGAACCCAACTTGTGTCTGCCCAATGGGTCAATTTCAAGTTAGATGCTTTGATATTTCTTCCTTGATAACAGACTGAAGCATTTTTCCCACTACAGAAGTTAAGCTAACCGGTCTGTGACTCCTCATCTTTTGTCTCCATGTGGAAAATATTTGCATCACAGTGTGAATTTACTTCTTTCTCAAATTCACATTCTTTACTTTATACATAACCTTTCACTTCACCTGGCATTTTCTCTATGTTTTCACCTGGACAATAAACTATAAGTTCCAATTGATCTTGAGTTCCTAACCAGGCATTAAGAAACAATTGAAACCACAATGGAAAAAGAGAAGTTACTGACAAGATTCAAAGGAAACACAAAATGCTGCAAACGTCCAACTAAGACTTGATGAAGTGCATTTGAAGAAATTATTTCCACATGGAAGACCACCATCATGGTGAGGAAGAAAATGTTAGAAGAAAACAGAGGGGAGATTTGGAGATCTTTTTTCTTTAACTCAGATAATTGTTATGAGCTGGAATGCATTGCCTGAAAAGGGAGGTGGAAACCAACTCAACATTGACATACAAAAGGGAATTGGATATTGTTGTACAAATAATGAATCTTAAGGCAATAATGTTCCTGTTACTTTGAGCTCAACTCAATCTTATGACATATCTCCTTTGTGGAGATAGTTGAGCTCTGCTTGCATACTGGAAGGACCAAAGAGGACTCAACATTGAGTTCTCCAATTTCAAATAATATTCTTCCCATCCCCTGACTCCCTTCCCAGCCCGTCTCACTTCTCTTCCACTGCTCCCTGCCACCAACTGGATTCATTCCTCCTATTGACCAACCAGGTTGTACCCTCTACATGTTTTCACCTACCTTCACTTCACCATCCTGCCCGCCTCCTCCATTATCTGCAGCTACTCCCACACCCACCCCAAGTCCTGAAGAACCATAGAAACATCGACTTCTACACCTCCTGATACTGCCTGATTTGCTGTTTTCTTCCAGCCTCCTGTCTGTTATTTTGCAGATGTATCTAGTGCAGCTCCAGACAGTCTTCTGTAATTTTGCCTGACTAATAATGAATGCAATGCTATTATACAACAAGCCACATTGTTAACTAAGACAAGTGCCTCTTTTGTTTAGATTCACTTGCATATACTCTACCACTGATGACTAGAGAATGTCTAGACACAACACAGACAAAGGATTATTGACAGTGAACCATGTTAACCAGCCATACTCCAGTGGTGGAAAATATCACAGACATCAACTTGAAAGAGAAAATAAAAATGCAGGCTTATATATAAAGAGCAAAGGAGTGGGACTAATTGCATTGCTCAGACACGATGGGCCAAATAGTTTCTAGCCCTTTTGAATGATTCAATGAACTACTGAAGCTCTGGCTTTAATCTACCCCTCTCTGAGGGATGCATCTTGCCTGAAACATTTGGAACAAGGAAAAGAGGCAGCAGCAACAAAGATGAATGAAAGGATCTGAAAAGATTTGAAAGTTGAAACATAGATGATCACAGTAGAGAAGTACAGGACAGTGAGATGCCTTAAGACATGAGATTTGAAGCTGACATCAAGCAATGCATAATGATAGAAACTGTCAACTATTCTCAGGAAATATATTAAACCACTGCAGGAAAAAAAATAAAAATTTTGTCCCAGCAAAAGTCTATCAAAGTTCAAATGTCAATGGTATTTTGTTTCAAGAAAATGATCATCATATTAGTTGTGAGAGTAGCACATAGGAAAATAGGAAAGCACAAAATGTATCATAACTGCCATTGTATATTTTGTGGCACAAGACTGAGTTTGTTTATTCATTCATGGAATGTAGTTCTAACAGGTTGGGACAGCATGGAGAAAGTGGTAATATGCTGCCTTCACTGTACCTAAACCTCTTTGGGGTTTAGGTATAGTGATAGGAGGAACATAATCCCATAACACTAATCCATCAAAAGTGAATGAATGTTGATATAGTTCCAAAGCACAGTGGGGTGTTGCCTGGAGAGTGACTTGAGTCTGCTGGCCTTCACCTGCATCTGTTGCCTTGTCCTTCTGGGTGGTTGAGGTCATGGGTTTGCAAGATGCTGCCAGAATAGTGTTAGTGATTCCTGAAATGCACATTGTAATGATATACACTGTTACCCCATGCACAACAACAAAGAAAGCCAATCTTGAAGTTGGTGGATGGGGTGCCAGTCAAGTGGGCTGATTTGTCCTGCACAGTACCAAGCATCTGGAGATGCACCCATTGAGGCAAGTGGACAGTTTACCATCAGACTTCTGATTTGTGCTTTTAACTTGCAGATACACTTTGGGAAATCATAAGGTGGATTACGCACTGTGGAATTCCTAGACGCTCACCTGTCTTCATGTGGTTGGTCCTCTTCAGTTTCTGATTAATAGTTACCAGTAGGATGTTCAAAGTTAAAAATCAGACAACACCAGGTTATAATCCAACAGGTTTAATTGGAAGCACTAGCTTTCAGAGCGCCACTCCTTCATCAGGTGGTTGTCCACCTGATGAAGGAACAGCACTCTGAAAGCTAGTGCTTCCAATTAAATCTGTTGGATTATAACCTGGTGTTGTCTGATTTTTAAATTTGTACATCCCAGTCCAACACCAGCACCTCCAAATCATCACTAGGATGTTGATAGTGATGACAATATCACTGAATGATGAGAAGCAATGGTTAGATTCTCTCTTGCTGGAGATGGTTATTGCCAGGGGCAAAGCTAATTTATGACACGTCAAGCCAACTACATATGGGCATGGACCACTTCAGTTTATGGGATACCACATACATAAACTGTAAAAGATGAAAAACAGTCAACATTGAAATTGTTGATTTTGTCAAATAAAATTAGTCAATTTTTATATGTATTGTATTGAATGGATTATGGAAGGAATTCTGGAAGAAAGAAATGAAATTAAGATGAGTAGTTTTGAAGCTATTGCATAGTTAACATTTCTATTTAAGGCTTAGATCAGAATCTTGGAAAATGCATCGGAAATATGGATGCATTTTTTTTGGAAGTTGCCACCCAAGGGAAATTTATGTCATCTGGTAGAAGCGTGCGAATAAAACGATCAGCATAGCCAAAGATCACTAACCTCGCAAACTGAACTAGTTATCCAGATGGAAAATGGTCGCATGGAAATTAAATTTCCCAAGGTGGAAGTATGTCAGAAATGATTAAAATGTAAAATAAAAAGCAATTAATGTGAGGCATTTACCATGTGGTTGACAAGTGCAAAAGTTAAGTTTTGTGTTGTTCATGGCTTGTAACAGAACATACTGGATCTAATTTTGGACTTTATTAGTGTGTGATATTAGATTTATTGGCAATTGTCCATCTCTTCTGACTTTTATTATTACTGAAATCAAATAAATTACATAGAATGGGTGAAGAGAGCATTTCACTGGTGGGTAAGCAGAAAAGAATTGCAGTCAGAAATATGGAACTCACAATCAAGTACAGAGATCTGGACTGTTCTCCATTATTCTGCCAGCTTATACCACAAGTAAATTTGGTTGGAAAAACAGTAGATATTTAGGTGAAAGTGTGGACTGGAGATGCTGGGGGTTGGAGTCGAGAATGCAGTGCTGGAAAAACACAGCAGGTCAGGCAGCATCCAAGGAGCAGGAGAATCGACTTTTTAGGCAAAAGCCCTTCATCAGGAATGGATAGTTAGGGCAGGCCCCAGCAAGCCAGGAAATGTCCCTTCAGCATTCAAATGAAGTTCAATGCAACCTAAAGGAACAGCACTATATATTTTAAATAGGCAGTCAGCAACTTTCAGGACTGAACATTGACTTCAACATTAAAGCCCCTACTTTATTATACTTTCTTTTTTGCATATGCCAGTTTTCATACTTTTGCATTTTATCATAGCTAGCCATTAGTTTACCATTCACACCAGCTCTCGTCAAAACATATACTTCTTTACTGCAACCCATTACATCATCCTGAAGCCCTTTGTCATGTCATTTTTCCTGCCATCTACTCAATTGCAAAATTTCCTTTTATTTTCCTGCCCCATTCCTTTTCACTTGCATTAAGCATTTCTATCTTCCCTCTGAAGTTCACAGACTTGAAATATTAATTCTTTCTTTTGACATAGATGCTGCCAGACCTGCTAAGCATTTCCAGCATTTTCTGGTTGATTTCCAGCAGCCACAGTATTTTGTTGTTGTTTTGTATCTTCTTGTCAAATGGGTTCAACAACAACCACCAACAGGCAAATTCCAGTGCTCATTGCAATAGCATGTGCCTATTCCTTGCTTGTTAGTTGGAACAAGTGGACCAAGTCATATCCATGTTCCCCTCCATTAGAGTCATAGAGATCTACAGCACAGAAAAAGGCCCTCAGCTCATCACTTTTGTACTGGTCAAAAACAACCACCTAACATTCTGATCTTATTCTGACCAGCAGCACCAAATAATTAACATTCTCAGTTTAACAGTGCACTTCAGTGAGAAATCTTTTAAACTCATGGGGGTCTTTCTGTTGTGAGTTGACATCCTGCCTGACTGACCTTCAGGGAAGAGAAATCTTGAATAATATATCAAAGTTATACAGTTGGAACAGGACAAATAGAAATAATGAAAAACACAGACATTTAGAAAGACGGGGAGAAACAAATGAAGAGGAAAACTGGCAGAAGCACATGGCCAATTATAAAAAGGAATTATGTTTTGAAAAACACAATGGGATTAACAAAAACCATTTAAGTACAATTAATATAGTGATGATCTACCCCAAATCTCGGATATAATTTACACTTTGTTAATAACAACTTTATTTAATTGGCAATTTTAAAACATTTGCATGCTTTGTCGATCTTGCCAGTGGTAAAATTATCATCCTCCATATTTCACAAAAATCTGTGAAATAGCAGCAGCAGCAGTAGGGCCTCAGGTCTGCTCAGCATTCAATTAAATCATTGTAGATCTGAATGTGGCCTCAACTGTAATTCCTGCCTATCCCTGATCATCTTTAAACTCCCTTTGAGTCAAGATTCTATCTAACTCTATTTTAAATACTCCGTTCATACTCTATAATTTATTGAGCTCTAATCAGGCTAGAATTAAAGACGCTGATTGCCATTTATATATTGAAAGGAAATGGGTAGCTTGGACTCTTAACATGACTAATAGCAGACTTACTGCCTCATCTATGTAAATAAAATTTGATGGAGTGCTCAATCACATGATAAACTACTCATGAAATTTTGAACTGCTTCAAAGCTGACGAAACATGAAAGAGTTTTGGTCTCCTTCAAAGGCTCCAGTACAGTTATTGAAAACTGATGTTGCCTTCAGGGGAAGGAACTTGTCTACAGTTGCTGTGCTTTACTATCTGGGAGTGAACCACTTTAACATGTCTCATGAATCTCCTGGCACATAGCCAGCCAAGCAGCAACTGTTCTCCTCAGAAATTATTTTCCACAACAAAAAAATCCACAGAGCAATGCAGAAGTGATTTTTCAAGAATGACTGCTGCAAATCAATTCAGATTCTCTACAATGCAATTTGCAGCAGGAAGCATCATAAAGACTTACAAACTTTAACTATTAACCCCTCTAACATTGACAGCTATTAAATTGTTAATTGTTGGAATTAAATGATGATACGTGTAATAGTTCTTGCTTTTTACATGTGCAAACATCAGCATGCCTGGTTACATCTTTGCAGAGAAAGCAAAGTTAATCTTTTGAGTCCAGTGACCCTTCTTCATGTTGGGGTAAAATATCCAGTTTTTAAAAGTTCCTGAGGCAACTAATTCCTTTTGCTCAGTAAAGGAGAGGAAAGTCCAGCACTTGCAAGTGCAAATCTATAATGGAGAAAATGTAATTCACTACCTATTTAAATTATTGAGAAGATGGGCTCCTTTGAGTCCCATCTTCACAACTTCCTGTGTGTGCTGCACTGAAAGAACCCAATAGCACCAAATGCAAGAACAGATAAATATACCCTATTTATTTTTCTATTTCATATAATTTGAGAATCTTTCACTTGACATCCCAAACTGCCACCATGCCATATTGAAAGAACTTGTTTTAGGTGGAATGCTAACATGGAGCTTTTCTTCTGAAGCATTAACTTATTGTTGCCTTTAAGATTCTGATGGTCAAGCTGTTCATTTTCAAAATTTTGCACTTAATTATGAAGGCACACTGCTGTCAGTTTTCTCTAATGGCTGTAGAACAACAGAAGTACAGTCTGACTCAACATATGAGAGAATTTTCTGGCCAATTTAATCCTTTTTGGAACTCCCAGCATATTTGAGCATAATACTAAACAAAGGGAGAGTAGTAGTTTGAGTACTGTATGCTGTTACATTTTTTGGGCACCATGTCTGCCACCTGTTGAAGGTTGGAAACACATATCCTTTCAATTTCTGATAGACAAAGTTAGTACTGATCTGGAGCCCACCTAATTAGTTTGTAGTTAGGGTATTGCGGCAGGAAATGTGGTTGGTGGCAGAAATCCAATGAGACCTGTCTGGTTTTGATGTCAGCTGGTTTCCTTTGCATATCTTTTTTCCCCTTTATAAGTTCAAAATACAAATTAGCTACTTTCAAAGAGTACTACATTATTAATTTTTAGTTGTTCTGCTAGCCTCTGTGTAGTACCTGAGGCTCTGGCAATGTGAGTGTACAGTGCGTGAGGTCATTTATAGATCCCTTTACTTGAGGAAACATTTGATTTGTAATTGTTAGTCTCAAGTCTACTGGTTCACGGTCTTATGGTTGTTGCTGAAATCTTTTAAATTATTCAAATAATCAACTTCCTGGGAAAGTGTCAAAATGATCCAGTATTATTGTTTTCACTGCAAAGTACTCATCAATTTCTGGACACAAAACCTCAAAAAATATTCAAGCCTTGGAGATGGTGCAGAGGACATTTACCAGAATGATACCAATGATGAGAAATTGAGGTTATGCTTCATTTGAAAAAAAAAATCTGTGGTAAGCAAACCTTGGACACTATTGCTAAGTTTATTGATTGCACATCTTCCACAGATTCATGTATTTCAACTGTTCCTTCATGGATTCTATACTTGCTTGTTTCACCAGCGTTCTGTGCCCACACATGCACTCTTAGAGGTTGCACTGTCTTACTAGCCTACGATTGACACTAGAATTCCTAATTTGTTTTTAACCTTAAAAAGCAATGTCACGTTCTTGGTTCAACCAAAAATTATATGTTTACACTAAGCTATATGTAATATAGAATACAGGTCTCGGACAGAGTGTTTTTCTTCTAATTCTCAAATCTTCATCTCATGCTTTTCTTTGCTCTGCTCTGCTGACGTTAGAGCAGTAACATTGTTTTCACCAACACCACTACCAGATTCATGTCCCATTGTACAACATTTCTCTGTAGACCAGATGTGCTCAGGAAAAGAGATAATAGATGGGTTTAAACTACAACATATTTTGACTGTCAAGAAGAAACAATTTCAAGTAGCAGAACGATTTTTATAAATTCTTTCACAGCATGTGGGCATTGTTACTTAACCAGCATTTGTTGTCCATTCTTAATTTCTCTTCAGAAAGTGCTTGTGAGCTGCCATAATTGGACAAAAGAGGACACAATTTAATGCACTTTTCAAAATGGTTGTGGAAGCAGTTTTAATGGTAAATTCTGAAAGAAGATTGTATCGTAGAAAAGGAAAAAAATTACAGTGCTGCGCAGAAACGCAATGTGAGAGTGATTACTCTGTTTTCTTTTGAGCTAGATAGACAATAAGTCTTCTTTTTATGCTGTAACAAAAGTAAAATTTGAACCAAACAAAAATGCTAAAGAACAAAAGGTAGGAAAGCCACAAAAAAGTTGCATAAATATTATCTAAACAAAACACGAAAATGTGTCTGTCCCTGAATTTTTGTTTAAAGCTAATGCAGATGTATGGCTGAGTATATAGTGGGATGCCTTCAAAAATTATGAGAAATTGTATGTGTGCCAATTGATAAATAACAAGCGTCAGTTCATATTTTAAAATGCAAATATCAAAATAAGTCTTTCTTTCCACCTGCAAAACTACGCAGCTAACTGAAAATATGTCCCATCATATTCACTTTGACCAAATAGGAAAATGCATTTTTAAAAATTTTGCTGATGTATGTGCAATTAACAATTTGGTTACTTTATGAGTATAGGGGAAGTAGTGAGCTGCCTGAAAGTAGTTAGAATGATCACTTTGTTTAATTTGCTCTCTGTGAAAGGGCAAAGGCAACAACAAGCAGAGAGGAAGTAGCAATTATCTTTCACAAACAAAGAATCACAGTATTTCTGAAAGTGGAATCTATTAAGTTAAATGAGGTTATCCTCTTCTCAAAGAGAAAAAAAATGAATTAAATATCTTTTCATTGGCAGGCTACATGTATTCATTGCTCTCATTCACAACTTTAAAATTGTTGCTGAACACTTTTGATCACTTTTTAGCTTTCCTGGAATATACATATGTGCATAAACCAGAAACAACAGGATCCTTTATATTTCCAGTCATCTGATTCAATATAAAATCTTTGCACAGAGTCATAAAATTTTCTTAACTGAAAATTTCTCTTCCTCTGGAAGTGTCATCTTACCACATGTTTTCAGAATGGCATATGTCACTCTAAGCCAATGTTTTAGAGGATTTAGATATGCTTTTGATTGCAAAGGAAGAGCTAACATAAAACAGTAGAGCAGTACTGCAGAACAGTACAGGACCTTCCGCCCTCGATGTTGTGCCAACCTCTAAGATCAAACTAACCTGCATATGCATTTATTTTACTATCATCCATGTGCCTATCCAAGAGTCGCTTAAATGTCCATAATGTATCTGATTCTACTACCACCGCTGGCAGTGCATTCCATGCACCCACCATTCTCTGTGTGAAGAACCCACCTCTGACATTTCCCCTAAATTTTCCTCAAATAAGCTTAAAATGATGCCCCTTGTGATAGCCATTTCTGCCCTGGGAATACGCCTCTGTCCATGGGATTGATTAAGAAGGAAAAAATAGAATATCAGAGTTACTTGCAGGGAACAAAGAATCTAACTATAAAAGTTTATATTGGTATGTAAATACAGAATGCATGGTGAAAACTAAGGTATGTCCTCTACAGTCAGAAACGGGGGAATTTAGAATGAGGAGCAAAGAAAAAAGCTGACAAGCTCAATTTATACTTTATTTTTGTTTTCACAAAGGAGGACACAAATAAAGTATTGTAAATGATGGGGAACACAGAATTTAATGCTCGGGAGAATCTGAAGCAAATCTGTGAAGAACTGACACCTGGCATCTTACCTAAACCTTCTTTCAATCACCTTAAAACTATGTCCCCTGTGATAGCCATTTCTGCCCTGGGAAAATGTCTCGGACTATTCACCCTATCTATGCCTGTTAGCACCTTGTACACCTCCATCAAGTCACTTTTCACCCTTCTTTGCTCCAATGAGAAACATTGGATGAAGGGCTTTTGCCCGAAACGTCGAATTTCCTGTTCCTTGGATGCTGCCTGACCTGCTGCGCTTTAACCAGCAACACATTTTCAGCTCTGATCTCCAGCATCTACAGACCTCACTTTTTACTCCAATGAGAAACACCCTAGTTCCCTCAACCTTTCTTCATAAGACATGCCCTCCAGTTCAGGCAGCATTCTCATCAATCTCCTCTGCATCCTCTTTAAAGCTTCCAAATCCTTCCCATAATGAGGTGACCAGAATTGAACACACTATTCCAAGTGTGGTCTAATCAGGGCTCTATTGAGCTGCAGCATAATCTCACTGCTTTTAAACTCAGTCTCCTTGCTAATGAAAGCTAACACACCACATGAGGGATCTATGGACATGGACCCCAAGATTTCTCTGTTCCTCCACACTGCCAGAAGTCCTGCCTTTAACCCTGTATTCTGTATTCAAATTTGACCATCCAAAATTATTCACTTCATACTTTTCTAGATTGAACTCCATCTGCTGCTGATTAGCCCAGTTCTGCATCCTGTCAATGTCTCTTTGCAACCTACAACAGCCCTCCACACCATCCACTACTCCACCAACCTTCAAATCATCAGCACACTTACTAACATGTCCCCCCACTTCCTCATCCAAGTCATTTATAAAAATCACAAAGAGCAGATGTCCCAGAACACCACTGGTCACCAAGCTCCAGGCTGAATACTTTCCATCTACTATCACCCATTGTCTTCGATGGGCAAACCAATTCTGTATCCAAAAAGCCAAATTTCCTCAAAACCCATGCCTCCTTACTTTCTGAATGAGCCTACAATCAGGACCCTTATCAAATGCCTTGCTAAAATCCATGTCCAGCACATCCACTGCTCTACCTTCATCAATGTGTTTTGTCATGTCCTCAAAGATTTCAATAAGGTTTGTGAGGCATGACCTGCCCCTCACAAAGCCATCCTGACTATTTCTAATCACACTATGGTTTGCCAAGTAATCATAAACCGTATCTCTCAGAATCCTCTCCAATAATTTCCCCACCACAGACATAAGACTGACTGCTCTGTAATTCCCAGGATTATCCATATTCCCTCTCTTGAACAAGGCAATAACATTTGCTAACCTCCAATCATCTGGCACTACTTCAGTGGATGGTGAGGATGCAAAGATCATTGCCAAAGGCACCACAATTTCTTCCGTTGCCGAAAAGATGCACAATCTTTGAAACTGTTCTTCGAATTTAGAGATATTTTAACACTTTACTTTATTAAACCCAAATGCTTTGGTCAATAAATTCAGCCCATAGATCAAGAATTTTTTTCCAATTCTGGACTAGGTGAGTTTTTCCAGCATTTCTGTGTTTGTTCCTGATTTCCAGCATCTGAAGTTCTTTCGGTTTTTGCAAACTTGGATTGTTTTCACTGGAACGTTGAAGGCTAAGGAGTGACCTGATAGAAATATGAGAGACATGGATAGGGTGGATAGTCAGAGTCTCCTTCCCAGCATGAAAATGTCAAATACTCAGTGGCATGGGGTTAAAGTGAGAAGGAGAGACTTTAAAGATTATGTACATAGAGGATGGTAGGTACCTGTAACATGCTGCTATGGGAAGTAGTAGAAACAAATACAATAGCAATGTTTCAGATCTATTTCGACAATAATATGAACGGTCAGAGAACAGATGAATATTACCAATGTTCAAGTAAATATGATTAGGTTAAAATGGCATCATGGTCGGCACAGACATGGTGGACTGAAGGGCCTGTTCTTGTGATGTACTGTTCTTAGTTCTTTGCTTTACATTAAAAGATTATCAAGTTTGCAGATGACACCAAAATTGGAGATGTAGTGAACAGCAAAGAAGGTTACTTCAGATTATAACGGGTTCTTGATCAGATGGGCCAATGGGCTCAGAAGTAGCAGATGGAGTTTAATTAAGATAAATACAATGTGCTGCATTTTTGGAAAGCAAATCTTAGCAGGACTTATACACTTAATGGTAAGGTCCTAGGGAGTGTTGCTGAACAAAGTGACCTTGGAGTGCAGGTTCATGGCTCCTTGCAAGTGGAGTCGCAGGTGGATAGGCTAGTGAAGAATGCGTTTGGTACGCTTTCCTTTATTGGTCAAAGTATTGATTACAGAAGTTAGAATGTCATGTTACGGCTATATAGGATATTGTTTAGGCCACTGTTCAATATTGCGTGCAATTCTGGTCTCCTTCCTATTGGAAAGATGTTGTGAAACTTGAAAGGGTTCAGAAAAGATTTACAAGGATGTTGCCAGGATTGGAGGAGTTGAGCTACAAGGAGAGGTTGAATAGGCTGGGGCTGTTTTCCCTGCAGCATTGGAGGCTAAGGAGTGACCTAATACAGGTTTATAAAATCATGAGGGGCGTGGATAGGGTAAATAGAGAGTCTTTTCCCTGGGGTTGGGGAATCCAGAACTAGAGGGTATAGGGTGAGAGGGAAAAGATATAAACGAGACCTAAGGGGCAACCTTTTCACACAGAGGGTGGTACACGTATGGAATGAGCTCCAGAGGAAGTGGTGGAGGCTAGTACAATTGCAACATGTAAAAGGCATCTGAATGGGTATATGAAAAGTAAGGGTTTGGAGGGATATGGGCCAGGTGCTGGAGATGGGACTAGAGTGGGTTGGGATATCTGGTCGGCATGAATGAATTGGACCAAAGGGTCTGTTTCCGTGCTGTACATCTCTATGACTCTATAACTGTGATATAAGAGTTAGTATAAGCTATTTGGCCCTTTGAGTCTTCTCTGCCATTCAATGAATTTCATGGCTGATCTGAACTGCGCATCACAAGACTTCCCTAATTTTATATTGCACTTCCTTTAACATATAAGCTAAGACTCCAGTTGCCTTTCCCATTCCTTTCTGAACAAATTTTTGAAACTAAAGCAGCTAACCCACCTGATCCATAATGAGTTGAAATTGCCTTCCCTTCTCAAAAGGTCACTTCTGTGTACAGCAGAGTAATAACTAAAAGACAGAGTACACGAAGAAATTTTTTTTGACCCTGCACAACATGATTTAAAACACAAAACCAAGAGGAAAGGATTACATTGATTCAGTGTATGGCAGTTTATGGGTGGTTCATCACCAAATACAACATGGTATTATTCTTTGAATAACACCAATTGCATGACACAAGCATTTTTAAAATATAAACTCCATGAATGGTTCCTAAGATATTCTATTCCGCCATTAACTACAGTTACCAACTGTGCACTATTTACAATATTGTGATCATTTTGGAACACACTATTCATCTCAATGTTTCCTAGGCTCTGTATCATTTTGTGTTAAGAGTAATCTTTGCAGACAAAGAACATATTTTTGCTACATATCAATAAGCAGACTCATGTCCAGCCAATGAAGCAACTGCCAAGCAAATGATTAGAATCAGCCAGAGTTACTGGATACAGGACAAACTGCGAGGAAGATCAATTACTCGACTTTAATCAAAATAAGAACGTAGTGCACTAAAATCCAGGCAAATAGAATTGATAGCAGGGTCAGGTTGTGCAATGTGCAATATTCAAACACAAGTGATATGAATGTTTTTAGATGACCAAAAAGCTGCAAATCTGAATTAAAAATGTACTGGAAATACTCAACTGTGCAGAGGGAAATGAACTTTACATCTTGGATCTCTGATTTTTCCATTTAATCTTTGGCTGGGAGTTTTTGGGCCCTACAAGAGCAGGATATGAGACAGAAAGGCTGAAAAAATTGGGAGAGAGAATTGTTCTGGAAAGTATGTTGCCTTCAGTGGTTTGGCATGTTGACAGCTGAAGGATAAAGGGCTTTCTTTTGCCCAGAGTAACCAACGTAAGTAACCAACTGACTGCAACTTTTTGCTACCACTCTCATTTTACTAGTGATGGGGAGCAGGCAAGTAGGTACTCTGTTGGCTTGAATGCTTACTCTTCTGATTTGTACTCTGTGACATAGGACATAGGGCCACTCCAAAGCAACACCCCTACTGTCCTCACCAATCAATGCCACATCACTAACACCCACACTCTGACCCAGATTAGCCTTGATGATGCGTTTGTCCTGAATCCAAGGGCAGCATTTCTGCTGCTTGTTTTGGATGGATGCAGTACCAGTAGACATCAGTGTTCCTCATGAGGTTACTGATATTAAAGAACACCCAGCACTCTGAATGGCCGGCAGGTCTTGAAATTGGGGTCTGACTGCTTAAAGAGATATGAGTCTTGATGGCAGTTAAATAGCTATGAAGTAGACTTAAGACCCACCTGGGGGTCCCAAAATGCCTGAAGCTGGTCTTTTGTCAACATTCCACATTCTCAACAGAGTCCCTGCTGTCCCAACCAAATCCTTGCCATGAACTCATATTTTGTCCCCACAGTTGCTGTCAGCCTTATTGAGTATTCTCAGCATTTTTATGACATTGGCAATTCTGATGCATTTAGACAGTTGGGTATTTTTCACTCAAACTTTAACTCTTTTTGACACACTGGAGACAAAATTCAACTTCAGTGATATTGATGAATAGATGATAATTTTATTCACAAATTAATGGAAACAATTAATATTACAGATCTTGAATATTGCTGAAAAGAGAGATATCTTGCTGAATCCTTTTGTCTTGAACTCATGAGGAAAAACACAAATATGTCAAATTTCAAATAATGACAACGTTGCTTACTTTGTGAAAAGTGTGTTGATTTATTGACATGATTACTCTGATTGGCTATGCTACTAACACTCATTAACTATAGCCGATCATGCAAGCTCACAGATGACCTGAAGGCCATCACTTTTGGACCTGAAATGAACACAGTCAGCCTCACATTACTCTGGAATGGACAATCTTAAATTGATGAACAACAGGTGAAACAAACTATGCCATACTGCTACTGTGTAGTAACTAGGAAGTGATATTTTCTACTAATATAACATTGTCATTAGTCCAACTGCATTACCACACCATTAAACAATGTCATGTATGAATTTCAGTGCCAGTGCAATGGCAGCTACATAGGGTGGATGTCAAAACAAATGGCTGAGTGAATCACACAGCAGGTTTCTTTGGTTGTTTATAATGCTAGCCCACACCAGCAAATACCCCAAAAAGAATACTTTTGGATATAATTCCATGCTTAACCAGCACTTGTTGAACAATTTCTTTATTCATTCACGGAATGAGGGCGACGTTGCCCAGGCCAACATTTATTGCCCATCCCTAATCACCCAGGGGACAGTTAAGAGTCAATCACGTTGCTGTGGGTTTGGAGTCACATGTAGGCCAGACTAGGTAATGACAGCAGTTTCCTTCCCTAAGTGACATTAGTGAACCAGATGGGTAATTCCAACAATCAGCAATGGATTCACAGTCATCATTCGACTCTTAATTCTGTATATTTACTGAATTCAAATTCCACCATCTGCTATAGCAGGATTCAAACCCAGGTATCAGAACATTATCTGGGCCTCTGAATTAACAGTCCAACAATAATACCATTAGGCCATCGCCTCTCACAGCCTAAGTTCTGAGTATGCTAATAGCTACACTAATGAATAACTTCAGATAATCAGTTGAGCTTGTAATATAGTTCATTTAAATTTCCTAGAAGTAAAATATCTTCACACACAGAGATCTGTTCTCTGCAAATGAAAGATACATGTTCATAAGAACATAGTAAATTGAAACAGGAGTCATCTGGTTAATTGAGCCTACACTGTCATCCAAACATTGAAATGCGGATAGCAGATATAGAAATAGAGTCAGAGATGTACAGCATAGACACAGACCCTTCAGTCCAACCCGTCCATGCTGACCAGATATCCCAACTCAATCTAGTCCCACCTGCCAGCACTCAGCCATCTCCCTCCAAACTCTTCCTATTCATATACCCATCTAAATGCCTCTTAAATGTTGCAACTGTACCAGCCTCCACCACATCCTCTGGCATCTCATTCCATACACGTACCACTCTCTGCGTGAAAAAGTTGCCCTTAGGTCTCTTTTATATCTTTCCCCTCTCACCCGAAACCTATGCCCTCTAGTTTTGGACTCTCCGACCCCAGGGAAAAGGCTTTGTATATTTATCCTATCTATGCCCCTTATAAGGTCATCCCTCAGCCTGCATTGCTCCAGGGAAAACAGCCCCAGCCTGTTCAGCCTCTCCAGCCTCTCCCTGTAGCTCAGATCCTCCAACCCTGGCAACATCCTTGTAAATCTTTTCTGAACCCTTTCAAGTTTTACAACATCTTTCCGATAGGAAGGAGACCAGAATTGCACACAATATTCCAACAGTGGCCTAACCAATGTCCTGTACAAGCGCAACATGACCTCTCAACTCCTATACTCAATACTCTGACCAATAAAGGAAAGCATACGCCTTCTTCACTATCCTATCTACTTGCGACTCCACTTTCAAGGTGTTATGAACCTGCACTCCAAGGTGTCTTTGTTCAGCAACACTCCCTAGGACCTTACCATTAAGTGTATAAGTCCTGCTAAGATTTGCTTTCCCAAAATGCAGCATCTTGCATTTATCTGAATTAAACTCCGCCCTAATTACTTTCTCCATTGTCTCAATGAATCAGGATTTGGAGGTGATGGTGTTGGACTGGCATGGACAAAGTTAAAATTCACCAGGTTATAGTCCAACACCAGATCATAGTCCCACAGCTTTCGAGGTGCTGCCTCTTCATTAGGTGATGAAGTGACAGTACCTTGAAAGCTAGTGCTTCCAAATAAATCTGTTGGACTACAACCTGGTGTTGTGTGATTTTTAACTTTGTTAACGAATCAGAGATGACTGCCAATCAATAGCACCCTTTTCTCCCATTGTAGTCATTCTTTGAAATTTGATATGCACATGTTTTTCCTGATGAGTGCAAGATGTAAATCTTTGGGAAGGTGTCTCTCCTTTCTGCTTTAAAGGTGAGCCTGGTCAGTGAGTCAGAACGTAGTTCGACTATGATTGGCAAACCTGGTTAGAGGCAAAACAACTGCAGATGCTGGAATCCAAGGTCAAAAGTCAGGAGGCTAGAAAAAACACAGCAAGATAGGCAGCATTGGGGAGGCTAGAAGTCAACTTTTCAGGTGTAACCCTTCTTCAGGGCAGAAGAAGGGTCCTGAAGAAGGGTTACACCGGGAACATTGACTTCTCCACTTCCTGATGCTGCTTGGCTTGCTGTGTCTTCCAGTCTCCTGCTTGTCTCCTGACAAACCGACAAGAGCTTGTTTCAGCAGAGTTATTGGATAATAGCCGAGAATGATCTAACTCAATTCAGGCAACAGAAGACAGGATTTTCCTGGCCTGCATTATACATTTCAGCACTTATAATGCCTTCAGCCATTGTGGGAGAAGCAGCTTTTGTTTTCCCAGCACCACATGAAGTTTTAGCACAATAAGACATATTATCTTACTGTAAAAACATTTAAAGACTTTCGCAAAATGTCTCCAATGGAACAGATAGCAAGAAAGGAAAATATTTTCATAAAAAAAAAGACTTGACAAATTTCAAATTTCAAAGAACCAAACATTCAATGTTAAAATGTCATGCTCTGTTTACATCTGTTATTAATCCGAGAGAATTTTCCAAGATAAAACAGTGAGTCATGCCTTCAAATCATTCTTAGCTACATCATTCATAAGCTTTCGGCATGTTGTCACTCTATTCTTTATTTCCCCAAAAAAAGTCAGTCTTTCTTCCTCTATTCTTTACATAATAGCAGGAACCACTTTAACATAAATTCTTCTTCTGAAGAATTAAACACGTATTAAAGCCATTTATTCCCAAAGTGCTCAAGAGGTATTTGGAATTATTTTTGTTTGAAGCCAGATTTCTCTTGTATGTAATTGGAGACTAATCCAACTTTATCCACAAAAAAATCCATGTCTGCAAAGAATACACGTTCTACTCAAGTAGAAAATTGTATTTATTTGAACAATGAATAATACCTTCTCAAAATAGGATTACTCATGTGCAGTGAGTGTTCTATAGTCTTATGACGCAGCAGTTGATGCAGTGACTCAGACACCTGAATTGTTAACATTGACTCTATATTGCATTGAGAGGTATATTTCTCACTAATTAACCTAGTTTGTATGAAAGTTGATGATTATTCCTCTATTAGTCTGTAATCACTAATTTGTGTGTCTGTTGGAAATCCTTAATAACTTGCAACAACTTCCATGAGCTTGGAGGGTAAAGCGTGATGGAGTGTACAAATTATAGTTGCTGCGGACCGCTTGTGTTTACCTATTTTCTGGCCTGATAGGACTGACATGATTATACTCTTTCACACAACTTCCACTAACTAAAATTGGCTATAAATTTGCATCTGTTCCAAATTAAGTCGGATTTTTTACTCCAAAGAAAACTGACATCTTCTTCTTTAAAAAACCGCATATTGTTTCCAAAAATTCCAAAGCTAAATGATACAAAGTAGGCTTGTTGACATTGCATAATTTGAATATCTCTGAGATTTCTGTCCCATCAAGTGAGGCAGTATTTTTATTGCATGGTAATCTGATATGGTCTGCTATACACATGAGATTAAGTTCAACTTGGTGGTCCGAAAGAAAAATCACATTTGTCCCTTCATGAAAGTAGTTTAAGCTTATTTTCTGTTGCAAACGTAATTTGTTCCTTATTTTAACTGGGTGCTCAGCAAAACTGGTCTGACTAATAGGACATCTTTGGGTGGAGGATGATTGTAAACTTCATAAAAATTGCAGCACAAAATTAAAATAACAAGGAATGATTTAAATTATAAAATGTAATAATATATGGTGCAATTGTTCCAAGCAATTTTATTCAAATGACTTAAAATACCCATTACATACAGATCTTAGACTTTATGCTTTTTCAATGACTCAGGGCCAGCTTCACAGCTTTCCTGTTATGCCAGGAAAATTGAGACTCTGTGCAGATGTACAAGCACACACAGAGCAATTACTGTTGAATTTTACTATTAACAGAAGGGTGCTAGGACAGTCAGTCCTTTGTCAACATTTAAAAGATTAACAAAGATGCTTGCTCAATCTGGGAAGCTTCTCAAATTTTGTTTGACATTCTTTAATGCCACTCGACAAAGAGGGTGAAGTTGCCTCCTCAAACCAAAAGTTCAATTTGAGCAAGCTTGGAATTGAGCAACAGAATGCATTGAGTTGGAGCTGAATTAGTTCGTTTCTTTCAATTGACATATTAACATGGTGCCGGAGAGGGGCAACACTATACAACACTTTTCACTGTATTTTGTAACAAAATACATTTGACAATAAATAAAATCAAACATTGTTATACAATTAATGTAGTATTTTAAAAATAATTTTTGCATCTTAAACATTTACTTTGCCCATAGATCAGAATAAAAATCAAAATATCCAAAATAATGATATTTACTTCCTTAGGTTTGCAAACTAGATTCTGTGTAGAGATTCAAACAATCAAAGAATTTATATGTATGACACACAACTGAAGCGTGTAATGAAAGCTTGCATGTCATACCTCTACATTTGAACAAAGATATGTGTTGATTGACGCTTTAAAAATAAACTTGTATACAGCAGGAATTAGACTTTTATGAGATTAAATTTGTCTCTGGCAGGGGTGCAAAATGGACAACTCAAATCATCAACTGTTCTACTGAATACCAAATCCTATTACCAGTACCCTTCCACTGACACCCTCCTTCGACTGACTGAACTGGTCCTCACCCTGAACAACTTCTCCTTCCAATCCTCCCACTTCCTCCAAACTAAAGGAGTTGCCATGGGCACCCGCATGGGCCCCAGCTATGCCTGTCTCTTTGTAGGATATGTGGAACAGTCCATCTTCCGCAACTACACTGGCACCACCCCCCACTTTTTCCTCCACTACATCGACTGTATCGGCGCTGCCTCATGCTCCCACGAGGAGGTTGAACAGTTCATCAACTTTACCAACACCTTCCATCCCGACCTCACATTCACCTGGACTGTCTCAGACTCCTCCCTCCCCTTCCTAGACCTTTCCATTTCTATCTCGGGCGACCGACTCAACACAGACATCTACTATAAACCGACTGACTCCCACAGCTACCTGGACTACACCTCCTCCCACCCTGCCCCCTGTAAAAACTCCATCCCATATTCCCAATTCCTTCATCTCCGCCGCATCTGCTCCCAGGAGGACCAGTTCCAATACCGTACAGCCCAGATGGCCTCCTTCTTCAAGGACCGCAGATTCCGCCCAGACGTGATCGACGATGCCCTCCACCGCATCTCCTCCACTTCCCGCTCCTCCGCCCTTGAGCCCCGCCCCTCCAACCGCCACCAAGACAGAACCCCACTGGTTCTCACCGACTACCCCACCAACCTCCGTATACAGTGTATCATCCGCCGTCATTTCCGCCAACTCCATTCGGATCCCACCATCAAGGATATATTTCCCTCCCCTCCCCTATCAGCGTTCCGCAAAGACCACTCCCTTCATGACTCCCTCGTCAGGTCCACACCCCCCACCAACCCAACCTCCACTCCTGGCACCTTCCCCTGCAACCGGAGGAAATGCAAAACTTGTGCCCACACCTCCTCCCTTACTTCTCTCCAAGGCCCCAAGGGATCCTTCCATATCCGCCACAAATTCACCTGCACCTCCACACACACCATCTATTGCATCCGCTGCACCCGATGTGGCCTCCTCTATATTGGGGAGACGGGCCGCCTACTTGCAGAACGCTTCAGGGAACACCTCTGGGACGCCCGGACCAACCAACCCAACCACCCCGTGGCTCAACACTTTAACTCTCCCTCCCACTCCACCGAAGACATGCAGGTCCTTGGACTCCTCCATCGCCAGAACATAACAACACGACGGTTGGAGGAAGAGCGCCTCATCTTCCGCCTGGGAACCTTCCAACCACAAGGGATGAACTCAGATTTCTCCAGTTTCCTCATTTCCCCTCCCCCCACCTTGTCTCAGTCGATTCCCTTGAACTCAGCACCACCCTCCTAACCTGCAATCCTCTTCCTGACCTCTCCGCCCCCACACCACTCCGGCCTATCACCCTCACCTTGATCTCCTTCCACCTATCACATCTCCATCGCCCCTCCCCCAAGTCCCTCCTCCCTACCTTTTATCTTAGCCTGCCTGGCACCCTCTCCTCATTCCTGATGAAGGGCTCTGGCCCGAAACGTCGAATTTCCTGTTCCTTGGATGCTGCCTGACCTGCTGTGCTTTAACCAGCAACACATTTTCAGTACCAAATCCTATTGTCTATTTTGCACTATAGGCAAGCTTAATATTGGTCTCATAATTCCAGTGATAATTTAAAGATATGCTATGGTACAATGACTACATTTTACACAGAGATTCAAATTTGGTCATATCCATGCTTGTCCAGCATCATTATCTCAGCCAGGGATTTGTGCTCTATCCCTCTAGCTGTACTTCCCAAATTCTCCCAGTTATTCTACCTGATGAAGGGCTTATGCCCGAAACCTCAACTCTCCTGCTCCTTGGATGCTGCCTGATGTGCTGTACTTTTCCAGTGCCACACTTTTTGACTCTGACTCCCCAGCATCTGCAGTCCTCACTTTCTCCTCCTTTCTTCCTGATGCACAATGTTACATTGTTACTCTCAGCAAACTGCCCAATAACATCATCACAAATGTCTTATTGACTTAGATGCATTTTGTTTGTAATTCCACTGTTTTTATTTTCATTCTCAAGTTTAGTTTTTCCCTATTTGTCATCAGAAGTGACATGACTGTTCACCATCTCACTTTCTTGCTTTAATCAGACTGTCCTATTTTTAATTTGCATTGAAAAAAAATCTTGCAAGGCCAATGCTTGCAACTCATCCCTCATGAAATTGACGGTGTGCTCGTTGAAGCACTGTAGCCAATATGTTGAAGGTACACCCACAGTGCTGTTCAGAATGGGGTAACTTTTTTTTTCTGGTGACATACAACTTCCTCAAATTCTGTCAACCATTCCAAAGGCACCAGTCAGGAGTCTGATGGAATACACTCCACTTGCCTTGATGAATGTGGTTCCAACAATATTCAAGATGGTTGATACCAACCAGGTCAAAGCAGCACAGTTGACTAGCACATCAACCACCTTAAACATTGACAATGCCACCACTGAGGCACAGTAGCAGTAGGACATCTCAAATATAAGACACAGAGCAGAAACTTGTCAAGGCTCCTTTGACAACTCCTACTAAGTCCACACCTCAAAGACTTCGAAAGACCAGAGCAGCAGATGTCTTGGAACACTACCATGTGCAGGTATTCCTCAAAATAACATGCAATTCTGACTTGGAACTATACCGCCATTGCTGTGACTATGGTCTGGAAATCCCTATAACCAGATGGACAGCAGTGCATCAAGAATGTAGGTTGCCACTACCTCTCAAGAACAGTTAGAGACGAGCAACAAATGCTCAATGCCAGCTACTATATTCACATTCCAAGAACTAATGTTTTGAATTCCATGCTTCTGACCTGCTCTCACAGGCAAAATAATTATATGGCTGGTCCAGTTAAGTTCTTAGTTGATAGTAGTCTCAATGAAAATTAATGTTTGTGGTGTGAGTGATGCTAATGTCATTGTATGTCAATGAGATAGTTAGATTCTATCATAGAGTCATAGAGTCAGTTGCAAGTTGGCATTGTTTGGCATTTCTTGTCACTGATCAACCCAATCTGGGATATTATCCAGCTTTTGCTGTTACAGGTGTGCACAGTTTCAATACCTGAGGAGTTGTATTTGGTCTTGAAAGACTAGAATTGGTTAGGATATCTGATTGGCATGGATGAGTTGGACCAGAGTGTCTGTTTTCATGCTGGACATCTCTATGCCTCTATGACTCTGTGCAATCAGGAGTGATATCTCTATTTCTGACCTTACATTAAATGGAAGGTCAGTGATGAAACAGTGAAGATGATTGGGCCAAGGACACTACCCAGCGGACTTTGTGCAGTTCTGTAGCTGAGAGGATTGTTCACGTTGTGCTGTGCTTCATGCTTCAAAATTGTAGAGAGTTTTCCCCGTGATTACGACTGACTTCAATTTTGTAAGGGAATCTTTGTTCCATACTCAGTTTTTCTTTTTCATTTTTATTCATAACAGCAGGTAGATGCTAGTTTTGTAACTGGACAGGAAGATTTTCATTATTTGTACAACTTAATCTGGAGCAAAGTATTTCAGTGCTACAGCTGGGATGTTGTGGTTTTTGGTAATTCTGGCATTGAGTGCCTTCAGTCATTTTATAATTTAATATTTTATGAATTAATTCATGGGATATGGATTTTTCTGGCTGGGCAAACATTTATTGTCCAATTGGTGGACATAGTTTTTGAAGCTTTTGTCTTTGGAGCCTCCTTAAGTTATTGTAGGTCATCTTCGACATTGTATTCACTGTTACAATTGTGTTCTGGTGATGGAGAGAGAGAGGGAGGGAGTAAATATTTGTACATGTGGTGCCAATCAAGTGGGCTGCGGTGTCCTGGATGGCACAAGTTCTTAATATTTATTTCAGTGCTGATGAGAAAAGTGAATAGAGACCAGTTTGCAGATGGCATAAAAATAGGTAGGAAGTCATGTGGTGAAGATGGCACAATGAGTTTGCAGAGGGATATACTATAGACAAGTTGGGTGGATGGATATAAACTTGCCAAGAAAATGAATACCTGCTTAGCAGGTAATTAGGGAGCCAAATAGAATGTCAGCCTTCAGTTAATTGGAAAAGGAGTATAAAAATGGGAAGTGTTGCTTAAACTATATAAAGTATGAATTAGGCAACAGCTGGAATACTTTGAACAGATTCCATGCCCTTATCTTAGAAAGGATAGATGAGACACATACTACAGAGAGAGTTCACTAGATTGATCCGGAGTATAGATGGACTGTCCGATGGGGACAGCTTGAATGGGAGTTTTACTCATTGACATTTAAAGTAACGAGCGGTGACTTTATTAAAACACACACAGTTCTTAGGGGATTTGGCAGTTTGGATGTAGAAAGGTTCTTTCCCTTTGTGGGACAGTGTGAGACCAGAGAGCATAATCTCAGAGTAAGTGGTCGCACATTTAAGACAGGTATTTTTAAAGAATAAGTTGTAGTGTTTGGAACGAGGTCAGCCAGGTGGACATCGTGGAATATGAGTTTCCTAACTGGGACTGTTAACCTGGTCGAATCAGGGAGTCCTGGCTCACAGATATAAACAGGAGTGTCAGGGTTTCTGTTAACTCTTGGAGCCAGCTCTAAGCTAGCCGGACCAGTGTTATGCACTATGCATGTGTAAATAAAGGGTGGCTCGGTGACAGGGTACTGACCTTTGTAGAGTTATTCTTTAAGGAAATCATGGGTGCTTTTGTAAAAGGCAGGAAAGTGGAGTTGAGGATTAGCAGATCAGCCATGATCTCATTGAATGGCGTGGCCGACTCAATGGGCTGAATAGCCTGCTTCTACTCCTCCTACTTATGCCTTCTGTGCCTAGCAGCTAGACATTCAAATGTGTTTGGGAAAAGTTCATCCTAGGTGACATCATTTGTTGGGCTACTAAAGAAAATCTTGTCTGCCCCTTCAGATGGCCAAACATATTCTAAACATTTCTCGAACACAGTAGCAATGGAGCTCTCTCTTGTTTCTCAGTGAATCTCAAGATGAAGAATGCTAAATTATGGCGAAGATGGAGTTAAAGTCACAGATATTCTAATCTACTGAAAATGTAACAAAATCAGCATTAAAGCATTGAATTTGTCATGACTGGTGATTACCTTACAGATCCCCTAGGATGAGGCTCAGTTCTCTGTGAAAGTTCTGTGCAGAATCACGAGGTCAATTGTCAAAGATGATGGGAACAAGAGGCTTTTTGACATCTAAATTTATTATCACTTATCTGTGGCTCAACTCAAGGTCCCACCTTGGCTCCATCTCTCTTCAGACCTTTACATAATGAAGATCTATCAATCACAGTCTTAAAATTTGCTAAAGACTTAACGTCAACAGCTTCCTGAAAGAGATTGCCAGATTTCTACCTCCATTTGTGTGAAGAATTATTTGTGACATCATTCATGAAATGTACTTTTGTTTTGGAGTCTCATGATAAATGCAATCGTTTCTCTCCATCTACCCTATGAAGTCTGTTGATCGTTCTGAAACTCCTTAATTAATTTGATCTCTTATTCTTTAATATGCAAGGCAATATAAAACTGATTCCTGATGAAGGGCTTATGCCCAAAACGTCGATTCTCCTGTTCTTTTGATGCTGCCTGACCTGCTGCGCTTTTCCAGCAACACATTTTTAAGCTCTGATCTCCAGCATCTGCAGTCCTCATTTTCTCCTAATATAAAACTGGTACTAGCAACCTGACAGCATAGTTAAATCATCTTAGCTGTGGTCCTACTCTGATAATTTATTCTGCAACTGCTCCTGAAGCCCAGTAACCAAAACTGAAAGCTATACTCAAAATGCAGTTTGATAACGGTTTTATTATGGTATTTGTTGCATTAATTCCATCCCTTTGTACTCTGTATTGAGATAGAATCATAGAATTTCTACAGTGTGGAAGTAGGCCATTTGGCCCATCCAGTCCACACCAAAGAGCATCTCACCTAGACCCATGGACTCTATCCTCACATTTGCCAAGGCTAATCCACCCACCCTGCACATCCCTGGACACTATGGGCAATTTAACAAGGCTAATGCACTTAACCTGCACATCTTTGGACTGTAGGAGGAAACCACGTGGACACAGGGAGAATGTGCAAACTCCACACAGGCAGTTGCCTGAGGTTAGAATCAAACCCAGTTCTGTGGTGCCGTGAGGCAGCAATGTTAACCACTGAGCCAATAAGCCACCCCTGGTAATTAATAATGAAAACTTAAGCAGTGTAAAAGCAGAGATTACATTAGAAAGGTAAAATCACAAGGAGGAGGATTGCAAAGACAATTTGCTGCAGCACTTGAGCACAGATGAAATTTGTTTCTTCTTTTTATCTCAGTCTTAAGCTCTTCAAACTTTTATGCCCACCTTTACTGTGTTTGCAATGCTGAATGTTAGGAATACATGACATCTACGGGCCAATTTTGCCAATAATCAGCCTCTAGGTTGAAATTAACTGCCTGGGTCTCGGAGGGTAAACAAAATCTTGTGTTTTAAAACCACACTGCCACTTCTGGGAGAATATTCTGGAAGATAGTAATAGATACTTGGGAATCAGCAGAACAGTTCACTGCCATCTGTCACAGATACATAAAATTCCTTAATTTACTTTCATTAACAAATATTCAAAAGGTGCTCATAAAAATGTCACTTCTTGTCTTCTGTTTTGCCAATAATTTTCAAAACAAAGTGTTCTTTTCTCATTACTTTCCATGGCTAAAATTATCCAACTGTTAAACAGCAAATTGAATCTACCCCTTGAATTTCAAGGTAATACATTACAGGCTTTATACTATTGTGAATGCGAGGTATTTCATTCAAAAATGATGGGTCCATTGAACAGCCACCTGCTGGTGCAGCTTCATTCAATTTACTCTTGGAGAACAGATTAATCCTTTCATCTCACTTGAACATTCATTCTCACTGAAGCTTCTGGGATGATACTAAAACAACAGCAATACCTTTAATATCATAAAATGTCCCAAGGTGATGGATAGCAATGTTATAAAATAAAATATGACACTGAGCCATGTAGGGAGATATTAACTCAGATGACCAAAAACTTGGTCAAATAGGTTTTTAGGAGAGTCTTGATGGAGGAAAGAAAGATACGGTGGTAGAAAGATGGTAGTCCAGTACTTAGACATTACAGGCATCTGAAAACACAGCCTCCAATGGTGGAATAATTAAAATCAGCATGCAGAAGTGGCCAAAATTAGATGAGCATAAATAACACGCAATGTGAGCTACAGGGAAAGACTGGATATAGTAGAACATAAAACTTTACAGCACAGTACAGGCCCTTCGGCCCTCAATGTTGCACCGACCTGTGAAACCAATCTGAAGTCCATCAAACCTACACTATTCCATTATCATCCATATGTTTATCCAATAACCACTTAACTGCCCTCAAAACTGACAAATTTACTGTTGCAGAGAGGGTGTTCCACGCCCTTATTACTCTCTGAGTAAAGAACCTACCTCTGACATTGGGAGATTGTTTTACTTGGAGCAGCAAAAGTTGAGGAGGGACCCGGCGAAGGTGGATAAGATCATGAGAAGCATTGTAGAGTGGCTAGAAAGGCACTTTTTCCATTGGTAGAAAGGTCAATATTCAAGGGACACAGATTAAGGTGAGTGATACAAGTTTACCAGAGAGTTGAGAAGAATTTTTTTTCATTCAAAGCATGATGAGAGTCTGGAACTCAATGCCCAAAAGTGTGATGGTGTCTGAAATTCTTGTTACATTTAAGCAAGACTGAGAAATTTGCTTGCCTTTCAATAGACTCCAGGGCTATGGGCCAAAGAGTGAAAAATGGGCATTGTGAAGCCAGATCATGATGATTGGCACAAACACAATGTACTAAATGGCTTGTTCTGTGATTTAAACAGTGAGTAAGCAGGGTTAGATGCAAATTTCCCATTACTGTCCTCTAACAAAATATCTAGACACATTTTCAGACCAAACTCACTGCTTCATCTATATGACATCCTTTCCATTTTTGCATTAACTACCTTGTGGCCTTTGTGAATGAGATTGAACTTTCATGTAAAAATAAGATATTTTATTGCTGCAAGTCCAGAAACTGAAATGAGACTGCCCAAATTTATTTAATGCTGGACCCTCACAGCTGCCAAACAAAGGAGATGATTATCTCTTTGATCCAGGTTGCAGTTGAACCTAGCACTCACATGCAAAAACACAGTGTCCGACCAATTGCAAACTCAACCACTGTAATTCAAAATGACAATCAACAAGAAATTGACTGATGCTTAAAGAAAAGAAAATTGAGCACACAATTTTTTAAGATTAGGTACTAGTCTGCATTGAAGTATTACCTCTTTATTGCTGATGAATATTTATTTGGTTCCTTCTGATTAATATTTAACTTACTTTTGTCAGGCACTGATTTCTTGTTGAAATTGCATTTACTTCTGAGAAGTTATTTAATCATTTAATCCATTGTAACAGATTTGACAGAATATCTCTGGCAAGTCTGGTATCTTAGTTAATCAATATGTGGAACACAAAACAGCATATACTGAACGTTTTAAAAAACATCTGTAAATATATTTATGTGTATGTATATTATACATAACTCTGAACATTACTGAAAATGTGCAGACTTTTGAATTAGTCCAATGCAGAAAATCTGTTGGTTTCTTCAGAAAAATATTAAATTATCCAATAGGAAACAACGTCCCACTCCTGGCAGAAATTTGGCAATCACATAATTCACTTATTTATTTCCCTTTCCAATCTGGCCAACTTTAATTTTAAACAACAGATGGCAATGTTGCTGATTCAAAGCTAGTGACATCCTATTTGACATGGGCAAATTGGCATTAATAGTATCTTAAGTCCCTATTTGCCGTGTGTCTGAGGCTTAAACAAAGGAGTAGACTTTCCAGTCTGGACAAATGCAGGGAGTGGACTGAGACATAAGTGGTTCACAGATAATTTCCTTTGCTTCTTTGCACATTAAAAATAGGGTTGTCGCAAATGTCACCCCTATACTGAAATATCCCCATTCATGACTTATAATTTTGTCTCTGAGATGAATCTATCAATCTGAGCCCAAGCACTGGTGTCCGACTAGCAATATTAAAATAATCAGGGTGAGACCTGCTGCTTATTGATGTACCAATTCTTTGCATTGAGTAGTGAGCAAACAACCTGTCAATGAGGTCTGGCCATTAAAATCAGACCTCAGTCTCACCTTTCCTTCTGGGTGCACTGACCCCCTAAAACTCAAATGCATTCTTTCCAAGGTCCTATTAAAAACAGGTTAGAAGATTTATTAGAGTCAGAGAGTTGTACAGTACAGAACAGATCCCTCAGTCCAACTCACCAATGCTGACCAGATAACCTAAATTAATCTAGTCCTATTCACCAGCATTTGGCTTCTACCTCTCTGAAGTCCTCCTATTGATTTACGCATCCAGATACCTTTTAAATATTGTTATTATACCAGTTTCCACCGCTTCCTCTGGCAGTTCTTTCCATACCCACATCTCCATCTACATGAAAAGTTACCCTAAAGAAATTAGGCTGCTGAAATTCCCCATGGGGGATTTGCAATCTGCTTTTGCTTTGACTCTCTAAAGGGTTGTGGATTATACTCACAAATTTGGTTACCCTCAGAAATTTGTTGTCATGATCTACCTACTCCTTAATATTATGGAGATGATAATTCTCACAAATGGAAGTACCACAGTCCCTACTTCAATGAAGTCTGGGGTCAAACAAAGCTGTATCATCAAAGCAAACCTCTTCACTCTGATCCTCCTTGCAAGACCATACCTCATCTCCAGAAAAATACCCACAGGCATGGAAATAATTTTGTGAACAGACAGGAAAGTGTTCAGCATCAAGATCAATTCAAAATCGAGATCACTCCAAAATCAGTCACTGAGCTCCAGTATACAGATGATCTGGTGGGATCACCTGAAATATTGTCAAAAAGTGTGGCACTGGGAAAGGGCAGCAGGTCAGGCAGCACCTGAGGAGCAGAAGAATTGCGCATCGCACATACGTTCCGCAGATGCTGTCTGATCTATTGTGCTTTTCCAGTGCCACACTTTCCAACTCCGATCTCCAGCATCTGCAGTGCTCACTTTCTCCTAGTCACCTGAAATATTTCACTAACTGGAGAAAATAGATCAGCCATCACAACTACTTGGCCATTTGACTGGAGAAATGAGACAGGGGACATCTGTCACTGTTTTCGTAGGGCCACTGGCTGCAGACAGACTTGCAGAATCTTAATGTGTATGTGGCTGGGTCAACTGCCACACATCTTTAATCTCAGTTAAGCAAAAAGGATTCTAGGAGAACTACATATTTTGAGTTAGGCTTGTCCAAAAAAAGCAGAGGCACATTGTCCATCCCCATGGGGAATTTCAGCAGCCTGGTTTCTTTAGGGTCTGGCTAACTTTTCATGCAGAGAGTCATGTGTGTATGGAATAAGCTGCCAGAGGGAGTGGTAGAAGTAGGTAGAATTGCAATACCTAAAAGGCATCTGGATGGGCAAAGGATTGGAAGAGTGTGGAGGGATAACAGCACAATGCTGGCAAATGGGACTACATCAGATTGGGATGTCTGATTGGTGTGAATGAGTTGGACCAAAGGTCTATTTCCATGCTGTATGACTCTATGACTATGACTCTATGTAAATCAGGAAAAGTAAATAAGACTGGCAGTTGGTTGGTACCATATGGTGTTGAGTTGTAAACAAAAGTAATTTAGGTAAGAAATTTTGAGCTTTCAAGAATTACAAAACAGTTCATATCAAGAATCAGAAAGTCGACACCTCATTTAACACTCCATTAATAAAATTAATAATTTATATTTAAGTAAGTGCACATATGATGCTTCAAAAATAGGAAGTGGTATTGCCTTGATTTAAAAAAAAATGCATGCATACAATCAAATGCAATAATCTAAAGACCAGGTCCAAACAAAATTTAAGATCTGTATTTAACATAAAGAAAATTGGCCCAAATATCTTCACAACTGGAAGTTGATATGAAAGGATGTGAAACACTGGCAGGAATGAGCAGGGATGGCCTAAACCAGAGGCTAGAAGATTGGTTTTGTGAATACCTGTAATGGAGTGGAAATTGGATGTGGAGAGCATGTTGAAGTAAGAGTGAAACCAATATGCAAAAACAACTTATACTTAATCATTAGATGTCCATTGTTGAACAAAAAAATCTAATTTGCCAACTACTGGGTGAGTAGATTTATTAAGCCATTGTAGTGTATCATATGCTTTGTTAGTTGCTTGGGCACAGAGAGGTTAAAGTACGAAACAGCTATATTGAAAAGTATATATGGAAAGCTGATACATCTGGAAGGAGATAAGCAAAAGATTTCGTTAGATAGCAAGATAATGTATTAACTTAATGAATCACAGATAACCTGGTCACTGATGCTCAGTTTGGGTTCTACCAGGGCCAGTCTGTTCCCACCTCATTACAGCCTTCGTTCAAATATGAAAAAAAGAAATGAACTCCACAGGTGAGGTCGTTGAATCATTGATGTTCAAAGAAAAAGGCCTTTTGGCCCATCAAGTCTGCACCAGTTAAAAACAGCCATTTAGCTATTCTAATCTCACTTTTCTGCACTGCCTTAGCCTTGTATGCATTGGCATCATAAGTGCACATCCAATGCTCCTCAAATATTTTGAAGGTTTCTTCCTGTACCACCCTTACAGATGGTGAATTCCAGATTTCCATCAGTCTCTGAGTGAAAAAAAAACTTCTCCATTACATTTCCTCTAAATTGCCTGTTCTCTAACTTAAATCTGACCCACTGGTCATTGACCCCTCCAGTAAAGGGAGAAGTTCCTTCCTTTTTATCCTGTCTATGCACCTGACAATTTCATACATCTCAATCATGTTTCCCCTTCAATATCTCATTTAACACAAAGCAACCCCAGTCTATTCAATTTATCTTCATTCCAAAAGCTCTCCAGCCCAATCAGTGTACTGGTAAATCTCCTCTGCACCATCTCCAGTGTAATCACATTCCTTCTCTTATGTAGATTCCAGAACTGCACACAATACTCTAGTTGTAACCTAACAAACACCTTATGCAGTTCCAGCATAATCTTCAGCTCGGTGTCTCAATGAATAAAGTAAGTATTCCATATTGCCTTACAACCACCTGTCCTGCTACCTTAATGGACCAGTGGACATGCACACCAAGGTTCCTTTGATCTTTAGTGTTTCCTAGGGTCCTACCATTCATGATGTATTTCTTTGCCTTGTTTGTCCTGCCCAAGTTATCTCACAATTTCCCAAATTAAATTCCTTTTGCAAGCCCTCTGTACCCTCCTGTATTCTAAGACTATCCTCCTCATGATTCACCATGCCACCAATCTTTGTACCATATGTGAATTTACTGAACAACCCTCCATCTGATTCCGTGCTTCAATGACTCTATGACTCTGCAACAAGTAGCAAGGGCCCCCAACACTGACTCTGTGAGACATCACTGGATATAGATTTCCCATTGTAAAAACATTCCACAGCTGTCATTCTCTTCTTCCTGTCATTCAGCCAATTCTGGATTCATTTAGCCAAATTTCATTGGATCCCATGGGATCTTTCACCATTAATCTCCATGGGAGGATTGTATCAAGAGCCTTGTTGAATACAAAGTAGACTATGTCGAATGCATCACCTTCACCTGTACACCATGCCACCCTTTTGAAAAATTCAATCAGGTTGGTCAGACATGACCTCTCCATAACAAAATATGCTGACTGTCCTTGATTAATCTTTGCCCCTCCAAGTGCAGATTAATTTTATCCTTCAGAATTGCTTTTTCTAGTTTCCCCACAACTGACTGACCTGTGGTTTCCTGGTTTATTCCTTGCTCCCTTCTTGAATACAGTACTACATTGACTTGCCTCTAGTCCTATGGAATCTCTTCTGGGGACAGAAGGGAATTGAAAATCATTACCTGTGCACTTGTTATTTCCACCCTTGTCTCACCCAACAGCCTGAGACACATTTCATCTGGCCCTGCAGATTTAAATAATTTTAAGTCTGCCAGACTATGCAGAACCTCCCCTCTCTATGCTAATTTCTGTCAGAAATTCACAATCCTTTTCCCTAATTTCTATTCCTACACCATTTCACTCACTAGTGAATACAGACACAAAGTATAATTTAGAATCCTATCTTTGTCCTTTAAATCCATGATCATATGACCCCTCTGTTCCTTAATGGGCCCTCCTCTTCCCCAAGATTTCCTTTTATTCTTAATGTACTTGTAATATAATTTAGGATTTTCCTTGAGTTTACCCTCCATTACACTTTCATGCCACCTCTTTGCTCTCTTAATTTCCTTTTCAAGTTTCTACTTGCATATTCTGTCATTCTCAAGGGCTTCTGCCATTTTGAACCCTTGTTATTTGCCATTAGCCTCCCTTTTACTCTTTATCCAATCATGTACATCCCTTGATATCCAGGATTTGGCCAATTTGTTGGTCCTACCTTTATCTTGATTAGAACGTATTGGTTCTGTACTCTACCATTTTCCTTCTCCAATGCATCCCACTGTCGTTGCACAGATTTACCCAAAAGTATATTCCCTTCTTTATAATATCAGAAGTGGAGATACTTGCTGATTTTGCACAATGCTAAATACCATTCATGACTCTTCAGATACAAAGCAGTCCAAATGAAGCAATAGTTGGATAATATCCAGGTTTAGGCTGACAACGAGCAAGTGATGTTCACACTAAGTAAGTGCTAGGCAATGACAATCTGCAACAAAGCAGAATTTAACCATCGCCCTTTGACATGCAATGGCATTACCATCACTGAAACATCAATCTCAATATCTTGGAGGTTACCATTAACTAGAACCAGAACAGCTACATAAATAATGCAGAGTTATGTAGTTAGTAATTCACCTCTTGACTCAAAAAGCCTATTCAACATTTACAGGACACAGGTCAGGAGTTTGATGAAATGCTTCCCACTTGCTTGGATGAGTGCACATCCTACAACACTCTTGATGTTTCATATTATCAAAGATAAAGTATCCCATTTGGTTGGCATCACATTCACAAGCATTCATTCCTTCCACTACCAACACATAGTAACAGCAGTGTGTACTGTCTAAAGATGCATTGCAGAAATTCACCATTGGCTGCTTAGATAGCATCTTTCAAAGCCACAATCACTGTCGTGTAGAAAGATAAGGACCGCAGATACAGAGGGAAACCATGACTTCCATGTTCCCCTCCAAGTCACACACTACTCTAACCTGAAACTCTTTGAATGTTCCTTCACTGTAATTTGCTCAACATTCTGGAATTCCCTCCTTAAAAGCATTGTGTATGTACCTACAGCAAATGGACTCCAGCAGTTCAAGGCAACTCATCCCCATCTTCTCAAAGACACTTTGAGATGGGCAATAAATGTCCAAAGATAACACATGCATGGATGAGACTTTCAGCAGTAGAGGTGCTTAAAAACAGGGTGAATTCAACTTATCTTCATGATGGTATAGCATTGTCATAAACCACCCACGTTCACAGTTCACATTATACTTGACATATACATTGATCCCAATTTTTGGACTTCTATGCAGAGATCCACGATAACTGTAATCCATTCTTAACTGTATATGTGAGACTATACAACTGAGACTGCTGGATGGCTAAAGAAATTGAGGGCTTGGTTAAAAAAAAGGAAGCATATGTCAGGTTTAGACAGAATAGATCAACTGAATCCTTAGAAGAGTATAAAGGCAGGAGTATATTTATGAGGGAAATCAGGAGGGCAAAAAAGGGGACATGTGTAGGCTTTGGCAAATAGAGTTAAAGAGAATCCAAAGGGTTTTTACAAAAAAATTAAGGACAAAAGGTAACTAGGAAGAGAATAGTGGCCCTCAAAGATCAGCAAGGTGGTCTTTGTGTGGACCCGAAGGAGAGGGGGAGATACTAAACGAGTATTTTGCATCAGTATTTACCATGGACAAGGGCATGGAAGATATAGAATGTAGGGAAATAGATGGTGACATCTTGAAAAATGTTCATATTATAGAGGAGGAAATGCTGAATGTCTTGAAACACATAAAAGTGGATAAATCCTCAGGACCTGATCAGGTGAACCTGAGAACTCTGTGGGAAGCGAGCGAAGTGATTGCTGGGCCTCTTGCTGAGATATTTGTATCATCGATAGTCACAGGTGAGGTGCCGGGAGACTGGAGATTGGCAAACGTGGTGCCACTATTTAAGAAAGGTGATAAGGACAAGCCAGGTGACTGGAGACAGTGAGCCTGATGTCAGTGGTGGGCAGTTTGTGGAGAGAATACTGAAGGACAGGATGTACATGTAATTGGAAAGGCAAGAACTGATTAAGGACAGTTAACATGGCTTTGTGCATGGGAAATCATGTCTCACAAACTTGACTGAGTTTTTTGAAGAAGTAACAAAGAGGATTGGTGAGGGCAGAGCGGTAGACGTGATGTACATGGACTTCAGTAAGCTGTTCAACAAGCTTCTCCATGGGAGACTGGTTAGCAAGGTTAGATCTCATGGAATACAGGGAGAACTAGCCACTTGGATACAGAACTGGCTCAAAGGTAGGAGACAGAGGGTTGTGGTTTTTAGGCTTGAGACAGGAGAGCGCCATAAGGATTGGTGCTGGGTGTGCAACATTTTGTCATTTATGTATATGATTTGGATGGGAGCTTAAGAGATATAGTTAGTAATTTTGCAGATGACACCAAAATTGGAGGTACAGTGGACAGCGAAGAAGGTTACCTTGGAGTACAACAGGATCTGGATCAGATGGGCCAATGGGCTGAGGAGTAGCAAATGAAGTTTAATTTAGCTAAATATGAGGTGCTGCATTTTGGGAAAGCAAATCTTAGCAGGACTTATACACTTAATGGTAAGGTCTGAGCGAGTGTTGCTGAACAAAGGGACCTTGCAGTGCAGGTTCATAGCTCCTTGAAAGTAGAGTCGCAGATAGATGGGATAGTGAAGAAGGTGTTTGGTATGCTTTCCTTTATTGGTCAGAGGATTGAGTACCGGATTGGGGCATCATGTTGCGGCTGTACAGGACATTAGTTAGACCACTTTTGGAATACTGCGTGCAATTCTGGTCTCCTTCCTATCGGAAAGATTTTGTGAAACTTGAAAGGGCTCAGAAAAGATTTACAAGGATGTTGCCAGGGTTGCAGGATTTGAGCTAAAGGGAGAGGTTGCATAGGCTCAGGCTGTTTTCTGTGGAGCATTGGTGGCTGAAGGGTGACCTTATGGAGGTTTATAAAATATTGAGGGGCATGGATAGGGTCAATTGACAAGGTCTTTTTCCTGGCGTGGGTGAGTCCAGAACTAGAGGGCATAGGTTTAGGGTGAGAGGGGAAAGATATAAAAAAAACCTAAGGGCAACGTTTTCATGCAGAGGGTGGCGCATGTGTGGAATGGGCTGCCAGACGAAGCGGTGTAGGCTAATACAATTCCAACATTTAAAAGGCATCTGGATGAGTATACGAATAGGAAGGGTTTGGAGGGATATGGGCTGGGTGTTCTAAGGACTAGATTGGGTTGGGATATCCGGTCGGCATGGACGAGTTGGACCAAAGGGTCTGTTTCCATGCTGTACACCTCTATGACTCTCTGTATTTACTGTCCATCTCTCCCATTAACAAAAAACAGTGCATTGTACATTCAGCATATGCAAGGAACTCTGTAAATTCTGAGACAAAAGTACTTTTAAAATAAAAATTCAATATTTTCAACATTTGTCCACAAGAGGTTTTATTGCTAATATCACACACCAAGCATTGATCCTTCTGGGAATAATTAAGTGCAGTAGCGTTTCAATAGCTTTTTTATTACTTGCTGTTGCAAAAGGACTTTGCAACAAATCCATTTTCTCTGAACAACTTACACCAACCGCATTCCTGTTCAAAAAATGCTGGGGAGATTGCACTGCCTCCTACCCAGTGAAAATAAACCAACAGTGTCAGAGGAAGATGGGGGAAGAAGTAGAGTGCCACATTCTAGCTTTAATTCCATTTATGAGATATGGTCAACATTTATTGCCCTTCCACAATTGCGTTTGAGAAGGTGATGATGAACTTCTTTCTTGAACTACTGCAGTTGGTCTAGATCTATTCGCAGTGCTATAAGGGAAATTGACCCAGCTGCAAAGAAGGGACACTGATATCATCCACGTCATGTTGTGTGACTTGAAAGGGTGGTGTTCTTATTGTCCTTCTGGGCTGTAGATTTGGCAGGTCAAGTTAAAGATAGCTTGTAAACTGCTGCCAGGGAATGCTAATGGTAAAGGCTGTGAATATTTAGGGAGATGGATGGGGTATCAGATATGGATACTGTTTTGTCCTCAATGTTATCTTGAAGTTTCTTGAATGTTACTAGAGCTAAACTTACCTAGGTGAGTGCAGAGCATTCCATCACACTTCATGTTTGTTCACTGTAAATGGTGGAAAGATTGTGGCGAGTTAGGTGGAGAGTTGCTGCTAAGGAAAACCCAGATTTTGGACTTGCAGCAGAAGTATGTGTATGGCTGGCCCACCAAAGTTTCTGATCAAGAATGACCAGCAGATATTTATGTGATCAGTCTATTATTACTATTAGTTTATAAAATAATATTATTATGAAATCAAATAATGAGGGTTTAGATAAGGTGAACAGAGAAGGTCTTTTTTCCATAGGATGGGGGATTTTCAAGACTAGAGAGCATATTTTTAATGTGAGAAGAGTGGGACTAGTTTAGTTTGGGATTATCATCAGCATGCACTGGTTGGACTGAAGGATCTGATTCCATGTTGACTTCACCAGTTTCCTCATTTCCACTCCGCCCACCTTACCCCAGATCCAAACTTCCAGGTCAGCACTGTCCTCATAACCTGTCCTACCTGCCAATCGCCCTTCCTACCTATCCACTCCACCCTCCCCTCTAACCTAACACCTCCATCCCCACCTCCATTCACCAGACTCGAGGACAGATTATTTTCTCTTGGAGATGGTCATTGCCTGGCCCTTGTGCAGTACAATGTTACTTGCCCTTTTTCAGTTGAGTCAGAATGTGCTGACTCCTTCTTGCAACTAGCCTGGACTGTGAAAGTATCAGAGTGGTGCTGGAAAAGCACAGCAGGTCAGGCAGCAATCAACGTTTCGGGCAAAAGCCCTTCATCAGAAATAGAGGCAGGAAGCCTCCAGGGTGGAGAGATAAATGGGAGGGAGGGTGGGGCTGGGGTGAGGTAGCAAAGAGTACAATAGAGATTGGGGGTGGGGATGGAGATGATAGGTCAGAGGGGAGGGTGGGGGAAGATAGCAAAGAATACAATGGTGAATGGGGGTGTGGATGGAGGTGTTAGGTTAGAGGGGAGGGTGGAGTGGATAGGTGGGAAGGGCGATTGGCAGGTAGGACAGGTTATGAGGACAGTGCTGACCTGGAAGTTGGATCTGGGGTAAGGTGGGCGGAGTGGAAATGAGGAAACTGGTGAAGTCCACATTGATGCCCTGGGGTTGAAGTGTTCCGAGGAGGAAGATAAGGCGTTCTTCCTCCAGGTATTGGATGGTGAGGGAGCGACGGTGGAGGAGGCCCAGGACTTGCATGTTCTCAGCAGAGTGGGAGGGGGAGCTGAAATGTTGGGCTACAGGACGATGGTGTTGATTGGTGCGAGTGTCCCAGAGATGTTCCTTGAAGCGGTCTGTGAGGAGGCGTCCAGTCTCTCCAATGTAGAGGACACTGCATCGGGAGCAACAGATACAATAAATGACATTGGTGGATGTGCAGGTGTAACTTTGATGGATGTGCCTTAGATGGAGGTGAGGAAGGAGGTGTGGGCGCAGGTTTTGCAATTCCAGCAGTGGCACGGGAGGGTGCCAGGACGGGAGGGTGGTTTTTGGGGCGTGTGGACCTGACCAGGTAGTCACGGAGGGAACGGTCTTTGCGGAAAGCGGAAAGGGGTGGGAAGGGAAATACATCCCTGGTGGTAGGGTCCGTTTGGTGGCAGAAATGTCGGCAGATGATGTGGTTAATGCGAAGGTTGGTGGGGTGGAAAGTGAGGACCAGGGGGGTTCTGTTCTTGTTACGATTGGAGGGGTGGGGTTTGAAGGCGGAGGTGCGGGATGTGGATGAGATGGGAAGGGAAATTGCGATCTCTAAAGAAAGAGGCCATCTGGTGTGTTCTGTGGTGGAACTGGTCCTCCTGGGAGCAGATACGGCGCAGATGGAGGAGTTGGGAATACAGGGTGGCATTTTTTCAGGAGGAAAGGTGGGAAGTGGTGTAGTCCAGGTAGCTGTGGGAGTCGGTGGGTTTTTAAAAAATGTCAGTGTCAAGTCAGTCATCATTAATGGAGATGGAGAGGTCCAGGAAGGGGAGGGAGGTGTCAGAGATGGTCCAGGTGAATTTAAGGTCGGGGTGGAATGTGTTGGTGAAGTTGATGAACTGCTCAACCTCCTCGTGGGAGCACGAGATGGCGCCGATGCAGTCATCAATGTAGAGGAGGAAGAAGTGGGGAGTGGTGCCGGTGTAGCTATGGAAGATGAACTGTTCTACGTAGCCAACAAAGAGACAGGCATAGCGGGTGCCCATGGCTACCTTTTTGGTCTGAAGGAAGTGGGAGGATTCAAGGGAGAAATTGTTAAAGGTGAGGACCAGGTCAGCCAAACAAATGAGAGTGTCAGTGGGAGGGTACTGTTGGGGACGTCGGGAGAGGAAGAAACGGAGGGCTTGGAGGCCCTGGTCATGGTGGATGGAGGTGTAGAGGGACTGGATGTCCATGGTGAAGATGAGGTGTTGGGGGCTAGGGAAACGGAAGTCTTGGAGGAGGTGGAGGGCATGGGTGGTGTCTCAAATGTGCGTGGGGAGTTCCTGGTCTAGGGGGGATAGGACAGTATCGAGGTAGTTGGAGATGAGTTCGGTGGGGCAGAAGCAGGCTGCGACAATGGGTCGGCCAGGGTGGTCAGGCTTGTGGATCTTGGGAAGGAGGGCGGGTGATGTGGGGTTCCGGGACTTCGAGATTGGAGGCTGTGGGTGGGAGATCTCCTGAGGTGATGAGGTTCTTTATGGTCTGGGAGATGATGGTTTGGTGATGGAGTTTAGAAGAATGAGAAATAATCTTACTGAAACATACAGACTCTTAGTACATTTGACAGGGTAGCTGTGGAAAAGAATGATGTGGGGAGTCTAGAGGGCAACATATCACAATATGGAGCCATCTTTTTAAAGACAGAGAAAGGGAAATTTGTAACATTCTGTATCACAGAGGGTTGTTGAGATTGGGTTGTTGTATATTTTCAAAGCTAAGATTGGTTTTTAGTCAGTAAGAAATTCAAGGGTTATGGAGAAAAGGCAGGAAAGTAGAGTTGAGGATTTTAGTTCGGTCATGAACTCACTAAATGGAGGAGCTGACACAAAATGGCCTTACATTCCTCTACCTTACTCTCAGAGTGCAGTCTGTTGCTATGTGTCATGTGACAATACTGTTCATTCAACAATTTGAATCTTTGTTGCTTATTGTTGTTTTGGATATATCTTGAGTTGTTCCTCATTGCTGCAGCTGTCTTTGAACAGTTTGGAGCTTTCTAGAGGATGTTGTCTGGGTTCATCAGCTTTGATAAATTCAATGCATTCAATTGGTTTGTTAATACTATGTGAAACCAATGGAATTGACTATTGACTAGCTCTGGTAAAAGTAGCATCCTTAGGAGAGAAGGATGGATCATCTAATAAAAAGTACTGGCTCAAGATGGTTGCAAGTGCTTCAGCAGTATCTTTTATACTCAGACACTTAACTTCCCAACCATTCTGGATGAAGATATAAATGAAACTCCATCTTTTCTTCAGTTGTTTTATGATTCATGACCATTCATAAACAAATATGGCAACTCCAGATCTGAACCATTAGAGGTAGGATTACTTAACACTACCCACATGCTGTAAATGTCATTTAGTGTGCATATGGTTCTGTTATGGTATTATCTGATTTTTAAATGCATGATGCTGACCTTTAGTTGCTTTTCTACACCCTCAATTGAGCCACAGTTAAACCTCTGACTTGATAGTAGTGGGAGGGTGAGTGATCTGACAGGCTCTAATTTACAAAGGTTACTGGTTACAGTAGAGTACATTTGTGCTGCTGCTCATGGTTCACAGGACCCCTTTGGATGCCTGGTTTGAATTCTTGGACCTGTTCTGAATCTATCCCATTTAAGTTTTGGTCATGATGAAATACGTGACGGAGGTAAAGATGAAAATTAGTTTCCACAAATACTGTGCAATGGTCACTCGTTTCCAAGCCTATGTACATTGCTATTTTGCCAAGGTCTTTGAAATAGCCAGCCCAAGTGGCCACCTTAAGGAAGAGCCATCAAAATTGTATCCTCTGATGTCTTGAAATCAAATGCGAGAAACTCTCTCCCATGCAATTGTTTATTCGTCAACTTCTCTTGAAAACAGAGACATTCTGGTACCTTTCCAATGTTCCCATCTCAAGAGGCTGTAGGTTATTGAAAATGAGTTGAATCATGTTCTTACCAAATCATTATTTACCCATAAAGGTCATTGGATATTGATCAGTGATTTAAAACACAGACTATCTTCTAATAAGGCTCAATTCATGCATTTCTCATTGACAATTTGGCTAAGCACAGTTAGCTAAGCAAAGACTGCTCCAAAACCCAGTTCATTCTGCATTGCTCAGTGGAGTAGCTTAAAAACCCCAAAGGAATGCTGAATCAAACTTACAGTCATCTGTAGCATGATAATGTTTTATGCTAAAAAGTTCAGCAGAGTGAAATAATATCACAAACTGAAAATTTCAAATCCATAAAATCCAGTTTATGATTTTATCTGTAGGCCCAATATCACTGTATTATTTAGTTTTGTCTGTTGCAATTTCTAGTTTGTTCTCTTCTGTATTATAAAAGTATTTTTATGAGAACCAAATGTTCTTGGCATTCAGTATCATCACTGTACAGTTCAACATTTCTTCTAATAATTATAAAGTTGTTGAGACATACTACCTTCTAAGTTCAGTTGTGCTCATTTTCCATCTACAGTTAGAAGAGTCCAGAGTTCTAAGTGTTCAGTGAAATTGATAGTATGTCAACTTCTTTTTATTTTTTATTGAATGCAGAATCAACTCGGTTGTGACAAGAAGTAACCATGCTATTTTCTTCAACTGCCACAGAGGTCAAGCCATTGTAAGGAGTGCTGGGCCAGCATGGCTTGTCACTTATGAACTGTGGTGTTGAACTCTTAACTGTGTTTTTTAGTTTCTCTAAAGAAAAAGGACTGTAATGTTTGACTTTTTAAACTTTATTTTCTTTACTCTTCTGTTTGGTAGAGGTGCCTTTGTACCTAAGGTGGGACTGTAGTGGCGATTTTTAAACATTTCACTGTACTCATGTGAGTACATGTGATAATTAACACAATTCAAAATTCAAATGGTTTGTGCCAAACTACCTGTTGTTGCCATAGTTTATGCTTTGATTGAATTGTATACTATGCTGATATTATTTCCATGCTTTTTAAAAAACAGAGAGGATGAATGGAAAGCTGACCATATTTGGGTTTTATTCACCATTCCTGCTCGATATAGCCTTTCAATCCTTAAATTGGTAATAGTTGCTTTTATAGAATTACAGGAATAAAGGTACTTACAGTGGGGTGTTAAGCCATTGAGTCTGTTTTGGTGTATTCATATGTCGCACAAAGCTATACCACAATGGTACTTATCCCTCTTTACTCCATAACCTTACTCAACAAAAAAAAAATTGATTGTGATATATTAAATACAATTAACCTATTTAAACACAATTAAACTATACAACAGACAGCATCTGGAGAAATTCTCAAAGCTTGGCAGAGGGACCAGTTTCCAAAACAATATTCAACCCAATTAAATTTGTCCTAATTACTGATGCCTTACTTGTGAGGCATATAAATAAGTAATGATGAATGTTACCTCAGTTCCAGAGGACCATAGGCTACTCTCTCACAACAACGAGTTCAACCCAAGGTAATTCAAGATTGCATTTTTATCCATAAATACTTCTTCAGTGATGGGTGCTTTCAGGTGTTTTCACTCATCATTATAAATTATTCTGATAGCAGAACAAATGGACAGCAGTCACTGCTTACCTTCATCAATACAAATTTATGCTCAGCTGAAAGAATATTTTTGCATTTCAGCAATGTTTTTCTCTCTATCCACTGATTGCTGAATTAACCTAATTATCTTTCATAGTTCATGCTACCTAAAGAATAGCTGAGAGCAATGATTATGTTGCATGCACCATAGTTAATTTGAGGGGTTATTCTTACTTATAATGCTAAATCTGCTAATAAGATAAACAGGCATTTTCACTGCTTAGTAATACTACTGGAAAGATTATATATGAAGCTTGTAATTTTTTTTCAGAAGATTTTACTCTTGGCTCTTTATCCAGATATACAGAGATACGATGGCCAAGTGGTATTAATATTATCTAATATTAATCGAGAAACCCAGAACAATGTTCTGGGGACCGAGGTTAGAATCCCGCCACAACAGATGGTGGAATTTGAATTCAATAAAAAAGGATTTGGAATTAAGAGTCGACTGATGACTATGAAACCATTGTCAATTGTTTTGAAAACCCATCTGGTTCACTAATGTCCTTTATGGAAGGAAATCTGCCATTCTTACCTGGTGTAGCCTACATGTGACTCCAGCACTGTGGTTTACTCTCAGCTGCCTTCTGACATGGACTAGCAAGCCAATTGCCAGAAAGTCACAACAAGAAATGAAACTGGATGGACCACCTGGCATTGACCTTGGAACCAGAAAAGACAATGGCAAAAACACAAACAACCCTGTTGACCATGCAAAGTCCTCCTTACCAACATCTTGGAGCTAGTGCCAAAATTGGGAGAGGCATCTCACAGACTAGTCAAGCAACAGCCTAACGTAGTGATTCTTATGGAATCATAGTGCTGGAGGCACTGGATACTGCAAAGGCAATGGGCCCTGATAACATTCCAGCAATAGTAGTGAAGACTTGTGCTCCAGAACTTTCCACTACCCTAGCCAAGCTCTTCCAGTACATTTACAACACTGGCAATGTGGAAAATTGCCCAGGTATGTCCTGTATACAAAACTCAGGACAAATCCAGTCTGGCCAATTATCGCCCAGTCAATTGACTGTCCATCATCAGTAAAGTGATGGAAGGAGTCAGCAACAGTGCTATGAAGCAGTACCTGGTCAGCAACAACCTGATCAGTGATGCCCAATTTAGGTTTCGCCAGGGTCAGTCAGGTCCTGATCTCATTACAGCCTTGGTTCAAACATGGACAAAACAGCTGAATTCCAGAGGTGAGGTGACAGTGACAGCCCTTAACATCAAGGCTGTATTTGAACAAGTATGGCATCAAGGATCCCTGGCAAAACTGGAATCAGTGGGTATCGGGGCAAACACTCCACTGGTTAGAGTTATACCTGGACAAAGGAAGATGGTTGTGGTTGTGGTTATATGGGGTCAGTCATTTCAGCTCCAGTATATCTCTGCAGGAGTCCCTCAGGGTACTTGGCTAGGCCCAACAATCTTCAATTGCTTCATCAATGTTCTTCCTTCTGTCATGAGGTCAAAAGTGGGGATGTTTTCCTCAGATACTGAAGCAGCCTATGCACAAATGTAACAAGATCTGGACGAAAAATGGGGTGCTGGAAAAGCACAGCCCATTAGGCAGCATCCGAGGAGCAGGAGAATCGATGTTTCGAGCATAAGCTCTTCATCAGGAACGAGGTTAGTGGCCTAAGGGGGCTGAGAGATAAATAGGGATGTGTGTGTGTGTGTGTGTGTGTGTGTGTGGGGGGGGGGGGGGGGGTGCCAGGGGAAGGTAGCTAGGAAAGGAATAGGTAGATGGAGGTGGGGGTGAAGTTGATTTCTCAGAGAGGAGGGTGGGAGGGTGGAGCAGATTGCAGGGAAGGAGGATGGACAGGTAGGAAGTTGAAGTGAACGGTGTCAAGTTGGAAGGTTTGATCTGGAATAAGATGGGGGGAGGGGAAATGAGCAAACTGGTGAAATCCACATTGATTCCTTGTAGTTGAAGGGTCCCAAGGCGGAAGATGAGGCGTTCTTCCTATTGGCATAGGTGCTTAGGGTTTCAAGGTGGAGGACGCCTAGGACCTGCATGCTCTTGGTGGAGTAGGAGGGGGAAATAAAGTGTTTAGCCACTGGGAGTGGGGTTGTTTGGTTCACATATCCCAGAGACTTTCTCTGAAGCAATCCTCAAGTGGGTGTCCTGTCTCCAAAATTTAGAGGAGACCACATCGGGAACAATTGACTGAATAGATGACGTGCATGGAAATACAGATGAATCTCTGTCTCAGAGATATATTTCCCTCCCCACCCCTATCTACGTTCCGGAGTGACCATTCCCTCTCTGACTCCCTTGTTAGGTCCATGCTCCCCAACAATCCAGCCTTCATTCCCAGCACCTTCCTCTGCCACTGTGTGAGGTGCAAAACCTGTGCCCACACCTTCCCCCCCTCACCTCCGTCCAAGGCCCCAAAGGTTCCTTCTACATCTGATAGAGATTCACCTGTACTTCCTGTAGTTGGACTCAGGCCAGTTACGTGTTGCAAGGTTTAAACAATCTCATGAAGTAACACCATTTAAAATTGCAGTGCCAAACCTGAAAGCAACGAATGATGTTTTTAGTGGACACTCAACATGGTCATCTCCCAAAGTCTACTGCCTATTGTGAGTGAACGTGAGTGGCAACTGTCCATACTAAAGCAGAGCTGAAAATGTGTTGCTGGAAAAGCGCAGCAGGTTAGGCAGAATCCAAGGAACAGGAAATTCGACATTTCGGGCATAAGCCCTTCTTCAGGAATGAGGAAAGCGTGTCCAGCAGGCTAAGATAAAAGGTAGGGAGGAGGGACTTGGGGGACGGGTGTTGGAGATGTGATAGGTGAAAGGAAGTCAAGGTGAGGGTGATAGGCCGGAGTGGGGTGGGGGCGGAGAGGTCAGGAAGAAGATTGCAGGTTAGGAAGGTGGTGCTGACTTCGAGGGATTTGACTGAGACAAGGTGGGGGGGAGGGGAAATGAGGAAATTGGAGAAATCTGAGTTCATCCCTTGTGGTTGGAGCGTTCCCAGGCGGAAGATGAGGCGCTCTTCCTCCAACCGTCGTGTTGTTATGATCTGACGATGGAGGAGTCCAAGGATCTGCATGTCCTTGGTGGACTGGGAGGGGGAATTAAAGTTTTGAGCCACGAGGTGGTTGGGGTGGTTGGTCCGGGTGTCCAAGAGGTGTTCTCTGAAGCGTTCTGCAAGTAGGCGGCCTGTCTCCCCAATATAGAGGAGGGCACATTGGGTGCAGCGGATGCAATAGATGATGTGTGTGGAGGTGCAGGTGAATTTGTGGTGGATATGGAAGGATCCCTTGGGGCCTAGGAGAGAAGTAAGGGAGGAGGTGTGGGCACAAGTTTTGCATTTCTTGAGGTTGCAGGGGAAGGTGCCGGGAGTGGAGGTTGGGTTGGTGGGGGGTGTGGACCTGATGAGGGAGTCACGGATGGAGTGGTCTTTTCGGAACACTGATAGAGGAGGGGAGGGAAATATATCCCTGGTGGTGGGGTCCGTTTGGAGGTGTCGGAAATGACAGCGGATGATATGCTGTATATGGAGGTTGGTGGGGTGGTAGGTGAGAACCAGTGGGGTTCTGTCCTGGTGGCGGTTGGAGGGGCGGGGCACAAGGGTGGAGGAGTGGGAAGTGGAGGAGATGCGGTGGAGGGCATCGTCGATCACGTCTGGGGGGAATCTGCGGTCCTTGAAGAAGGAGGCCATCTGGGCTGTACGGTATTGGAACTGGTCCTCCTGGGAGCAGATGCGGCGGAAGAAGGAATTGGGAATATGGGATGGTGTTTTTACAGGGGGCAGGTTGGGAGGATGTGTAGTCTAGGTAGCTGTGGGAGTCAGTCGGTTTATAGTAGATGTCCGTGTTGATTCCATCGCCCGAGATAGAAATGGAAAGGTCTAAGAAGGGGAGGGAGGAGTCTGAGACGGTCCAGGTGAATTTGAGGTCGGGGTGGAAGGTGTTGGTAAAGTGGATGAACTATTCAACCTCCTCAAGGGAGCATGAGGCAGTGCCGATACAGTCATCGATGTAGCGGAGGATAAGGTGGGGGGTGGTGCCAGTGTAGTTGCGGAAGATGGACTGTTCCACATATCCTACAAAGAGGCAGGCATAGCTGGGGCCCATGTGGTTGCCCATGTTGGTTTGGAGGAAGTGGGAGGATTGGAAAGAGAAGTTGTTCAGGGTGAGGACCAGTTCAGTCAGTCGAAGGAGCATATCACTGGAAGGGTACTGGTTGGTATGGCAGGAAAGGAAGAAGCGGAGGGCTTTGAATCCTTCGTGATGGGGGATGGAGGTGTACAGGGACTGGATGTCCATAGTGAAGATAAGGCGTTGGGGACCGGGGAAGCGAAAATCATGGAGGAGGTGGAGGGCATGGGTGGTGTCCTGAACGTAGGTGGGGAGTTCTTGGACTAAGGGGACAGGACCGTGTCGAGGTATGCAGAGGTGAGTTCGGTGGGGCAGGAGCAGGCTGAGACAATGGGTCGGCCGGAGCAGTCAGGTTTGTGGATTTTGGGGAGGAGGTAGAACCGGGCGGTGCGGGGTTGTGGGACGATGAGGTTGGAGGCGGTGGATGGGAGATCCCCTGAGGTGATGAGGTTATGGATGGTCTGGGCGATGATGGTTTGGTGGTGGGAGGTGGGGTCATACGAAAGCAGACACAGATAAAGACAATGTTAGAATCTTCACACAGTATTAATTATTTATTAGACCCTTCTTGCTGACAATGAGGAGTTCTAAACTAAAATCTGCTCAAAAATTAGAAAGAGTGGATAATCAAAGAACAGTCAGTATTTCAGTTTTCTATAAAACTATTGTTTTTGTTTTAGGTATAAATGGTGGTGTAAGGAAATATCATTGCCACATATTTTCCCCTCTCCTGTAGTTTTTTTCTGTGATGCTTTCCTATTATTTGTTCTATCTCAGTTTGGTCAATGATGATAACGTATAGTAAATGGGAATTAATAGGCATCTGTACCTCAACCATGTGTTCAGTATGTTTGAATAATCAAGGATTGAGCAGTGAGTTCTCTTATGGTCATCTGCAGCAAAGAGGATTTACAGAAAACCCAGATAAACCACAGAAATGCTGTCAATGTCACCCTCAAGGACTTAAATGGGTCATCTCTCAAATCTATAGTGCATAATCAAGGGAATCTGAGTGGATAGTAAATGCTTTCATTTCAACTGAGGTTCAATAGATTGCACTCTCATCTAAAACTCAGTAGATCAGGTTTCCCTGTTCTAACACTAGAAACTTTAGACTAAATCTAGGCTTATATGTCCATGTTTTCTAAGGTAGATGCTGAACCTCTGGAAGTGCCATTTTTCACACAAAATGTTGAATTGATCCTACAAGAACCCACTATGTATGTGGACATAAAAGATTCCGTGATATTATTGCAAAGTGTTCCTGGGGAACTTTCCCCAGTGTACTGCCTAACAGTTATTCTTCAGGCAACAGCAATAAACATATTATCTAGTCATTCACACATCACTATATGTGCAATCTTGTAAATTGACTGCCACATTTCCTACGTGATGACAAAATTTACTTCATTGAATATAAAGTGCTTTGGAATGTGCTGCAAACATAAAATGTGCGAGACAAGTTAATTTTTTTCACTTTTAAGGTCTTTTCTCCAAGGGATCACCATAATCAACACTGAACATGTCCACTCAGTGAAGTTCTTGCTTTGATGCCTATGCAGGTACTGCTAACATTGATGATGGATATGATCAGAAATGAAATTTGGGAATGACGCAAAAATAGATCTGAAGGTAATTGGGAACAGGACAAAGACTTATAAATAAACATCATGAAGAGATAGAAATCTGGCTGATGGAGTATCATGTGCAAAATGTGAACTTTTTCACTTTGGTGGGAAGAATTGACAATCAGTTTGTTGTTTAGAAGGGACGGTACTGCAGAACTCTACATTACAGAAAGATCTGAATGTCTTTTGATATGAATCACAAGAAGTTAACAGGTAGGTACAGGAAATGATTAGGAAGGTAAATGCAATGTGTTCTTATTTGTAAAGAAGATCAAGTCTACTTGCAGAGAATATTTTGGTACAGTTGTACATGGCAAAAGTGAGATAACATCTGCCGTATTCTGTATGGTTTTGGCTTTTTTACTTAAGAAAAGATATAAGTGCAGAGATGAGGAAGATTTTCTTCTCTCAGAGGGTTGTGAGTCTGTGGAATTCTTTACTGCAGAAGGCTAAATCATTAAGTACATTCAAGGCCAAGGGAATCAAGGGTAATGGGGAAAAAGCATGAAACTGGACTTTAGGCCGATCAGATCAGCTGTGGTCTCATTTAAAGGCAGAGCAGATTTGATGGACTTCTGCTCTTATGTCCAATATTCTTCCAGAGAAGTTTCATTAAACTGATCCCTGGGATTGAATGGATTATGGTATGAACAAAGGTTGAACAGGTCAGGCCTGAATCCATTGAAGTGTAAAAGAATAGAAAGGGATTTTAATGAAGCATAAGATCATCTGTGAATTTGTCAGGATGGATGCTAATAGGATACGTCCCCATGTGGGAGAGGTTAGAACTATAGGGACAGCTTTCAAAAAAAAGGGTTTTCCCATTGAAGACAGAGATGAGTAGAATTTTTTTTCTCTCTCCAAGGGTCATAATTATTGGAATTCTCTAAATGAGCAGTACAGGCTAGACCATTGATAGTTTAAAGGTCAAGTTAAACCCAACCCCTTGTTAATAGATATTCTGAGATTATAGAGGGCAGACAGGAGAATGGAGTTGAGCTCACAGTCAGGTCAGTCATGATCTTAACAGATGGTGGAGAAGGGCTAATGAGCTGAATGGCCTACCCTGCTCCTAATTTGTACATATGAGATGAATCATCTCACATAGAGCACAAATCAAACCTATAAATTTTGTAGTCTCTATGTTTGGTTAAAAAAAAACATTGTTGAAGTGTTTTTAATGACCATCAGTTGCGTGTTTATTTACTCACTGAGTCACATAATCCTCACTAAAATTATTATAATTTTGATACCTAAAGTAAGCATTTGCTTATCGTGCATTGAAAATGAAAAAAATGGAAGAAATACCAAAACGTCATGAATAAAATCTTTCTCCAATTGCTGCTGCTTCTTCAGTGTTTATGTCTGTGACAGCTATCTTGTTGTAATTATATTATACTTTATTGGGAGCTAATTTATTTTTTAATCCATCACTGTGACCATCTGCTACTAATATGTGACACACAGAAATTAACCTTTATCAGTGACAAGTGTTGAGAATTGAATAAAAATATCATTAGATCACATTAACTAAGTGTGCACATTTATGTTGTAATATTTCAATTTTTGATAATTTAGACTGTCCTTTAATTCATTAAATTAACTAATCCCTTGTGGCAAAAAAACATTTAAATGAATTTTAGCCAGAGGAAGTAAATTCTGTAGATAAAGTGATCCAATATGTGGAATTGTTAAGAGCTAATTAGAACCAGATTAGATTTGAAATGTGATGGTAACTTGGTTAAGAACTCTATGGTTATAGCATGTGCCAAAATATCTATTAAGATAGTACATATATGTGTGAAGAAATTTGTTCATATTTTTATCAAGTTCCCTCTCCCTCAATAGAGACTGCCTATTTCTTCACATGGATGGATAGGGATGTCAAATCAGTACTGCGTAAAGATAGATCATTTGACCCAAGCAATTCTTGATTTCTGCATTACAGTGATCCTCTTATATAATTGGCTGGAAGTGAACTGCTTGACATAGCAATGAGAGAAAAATAGTCCTCCAGGGCAATAGATGAAACCAATTCTTTGTGTATACAAACTGGTTTTATCTGCAATTAGTTTGTAGCCTCCAAGTTAAGCTTTTGAATTTACTTCACTGAATTTGAAGCCCAGGCAAGCATGAGTGCTTCAATTAACACTACATTTAAAGAAAATTCGCAAAGATCACCACTTCCAACCACATCCAACCACATCCAAATCCTAACTTTCCTGCTGTTCAGTCCTTCTCCCCAATCTGTACAGCTCCTGCCTTTCTAACCTCCACTTCCCCACACTCCTCTCTTGTCACTCAATCCCTGATCTTTGCCCAACTAACTCCATTGTAAGAACATTCAAGGTGGAGGCAAGTGTTAGAAGTGGAATTAGTGAAGATAGGTCAGTACAGACTCAATAAGCTGACGGGCCACTTTGTGCTGTATGTCTCTTTACCATTTCTCTAAGCTTCATAGCTCTGGGATTTGCTGTAAAGTTACCAATGATCCAACCTTACTGTCCTTCATTCCAGCTGACTTCTCTATGCTGTGATAGCTATAGTGCAATGAGATGCCTCAGAATTCATCAGATGCAGAGCATGTGCCTATGTACCCTCACCTTGTCTATTTCAAAACTGAACAAACTTGAATTTCCAGGCAGTCAAATTTAGCTACAGAAAGATCCACCAGAATAAAAAACTAGACTTTCTGGCCCTAGTGGCCTTCCATTGTGCTATGTCAGCAACACTATATTACTTGCAAATAATGAATTATATTTTACAAGATATCCAAATAAAAACAGTGTGTGATGACTTTGAAAGAAAGAAAAATACAACCCTTTTTCATTATCATTGTACAAAAGAAAATTACACGGTGAAGGACTTGAGATGGAAAAATAAAATGACAGGAATTAAAAAGTAAAATACTTTTAATTCATTTTTCCAAATTAACATCTATTTACAGAAATAAAAGAAAGAACTACAAACGTTGGAGATCTGAAACAAAAACCAAAATTGCTGGCAAAGAAATAATGAAGTGACACTAGACTTAATGTGTTAACTCTGCTTTCTTTTCACAGTGTGGTGTTCGACAAGCACAGCCGGTTAGGCAGCATCCGAGGGACAGAGGAATCAACATTGCAAGCAATAAGCTCTTCATCAGGAATGAGAAGGTGGCCCGAGGGAGCTGGAGATAAATGGGAAGGGGGGTGGGACTGGGGGGACGGTAGCTGAGAATGAGATAGGTAGATGAAGTTGGGGTGAAGATGATAGGTCAGAGAGGAGGGTGGTGCGAATAGGTGGGAAGGAAGATGGACAGGTAGGACAGGTCAAGAGGGCGGTGCCAAGTTGGAAGGTTGGATCTGGGACAAGGTGGGGGGAGGGGAAATGAGGAAACTGGTGAAATCCACATTGACCCCCTGTGGTTGGAAGGTCCCAAAGTGGAAGCTGAGGCGTTCTTCCTCCAGGCATGGGTGGTAAGGATTTGACAGGGGAGGAGGCCCAGGACCTGCATGTCTTTGGCTTACTGTGAGAAGTATTTAAAGTATTCAGCCACAGGGCGGTGAGGTTGTTTCATGCATCTGTCCCAGAGATGTTCTCTGAAACATTCCGCAAGTAGATGTCCTGTTCCCCAATGTAGGGGTGACTACAATGGATAGAGATGACATGTGTGGAAGTGCAGGTAAATCTCTGATGAATGTGGAAGGCTCCTTTGGGGTCTTCAATGGGGGTAAGGGGCAGGAGTGGGCACAGGTTTTGCATTTCTTCCGGTGGCAGGCGAAGGTGCCAGAAGGGGAGAGTGGGTTGGTGGGGGGCATGGACATAACAAGGGAGTTTCAGAGGGAATGCTCTTTATGGAACGCAGATAGGGATGGGGTGGAAAATATAGCCATGGTAATGGTGTCTGCTGTAGGTGACAGAAATGTCGGAGGATGATGTGATGAATCCAGAGTTGATGGAGTGGAAGGTGAGGACCAGGGGCTTCTGTTGTTGTTACCAATTTCTCCCAGTTTCTTTTCACAGATGTTGTCAAACCTGCTAAGTTTTGCTCGCAATTTTGGTTTTTATTTCAACCTCTTAACTAGCCAGTTGGTAAAATTGAATTTGGAACCCTTTTTTGTATTTGATGAGAAAGAAAAGCTTGCTTTAAATTTACTATCTGTTGTGACATCAGAAGGTCCTACAGCTTATGGGTTACAATATTTTACAGCTAATTAAGTATTTCTGAAGTTTAGCCTTTGTTGTAAGTTAGGAAACCTAGCAGCCACTTTATCCCCAGTAAACCCCCACAAGGGGCAATGTGGTAACAACCTGATAATCTGTTTTGGTAATATTCAGTCAAGGATTTGTATTGGTCGGGAATTATTCTGTGATTCTTCTTTTGCATTGATTTGACTAGGCAAGCAAACCTTTGATTTAACATCCCACCTGGAAGACAGTTCTGTTGAAAATGCAGCAATTGCTCAATAATATATTGAAGTGTCAGGACAAATTTTTGTGTCCATGTTCTTCAATAGCACTTGACCTAAACCTTTCAACATGAAGATGAGCGTACTAATAAATTGGCCAGATTTCAGGTTTCTTTACCTAAGGAAAGATATACTAACATTGACGGCACTGCAGAGAGGATTCACTCGGCTAACATCGCGTATGGAGGGACTGTCTTAGTAGAGGGAAAGAATAGATTGGGCTTCCACTCATTAAAATACAGAAGAGTGCAGAACAACCTAATTGAAACATACAAGACTCTTAGAGGTCTTGACAGGGTAGATGTGGAAAGCTTGTTTCCACTTCTGAGAACCAAAGGGAACAATTTCACAATAAAGGCGTTACACATTTAAGACATAGATGAGGTCAAATTTTTTTCACAAAAGGTTGTGAATCTGTAGCATTCCTTGGCACAACCTTTGAGGATAGGTCATTGAGTAAATTCTTCAGAGTAATGCCAGATTCCAAGGTCCAGGACTAGGTGCTGAGGGATGCACTAAAGCTGGGGGCAGCTGCCACCAAGGCATGGTGGGAAAAGACCACTGCTGATGTCTTTCCACTAAAGTTAAATTGGGGATGTGTTCAGTTATCGGTATCTTAATTGCATGTAAAAATAATCTTATACAAGTAAGAGGGGCCTTTGATTTGTTTGTTGGATAGAGTCAAACTTCAATGTTTGTTAATTTTCTTCATATGCTATTGTACAGAAACATTTGTGACTATGCACATATATAATAAAGACATTTTTTGTGAATAAAGTATAATTTTAAAATTTTTAAAAACGTATATTCAAGGCCAAGATAGATTTTCAATACATAATATGGGTGGGCACTATTTCATTCAGATAATCGATTATTCAGTTAATTGATTAAATGCCTTTACTTTGGGGCTCAGAGTTTTTTAAGTCTGCTCCCCATTCAGGAGATGAGGCAGCAGCACACTGCACGCGAGCCCCTGCCCCCTCCCATCCAACACCGCCCTGTGCCCGCCTGCACCCTGTCCAACACTGCCCCCACCTGCCTAGCCCCTGTGCAGCACCCCCCAACCACCAACCACCGCCCCCCCCACCAACCAACCCAGGGCAGCCAGCCTGGACACCAACAACAAGACTGCTGCTGCTGCACGCACACACACACAACCACACAGCCACATGCACAACTTTTTACTGCAACTTTTTGACAGGTTCCACTTTTACCCTGTACAGGACAATATTGGAGAGATTATTGGGGGGGGGGGGGGTTAGCGTACACCCCTCAGTAGATGCCCAGAGAAAGAATGAGGAGAGAGAAAGGGTGGGATGTCAGCTATTTGGAGACGGTGCCTGTTTAATCATTGCAAACAAAAGACACGATCAGTGTTGGAAGCATGTCTTTGATGTAATGTTTCTATCGGGACTTCGAGATCTCTATATTCGGATAATTGATATTTGGATAATCAAGGTTCCTCTGTAAGGGTTTTGGGGAAAGAGCATGAAAGTGACGTTGAGAATTTTGAGTTCAGCCATAAACTGATAGAAAAGCATAGCAGACTCAATGGGCTGAATAGCCTTCTTCTGCTCCTATGTCTCTGGTCTCATACAAGTTATTGAAGCATCAAATTAAATAGTATTTGTGAATTTAAATGAAAATTTTGCACAAATCGTAAATGCACTCATTGTTAAAATGACATCAGTTTCAACCCATTGAACCCAGAAAGTTTATACATTTGAAAAATCATTGATAATTGTAAACAAAAAGAAGTACTTGTACTTGCACCCTTTTTCCCGACCACAATAATTCAGATTATGACTGTATAAGGATAATTTTAAAAATCATAAAACAAGAAGTATTCTTCAATATCTTGTGTTTGAAGTTTATCTAAATAACAAAATAAAAATGTATCAGAGCAGCGCTCATATTAATATGGTTGAAAGAAGATAGTTAAATCTTGGTCTTAGTATTGTACTTCATGAAACCTAACAAGAAAATCTGAGCATCCAGTTGCTATGGTAACTGGCAAGGTTGCTTGAACTATTATCTAAAGGATATAATTCCCTGAAGTACATCGCTAGACAATACACTCCCTCTTAATAACACCAAGTCAACAGAGGCATGAATTATTTCCTGCAGCGTTTTCTTAACTTTAACAGAATCACATATATTTCAGCTCTTTTCATGTGCTTCTTAATGTATGAAATTTATTTGTTAAAAAGCATTAACATTTCCTTCCATATTCCATCAAAAGTAGTTTATTTTCTTTATTCTTTGAAATGTTGCAACACCCTTTTCTCAAAGCCATAACTCATTTTTGGTGAGGTTTCACAAGCACTGGCAACTGTACACCTAGTTTGCCCAATTTTCCATAGCAAAACAACAATGAACTTGAATGCATTAGACCAAATTTCTTAACTGAGTGAACAATAGGAGATAATTGTTGGCATAAGCATTATTCCATGCTCTTAAAAAATGCTGTACTAACTTTAATTTCATTTTCAGTGTAACTGAATAGCAAGCTCAAATAAATACACACCGGTTATTGCACAATCCTTTAAATAGGTTTGAAACATAAGAATTAAGGTGAATGTGCAAAACCTGCAATGCAAAACAGCATATTGCTTGTCTTGAATAGATTAGGTAAATCAAACAAGAATTTAACAATAATACATAGCTTTGAAATAATCTTTTCAGCAACTTGCACCATGAGGTCATTTGCTTTGTATTACTTGTCAGTTTCCTACTCAAAAGGTTTGCACTTGACAATGAACAATTGGAGGGACAGAGGAGGGACTACTCAGTAAATGCTAGAATCTACCTGCTGCACTGTTCAGGTGTGTTGACAAATGGGTACGTTTCACAACTGATTGAAACAAGAAGCAGCCTGTGTAATATATATATCAATATATTAATGGAGTTCTACATAATCTACAAATAGTTGAAACATGTAGTGTGCAAACTTGTGTCCATTATCATGTTGAGTTGTCCAACCTGGTGAACTAAGTTGAATTTTATTCAACATATGGCCTGGATAATTTAAGGCCAATTCGTTCTGCACCATTTTCCTCTGTCATGTGGCAAGCTGCCAACAATTGTCAATTTTGAGTCATTCCAACTTTCAATGTCAGTGTAATATTGTTGATAAAAAATGGGTGAAGCCTTATATAACCCAGCCTGTTTTAGTTTCCAACAAAGTCACAGGAGAGAAAGATCAATGGGACATGTTGAATGTGAAACGAAATGGATTCAGGAAATGCTACTCTCCCCATCCTTCATCCTCATGGCTGAATAGGCTATTCACAGGTCAATTAACTCCACAAAGAATTGCCCTCATGCAGATACATAAGAAAAAAAAATGAGGAACTTTGTTTCACCCATCGCAAGAAAAAGGTCAATCATGAAACATGTTCAAAACAGTGAGTGACATCAAGAGAGAGTGGGCTAATGCAGGAAATTGGTGCTAAAATTCATGGTCAGCCATGATCTAATTGAACAGTGGAGCAGGTTAAATGGATTGAATGGCAAACTCCAGCACTCCGACACCCATTATTTATTTTAGAAACATACAGCTAAACTAGGAGTAACATTTTAGTCTTGTGGTTCCTAATTTATCTTGTTTTCTTTGCTCTTCTAATTTGATGCCTACTTCACCTCTGGTACTCAATTATTAAGAAGTATTCCCCAAAATCTTCCACCCCTGATTGGATATTCCTGAACCTGAGTCCAAGTATTGTAATATGTGATGTTAATACCACAGGATCTTTACCCAACCTTATACCCAAACATTCACATACAAATTGTGTGAGTAGGAACAAAATACTCAGGTTCAACCATCAAATTAATCCAAATTCACTGGGTAAAATCAAAGCACTCAGCCACTCCTTATTAAACAGGAGTCAAAAACACTAGCTTGATTCTTCCATTTTAACCTATTAATTAACCCAACAACAGGAGGAAGACTGCCTCATCTTCCACCTTGGGACCAATCAACCACATGGCATCAACATCGATTTCACTAGTTTCCTTATTGTCCCTCCGCCCACCTCATCCCAGATCCAACCCTCCAAATTGGCACTTCCCTCTTGGACTGTCCTATCTGTCTAACTTCCTTCTCACCAATCTGCTCCACCCTCCCCTCTGACCTTTCGTTATCAACCCCCACTTGCATCTAACTATCGCCTTCCCAGCTACCTTCCCTATAACCCCACCTTCCTACTTATCTCTCAGCAACCCCCTCTTCCTTCATTCCTGATGAAGGACTTATGCCTGAAACATCGTCTCTCCTGCCCTTTGGATGCTGCCTGACCTGCTGTGCTTTTCCAGTACCACACTTTTCGACTCTGATCTCCACAATCATAAGTCCTCACTTTCTCCTATTGTTACCAGCTGTTTAATAAAGAAGAGGAATATGCACCAATTGCATTGAGTGGCCTTGCTGCAATTTCCTCAGCACTAGCTTAAGACTCTGAGGCTAAGTAAAGTATTAGCTCTGCTGCTTCTGCATTAGCATGCAGTACCATTTCTCATCTATATGTCACTTCTCTAAAACCTAATGTTTATTATTGTTTAAGCCCCTTTGGTTATGATGGATCGTTGTAATACAAAAGAGGTTCCAAGAGCGTGATGCAGTATGTAAATCTTATTTTTTTATATTGCAAAACTGGCTTGATAAGATTTTTGGACTTGTTAGTGATACTGGTAGAAAACCAAATGCCAGCCAAAAGGAGCCTTCCTTTATTAAGTGTGGCAGAGCATTTTTAATTCTAACTGACCTGGCAGATCTCACAGCTCAATGGCTGCTTCTAGCATCTACTCAGTATTCAATAACACCTCTATTTCTTTTATTTCTGCAGTGCGCTGGCAACACTGGGAGGCCTGTTGCATTTCCTAGTCATGTTCACTGTTATGTGAAATAGCAACCTCACAAAAATTGAGAGAATAAATCATTCCCCAACCCACTCATGCTTTCTTTCTTCACTTGCTAATTCAGTCAAGCCTTTTTAAGTTTATTGTTAGACATGAGTTCTGCAAAATGTGCCAATGACCTGAATCAAAATGGAAATAAACCGACTACTTCACTTCAAATCTAATTATAATTATCCAAGCTCAAGTCTGTTTGCAAGGAAAAACGTCCTTAGTTTTCAGATTGCTTTACAGGATAGCAAGAGTTTACATCACTGCCAAGTCATTGATATTCATGAAAGTTAGCCAGAGATTTAAAAATTGCTTTTGTTTTAGTTTGAAACTAACTTACTGCTGCTACTAATGAAACCACAGAGGTAAGAAATAGGCAAATTACATGTTGATGTAATAAAACATTGCTACATGAACCAATGGTTTCTGCTAACAACTTTCTGTGTCTAGCTGTAAGATTGTTTTACTGCTAAAAGTGAAGGAAAATTGATGACACTACTATTCATAAGAAAACAAAGCAACACTGAGTTGTTCTTAGTTGGAGCATCAAGCTTATATAGTTCTGGCATATCTTCTTTTGCTTGGAGATTTTTCAAAATTCAGTTCAAAATTGAAGTATTGTTACACTGCATTGCAGGGTACAACCTGCTTCAGTACAGTATCTTGTAAAAGAGAGGATGACCAGAGATGCCTATGTCATAACACATTAACACCAAAGTTAATGCTGCTTCTTTAATTGGCTTCCTCCACCCCTGCAGCTGTTCACAAAATTCACATTTATGTCATGTGTTAACTTTCATACAAATTATACTACATTAATCATAATTCATTTTGGCAATTGCTCAAAAATAACATTCACTTTTGACTCATAAGTTAATCAGTTCAACACCAACCCGTAGGCTTAAGCACATCGCCTCATCTGACACCTCACACTGAGGGTTTGCTGCACTGTTCATAGTTGCTAAGTTTTTGATCCAAATTTAAATCAAGGTCTTCTCAGATACACACAAAATATCCCAAGGCACGATTCAGATATCTGCTGGATGGTTCTTCTCATGTCTGGGTCAATGCTTATCTCTCAATTAACATAACCAGAAATAAACAATCTGTTCATTTATCTCACTACGCATTCTAGGAAACTGCAGCATGCAAATTGGGTACAACTTTTCTCCAGCATTATAATAGCAACAAACTGAGTAATTTAACCTTCAGAATGTGTGGGTTTGGGCCTGCTGTCATGGAAAAGTTTCATCTTGACCCCAGACTGGTGATGTCTGAGGTTGGATTTTATGGGTGCCAGTTAAAAAGTTGGGTGGACGTCCAAAGACTGTTCTACAGCAAAAAAATACTGAGGGCAGCATTAGTTGCATTAACGTGAGACTTCCAGTCAGACTGAATGAGAACTTTGTCGCACTTGCATTGCTAATGGAAACAGATGATAGAATAACAAGCAGCCCAAAATACAGAGGAACTCAGACTGAGAGGTATGTCTGTGCTTTGGGGTCATGCTGAGGAGGGTGAATGGGGAATGTGTGGTCAGCATTCAAGATGCTAAATTGACAAGGGGAGCATGGGTGTAAGGGGAAAGTGGAGAGGTGAAGGGAGAGTAGGGGTGGGGGATTGATCTTGGGGATTATCTCCAACAGGTTGAGGAACTCTCACAGCAGACAGCAATAACACACCTGGTATAAACATATGCAGCTACAGGTTCTAGGCTTCCCAACAAAGAGAAAATAGTGGCAGAATTTGTCATAAATGGTCATGTAACTGCTCCAGCAGATGGAACTAAATTGGTCTCATAAAACTTGACACAGATCAGGAGTGATTCCGCCGATGCACAAAGACAATCTGTTTGATATTATTTGCCCCAGCACCTTCAGACCTACCACTGGGGAGAGTATAATCCATCCCTTGATGTCAATAGAGGCAAAACAGGGAAATGGTGGAAAACCCTCTTGAAGATGTTGCAATGGCAAGTTAAATATTAAATAAATCTGCGTGCATCATAATTATCCGTCATATTGAATTTCAAACTGGTGAGCCGTGCTTCCAAGATCTGGAAGACTCTGTGACTAAAGGGAAGTGAAAACTACTGAATTTAGGACGGTTTTCCACTTTTCAACTGAATCCTGCTCACCTCAACTCATTCCAACTGAGTGCTCTCTGTTAGACCTAAGTCTTTAACTCCCTTACCACCTTAGTTGTGCTCCTCAACCCTTCCAATCACCTCTATGATCTCAACTCTTCCAACCTCTGTTCTGGCTCTGAATTTCCCTGTAGTTTCCAGAATCTGACCGACATTTACTCCAGTGTCTATAATGTGGCCTCTGGCTCTGATCTTTCTCCCCTACTTGAGCTTCACTGATGTTGTCTGCAAATTCCAACCATTTTTCCCCATCATCTTTTCAGCTTCATTTTCCCTGGTGTTTTCTGAACTCTCTGATCATTGTCATTTAGTCTTTGCAGTGTTGCCTGCGGACTCTGTTCATCTTCCACCTTTCAGTTCAGTATCCTGATCTTCCTCCCTCTAGCCTCCCTGATTCCTCTCTTCCATCTTAATCTTCTTTCCCTGTCTGAGGCCTGTTGCAAAACATCTGTCTGCTATGTCAGTTAGAGAAGCCTCTCGATTCAGTTGGTTGAAACAAAGTGGAGATGAAAAATGGCAATCAGAATCTGCCATTAAAATCAGGAGGGTCTGAAAGTAACTTGCTGTTGAGGCTTTCAAATTAAATTAATTACCCCTCATGCCATCCACCTCTCCTCAGCTCTGGATTGACACTGATCTCTGTTTCAAAATACTATGTAATTTTTTCATTTGGGCAGGTGATGCGAACACAATTGACTGGGTCAGTAGTTGTTACCCATCTGTAATTGCCCCAATAATGGTGGCACTGAACTGTTGTTTTGAACTGCTGCAGTCATGGCAGGGGGGGGGGGGGGAGAAGAGAAGGAAAATGCACTTGTCATGAAGGACGTTCCAGCATTTTGACCCAGTGATAGTGAAGGAATAGTGATATCATTCCAAGTTGGGATGACATGTGAATTGAGTAGAACTTGCAGTTGCTGGTTTTCCCATGCACCTGCTGCCCCTATCATTCTTAGATGTCGCAGATTTGGTAGATGGTGCAAATTGCACATCAATGCTGAAGGTGGTGAATTTGACGCTTATCAAAGGGCATCTTTGTCCTGGATCATGTCATGCTTCTTCAGGGCTTTTAAGGCCACATTCATCCAAGTAAGTGGAAGTACTTTATCTGTAAAGTATGATTCTGAGTATGACCATGCTTGGCTGTTGCTTGACTAGCCTGAGACAATTTGTCCAATTTTGGCACATGTCCACAGTTGTTGATAAATAAGACTTTGTACTGGTTTGATACAAGTGAATGGCTCGCTGGCCATCTCAGAGGGTAAATAAGAGTCAACCAGATTGCTGGGTTTGGAGTCACATATTGATCAAATCAAGTAAGGACAGAACATTTCCTACTCAAAATAACATTAGCGTGACAACTAACAGCTATCATATGGTTACCATTAGGCTATCGTTTAAGTCCAGATTGTCTTTGAATTAAACCCATTTCCCACAGCATTAACCTCGGGTTCTGGGTTACTAATCCAGTGACACTACTGTGTTACTGCTGCATCCCCCTCAAGTGACAGCTGTGAGATTCTTTTGAGCAATCTCCGCTTGTGGAAGGCACAAATAAAATAATCATATTTCTGTGAAATTTACTAAAAAAAAACTTTTTGAAACTATAATCAGGATTATTTCAATTTTGAGAAGAGTGTATGCTCAACAGTGAAAATTACAAATAAACTAACAACCATGATTTTGTGGAGATATGTCCATTTGTCTTTAACGTATGGTCAATATCAATATTGAAGAACAGGATATTATTATTCATCTCAGCAATCAATGGTAAAAAGAAAACATCATCTTTACTCAGCTAGCAGAAGGATAAATTTTCATCAACACTACCTTCACTCAGTCTTGAACCACTGACTTGCACTAGAGGACCCTTTCTGATAGTTGGATAACTTTCAATTTCTCCCACCATTGCTCATTGAACAGTCTCTCAGATTGACTGCCAATTTAGTGCAATTATTAATGGATAGTTGACATTCTTTGTGATATATTATTTTCCTCACAGGAACTGATTAATGCTGAACAAATTAATGTTAATTAGGAATGACATAGCCAAAAAGTAAAGGTGGCTTCTTTACTCTGCCTGAATATGAAAATGTGTGCTTTGTAAGTATTGCTGGTATGAAATTAGTCACTCACAACATTATTTAAAATGATATTGAATAAATAATGTTTAGGCTAATGCAAGCTGTGTAACGTGTTGACGCCTGCACATGAGAGATTTTTTTGCAGAACAATTAAATGTTCTTTAACAGGAGTGGTATCAAGATGGATTCAGACATATGTCCTGAATCTCTGATGTCCTGGCACCTTAAAAAATGCAGTTCTTAGCATTTCTCCATTGTTTCTGAAGTGGTTTAACCTTTCATTGTCATGTTACATTTGCCTGGTAAGCCATTAAAAAATATACATATATAAATGCATTTTTTATATTTATTAAATCTTTCCATCTCACACTCAGACAATTTGTTCAGAACAAAGCACATGTGTGTCCAAATGAATTTCACATGATATCTGTAGAATAAATTGAGAGTGGAAGCATTCATGCTAACTTGGGTTAGAAATAAATCCCGGTCACGCTCAGGAATAGGCAATATTCTCATCTATTGTAGCATCTCTTCCTCCTCAAGAACAACAAAAAAGAATTCCATCGTTATCTGCTCGGCAAGAGTAAAACATCTAGGAGAAAGTGAGGACTGCAGGTGCTGGGGATCTGAGCTTAAAAGTGTGTTGCTGGAAAAGCGCAGCAGGTCAGGCAGCATCAAAGGAGAAGGAGAATCCTTTGATACTGCCTGACCTGCTGCGCTTTTCCAGCAACACATTTTTAAGAGTAAAACATGTTTACCACTTCAATTTGACACACTAATCAAATAGTTATACAATTATATGTCATGATATTTATCTTTTTATTGTAGTAGCAGGCAATTTACATCTATTTTGGGGAATTGCAGGAGCTGACTTTATTGTTTGAAAATGACAGAAGTTGTATTTGAAAAGGAATGACATTTCAAGCTGCAGAGTTAAATAACGTACAACTAATTCTACAATAACGTGGAAAATTAGTTTAGAATGAGTGGAATAACTTTGTAAGTTATAGTAAAATTCTCTTGAGAGAATTTAAAACTAACTGTCATTGACTTTGGACAGGATAACAAGTTAGTCGGAGTAATGGAGAATATTAGTGTACCTCAGTGCTCATACTAACCATATTCATGTCATTACTGAGCCTAGATATTAGGCTGTGCCATGCCTATTTTCCAGGAATTTTACAAATAACAAAGATTTCCATATGTGTATACACATGTCATGCCGAACTAAATGTATGTGTCATTTTGGTGAAGTTTTCTGTGTCGATGTTCAAGCATTGCATTTGAAACAGGCCTTAGGTTATTTTGCAAATTGGGACAATAACACCCTTAGAGAGGTTCTTAACAGAATTCATTCATGAATTACTGTACTATGTTGCTTGAGTGTATTCTCAATGTTTGGCAACTAAACCAGGCTGTCTGTTTTAATGTAATGCTTAAAGATTTCACCTGTCTTATTGTAGAGATGGATCATTAAGTTTTTGGCCTGCTAATTATGAGTTACCTTTCTCACATATTCTGCAACTCAGAGGGTCTCACTGATGATCAGATTTTGCTCTTCCTGTGACTGGCACTCACAGAAAATCCAAACAGTTGACCGATTTTATTTGGTCTTCCCATTCGATTTATTGAATGCCAGTTGCTTCAGAATCAAGTCGTAATTCATGCACAAATCAACTTCTAATCGCATTTGTTCTGAATTGGCATCGTCACCATCAACTCATATTACACTGAAAATGGAATTTAATGTTCTGTAAAATCAATAAATTTTATCACCAAAATTTAAGAAAACATTTTTTGATACTTTTTTTTGGAAACATATTTAAATATCCCTTTCATCTCTTCAGCGCATATTAAAGAAAACATCATCAGAAATAATCAGAGTTGCAGAGTCATTGAGGTTGACAGAACAGAAAAAGGCCCTTTGACCCAACAAGTCTGTGCTGGTCAAAAACAACCATTTAACTATTCTAATCGCATTTTCCCAGCACTTGGTCTTTAGCCTTGTAAGTCTTGACATTGCAAGTGCACACCTCAAAACTTCTTAAAACTTTAAGACGTTTTCTACCTCTACCACTTTTACAGGCAGTATTTCAGATTCCCACCATGAAAACATTTTTCCTCGCATTCTTCTAAATCTTCTTCTCCATACCTTAAATTTATACACTTTTTTTCACTGACACCTGCATCTAAAGGACATTTTCTTTCTCTCTACCCTATTTGTGTGCCTCATAATTTTTGATATCTGTTATGTTCCCTATCAATATCCTTTGTTCCATGGACAGCAATCCCAGTCTATCTAATCTCTCTTCATAAACTCTCCAGCACAGAAAACATCCCAGTAAATCTCTATTGCATCCCCTCCAGTGTTATCATATCCTTGCTACAATGTGGATTCCAGAACTGCATACAATAAGGTTGTTGCCAAAACATTTTATCTAGTACCATCATTACCAGCCTGCTCTTAAACTCTGTTCCTCAGCTAATAAAGGCAAGAGTTTCATGTACCTTCATAACCTATTCACCTGACCTGATACCTAAAGGGGCTGGTGGACATGCATACTAAACTCCCTCTCACCATCACCGTCCAACATCTATTCCCTTGTCTTGTTGGTGTTGCACAAGTGTAGAGCCTTACAGATATCTGGATTGAATCTAATTTATCACTGATGAGCCCATCTGACTGACCTACCTATATCCTCCTGTAATCAAAGGTGATCTTCCTCACTATTTACCATCAATCCAATTTTTGTGTCACCTGCAATATTAATAGTCAACCTATATTCAAATCAAATTCATTTGTATGAACCACACACAGTAAACGCCCCAACACTGACCCTGTCAGACCTCACAGGACACAGACTTCCAGGTGGAAAAATGCTCTTCAACCATCACCTCTGCTTCCTTCTACTCAGTCAATTGTGCATTCAATTTGTCAAATTTCCTTGGAATCTATGGGCTCTTAGCCTTGTTATCAATTTCCCATAAGACCTTTTCAAAAGTCGAACTGAAGTTCAAGTAAACTATATCAAAAGCATTGCCCGTATCTGCATACCCAGTTACCTCTTTAGAAAATCCAATCAATTTGTTCAGACCTGACCTCTATTCCACAAAACCATTTTGAATGTTCTGGATTAATCCCTGTCCCCTCCAAACACAGGTTAGTTCTTTCCCTCAGAATCTCTTCTAATAGTTTCCTCACTACCGAGATTAGACTGACTCGCCTATGGATTCTTGGTATATCCATAATTCTCTTCCTAAATAGTGGTACCAAATTGGCTGTCCTTTAGCACCGGAGAGGTGCCAGAGAAGAATTGAAAACTTTTCCGAACTTCTCCTCCCCTGCCTCTCTCAACATCCTGAGATACATTTCATCCCACCCTGGATATTTATCTACTTTTAAGCCTGCTAGACCACTCAGAGCCTCCACTTTGACTATGCTAATTATTTTAACTATATCACAGATCTTCTCTCTGATTTCTCCACAAATATCATCCCTTCACTTGTAAACACTGACCCAATATATTCATTTAGAACCCTATCTATATCCTCTGGTTTCACATACAAATTAATGGGTCCTCAATGGGTCCTAATCTTTCTCTCGTTATTCCTTTACCCTTAATGTACCTCTAAATAATCTTGAATTTTTCTGTATTATACCTGCCAGTATCCTTTCATATCCCCTCTTAGCTCTCCTACTCTCCTTTTTAAGTTCGTTCTTACATATTCTATACTCCTCTAACATTTCAGCTGTTTTGAGCTGTTGGTATCTTCCATAAACCTCCCTATAGTCTTAAGCCAATGCTGCATATCCCTCAATATCCATTGTTTAGAGGATTTGGCATTGCCACTCTTTTTTTTCCTGGAAGATGTGGCCTTGTACTACTGTTCTGAGACAGATTTAATTGAAAATATGTGCTCCCAGTGCACTTTGGTCAAATCATAACTGATCTTCTTAAAGTCAGTTTTTCCCCCAGTTGAGAACTTAGATTCTGGCCCATCCTTGTTCTTTTCCACAACAACCTTGTGTCCAATGAAGTTATTGTCACTGTCTGCAAAAGTCTCCCCCATTGAACTTCAATCACTTGATCAGTTTCAATACTTAAATTAAGTTTAGGACTGTCCACTTCTTGCAGGCCTACTTACTGACTTAAAATGCTGACCTGGATACATGTTATGAATTCTGCTCTCTCTAAACTTTTCACATTATACTACCCCAGTCAATGTTGGGGAAGTGAAATCTCTACTATCACTATCCTCTTACTTTTAAACTTCCTTGAAACTTGCCTACATATCTGGTCTCCTATTTCACTTGAATTGTGATGGGGCTGTCAGCAATGGGATTGCTCCTTTTCGGTTTTTAAGTTCTACCTATATGGCATCATTGGAGCAGCCTTCTAAGATGTCATCTCTCCTTGCTGTTGTATTAGATTCCATGATCAACATTGCAACATGTCCTTTTATTTTACCTTACTCTCTGCCTCACCTGAAGTATACCTATCCTGGAACATTAAGCTGTCAATCCTGCCTCCTTCAATCATATTTCAATGACAGCAATAACATCGCACCTCATGCTTTAATTTGTGCTCTTAACTCATCTGCTTTGTTCTTTCAGACACCTACCTCACATTAAGATAAAAACCACCTAACTAAACTAGAGCCTTAATTGGCCTACAGTATCTATGTCTTCCTGACTCACTTGCTGCCTCTTCTAATTCTGGCTGTTTATCTTTTCTTATTGAACATTCTTTCCAGATACCATTCCCCTACCAAGTTCGTTTAAACCCTCTCCAACAGCATTAGTAAACTTCCCCACAAGAATGCTTGTCCTCTTCTGGTTCAGGTGTAACCTGTCTGCCTTCTAAAGGTTGCACCCTATCTCACTATCTCAGAAATTATAAGCTTTCCCTCCTTTACCATTTCTCCAGCCATATATTAATCTGAACCGATTTCATATTTCTATACTCACTCGCACATAGCACCGGAAGTAATCTAGAGATTACTACCTTTTGGGTCCTGTTATTTAATCTATTTCCTAGCTCCCTAAATTATGCTTTCAAGACTTCATTCCCTTGTCTACCACTATCATAGATATCAATATGTAGCAATATGATCTCTGTTCGTTTGCCCACCCCCTTCTTAATGCCCTACAGCCATTTAGTCACATCCCTAACCCTGGCACTGGGGGGAAATGTACCATCCTGGAGACTCTTGTGCAGCTGCAGAAACACCTGCTTGTTTACCTTACAATTAAATGCACTACCACAATAGCTCTGCTTCTTCACCCCCTCCACCCTTGCACATGATGGGTGCCATAAAATTGACTGGACTTTACAGAAGTGTAGAAAGGTACAGGATAAAGAAACTGTCTTTTAATGCAATGGTTTACATCATATAGCTGGTCAGGACAACACTGATGCTTTGTATCCAACTGAGGACAGTGCTTTCCCTAATGAAAAGTAAAGACTGACAATAACATATTGGGTGATAAATGAACTTTGCGAGTGTGACCTGGCTCACTGCAGAGATTGTAGCTTGCACAATTAAAATCCAATGCATGGAATCAACTTAGTGAAAAGAAATTGCTGCTGGCAGTATTTATAAATAAATGCCAACAAGTCTTCGCAGCAAATAGATTAATTGTAAAATGGTGTCATTGTTGTTACATAGGCAGATTTAGCAGGTACTTTGTAAAGAACAAAGACTAACAAGCACTAAAACGAGTAACACCATAACAATTCCCCTGCTCATTTTCAACTTGTGCTATAGGTTCTCTTACAAGAACATGTAGAGAGGACCTTGGTTTAACGTTTCATCCAAAATCTGTTCATCCAGTCACATTAAATTGGTTAATAGATGCTTTAAATTAATACACAAAAGAACTGAAAACAAACAAAATACACTTTAAGAATTTCCATGCTCAGTTGCCAGAATATACTTACCAGATCAAAGTGAGCCAATCCTTTTATAGATGAATAGATTAACATGAGAACAATCTTGAAGGGCAAATGCAATTATTATGAATGTTAATACACAGAGGAACCTGTACTTTTTGAAATTGGATAGAAAGAGGCCAACTTGTTCCCACACTGTTGAATTTATTGTTGAATTTTCTGTACTATAGATACTAAGTTGGCAGTTTCAAAGCAGCCTTACATTTTAAGCCTCTAATAAAAGCAGAACAATTGTCCTTTTCCATTCAGTGCTGTACTTAATGCAGCCTGGCCAAAGGGCATTTGACAGATGTTCATATTGATTGTTTCATATCCTAATTGACCTTTCTCTTTGTGAAAATACTGCTTTTACTAAACCTTTCGTAATTCTTTAGTAGAGGTGGACCAGCTTATGTATAATCATAAAATTGCAATTAGATTCTTGGATTCGCATATTTGAGATTGTACTAGAGGTTGGAATTTACTTTCAAATGCTGGCATCCTCCCATCTGTGTGGCTTGAGTATACGACAGATCGTATTTGTAAATTAAAGTTTACAAATGATGAAGCATTAATAATGAAAAGTTGAGATCCTATTACTGAAATAATGATTTCAAAAATGCTTGAAATCAGAGTTTGAAGTTTTGTCAAGTCATTACTGTGTGTCAAAGCAACAATAACATTTAGATGAAGCTCTAATGATATAATTACAATTTACAATGATTTAACTGGGAACAACGCCAAATGTTTGACAGCTTTAATTGGAATATTTCACAAAAATTATAAATGCGATAAACTCCCCTTTGATGATACCAGTCTACCTACAATCTACTGATTGCTTCAGGCAAAATTTGCACATTGAGAACGGCTGTTGGAACAGAAGAAAGGTCAATCTATTACAAAATTAATTTGTACACAGACAAAAGTTGCAATATTAAAAAGATTGCAGCTACATCATCAGTGTAGCAACATTTAATTATGCTCTTATTAGCAACGTGAATGTTGTTATATTCTTGTACTATATTAGTTTTTACACAGCCATATAATTCAATCACTGACCTGCTGCTGCTGTGTGTCTTCTGTTGAATTCTCTTTTAACTTCATCCTGATTTTCTTCCAAACACTGGGAACTAGAAAAATAGCATGAAAAATTGCAATTATGAAATGTATTCTCAATTCTACATAAGAACACAGAATATGAAAGAAATAAAAGCACAAGTAGGCTATTCAGCACTTTAAGCCAGCCTTGTCATTGCTTTCAATCATTGCTTGGCCATTTGCCTTAACAGAACCTTCTGTATTATCCCTGTAACCTTTAATTGGCCCACCATCTAAAAAATCTACTATTCTACATCTGTGAAATATTTAACGAGTAAAATGATCCCACAAAATCCAAAATCATTTGAACAATCAAGTTTATTTTAATTCACTGTAAATCTGCAGTCACAGACCACTTAATCTAACTGCAACCCTTAATTTTAGACACACCAAATTTTGCAAATCTTCTCCCAACATTTCAATTTTCAAGCCAGTTAAGAAGTTTAAAGTGCATTTTTTTGCTAGCTACTTCCTTTTAACTTATTTCACATAGATTTCCAACAAAAAGATCAACAACTTATATATTTTAGCCTCCTTTAATGAAATAAAGCAGCTCACAATTTTCCATAGAGAATTACACAGCGAAGTATGAAACTGAGGTAAGGGAGTATTAGTTGACATCATCAAAAGCATGATCAATGTTTTAACAGGAATCTGAAAGGATAAAAGTAATGCAGAGGGGCAAAGTTAAGTAAGGCATGGGCATTAACTGTAAAGTGAATAAAATTGTATGTGCACAAGAGGTCAGCATGAGTGGAAAGCAGATATCATATAATTGTCAGACTCAGGCCAGTCGCATAGATAGATAGAGATTGAGGGATTTTAGACCAAGAATAAAACCTAAAATCAAGTCATTCTTTCACAGGGAGCTAACATAGGCCAGCAAACACAAGGATAAACGGGGACATACTATGATTCAAGACAGCAGTGTTTTGCAATGTCTTCTACTTGAGTCAAGGTAAAGGAATAAAATTGTTAAAATAAATCAATTTCATTTTTCTGTGTTTTCGATTGTGAAAATTGAAAACAAAAATTTTAAAAATCTCGGACTGTTTAAAGAATTGCTGTATTTTCTAAAAGCAAGTTACTTGAAACTCATTGTAAGTATTCCTTACACTGCTGCTTGTGCAAGTGGGGGAGATTCAGCTAATAATAAATAGCTAATTGGTCTGAGGAATGGTGACCAGTTGTCATTGACAAAGGCCTTATGTTTGCCAACAACTATGTGATTGCCCCACAGGTAGCTAAACATGTTAATGCTTCGGCAGAAGCCATCAGATTCCAGAAACAAAGACGTTGTCATTTCCTTGCAGTAAAGAAACATTTCAAGGTTGTCAAAAGCCAGTTTACTTCCCTGATCAGTGGCTGTAGTCTTTGGCTTTAAACAGAAGTCATAATCTTTGTAAGTGTGAAGGAAATGGGTCTTGGTGGGTTACGTTTTGGAGGGTTGGTGTGGACAGGTTGGGCTGAAGGGCCTGTTTCCACACTGTAGGGAATCTAACACAAAAGTACCTGGAAAAAGAAGTCCTAACATGCCAAAAGGATCACCTAAGCAACCCCTTTGGAAAGAGCCATGGAACTGCCTTCCCAGTCTTCCCTCTATCTGAATCTATTTTGCCTTTTGTGTCTCTTTGTATATATGTTGGAGAAGTTTCATTAGGGGGTAAAATTTTAACTATTAGTTATGTGTCAACAGTTCATAATTGTTTACCTGTGGTTGGAATCTACTTGTTTGGAATAAGTAGTATATCTTGTTAAATAAAGAAATTTGTTCTATACTTTCTTTCAACTTGGATCTAAAAGACGGGTAAATTAGGGAATTTATTGGAGATTTTTCAAATCTTTCATTGTTGTCACTCCTCCAGGAGAAGCAGGGCTTGATTTCCAGTGCACTACATCAATGAGGTGTAACGATATTTATTGGTTTCATGAATGTTAAACAAATTGTAAGCACAGTTTCATTTATATCTTTATTGAATTTCAACATTAGGTTCATATACATAATTGATATCACATACACTAACTTAATGAACAATATTAGAATTAGAAATGTTGAAGTGAAAGAAAGGTTAGGAAATATATTATCACATGTAATGTATAAATCATAACTGAAAATGCACTCAGAATTCTATGCTTGATGTTTAGATCATCAAATTTGTGATATATTTATTCAATCATGGGACACCTTTTACATGGCCAGTATTTATCATCAATCCCTAATTGCTCATTATCTGGTATTGAGATGTTCTCTTGAACTTCAAAGTTTGTGAGAAGATTTGGGTGCTCATTGTTGTGGTTCTGTTCGCCGCGCCTGGGAACTTGTGTTGCAGATGTTTCGTCCCCTGTCTAGGTGACATCCTCAGTGTTTGGAGCCTGCTGTGAAGCGCTTCTGTGATCTTTCCTCCAGCATTTGTAATGGTTTGAATCTGCCACTTCCGGTTGTCAGTTCCAGCTGTCCGCTGCAGTGGTCAGTAGATTCGGTCCAGGTCGATGTACTTATTGATTGAATCTGTGGATGAGTGTCATGCCTCTAGGAATTCCCTGGCTGTTCTCTGTTTGGTTTGTCCTGTAATAGTGGTGTTGTCTTAGTCGAATTCATGTTGCTTGTCATCTGCATGTGTGGCTTCTAAGAATAGCTGGTTGTGTCATTTCGTGGCTAGTTGGTATTCATGGATGCGGATTGTTAGCTGTCTTCTTGTTTGTCCTATGTAGTGTTTTGTGCAGTCCTTGCATGGGTTTTGCTCATGCTGGGTATCGGGTCCTTCGTCCTGGTGAGTTGTTGTCTGAGAGTGGCTGTTAGTTTGTGTGCTGTTATGAGACCCTAGTGGTCGCAGTAGTCTGGCAGTCAGTTCAGAAAAATGCACTTGATGTATGGTAGTGTGGCTAGTCCTTTGGCTTGCGGCATGTCCTCATTCCGTTGTCTTTCCCTTAGGCATCTGTTGATGAAATTGCGCGGGTATCCGTTTTTGGAGAATACATTGTATAGGTGTTCTTCTTCCTCTTTTTGCAGTTCTGGGATACTGCAGTGTGTTGTGGCCCTTTTAAATAGTGTCTTGATGCAACTCCTTTTGTGTGTGTTGGGGTGATTGCTTTTGTAGTTTAGGACTTGGTCTGTGTGTGTGGCTTTCCTGTATACCTTTGTGGTGAATTCTCCATTCGGTGTTCTCTGTACCATCACGTCTAGCAATGGCAGCTGGTTGTCCTTTTCTTCCTCTCTAGTGAATCGGATTCCTGTGAGTGTGGCATTGATGATCCAGTGTGTATTCTCTGTCTCTGTATTTTTAATGATTACAAAGGTGTCATCCACATATCTGACCCAGAGTTTGGGTTGAATTTGCGGTAAGATTGTTTGTTCTAATCTTTGCATTACCGTTTCTGCTATGAGTCCAGAGATGAGTGAACCCATGGGTGTGCCATCGATTTGTTCATATATTTGGTTGTTGAATGTGAAGTGTGTTGTGAGGCACAGGCCCAGTAGTTTGAGTATGCGGTCTTTGTTGATAGGCTCAATGGCCTGTTGTCTGTTCTGTATGTCCAGCAGGTTGGCTATTGTTTCTCTGGCTAGGGTTTTGTCGATAGAGGTGAACAGTGCCATTATATTGAATGAGACCATGGTTTCTTCCTTGTCTATGTGTATATTTCAGATGATGTCCAAGAATTCCTGTTTGGATTGTATAGAGTGTCTGGATCCGCTGATCAGGTGTTTCACTTTCTGCTGTAGTTCTTTAGCCTGTTTGTGTGATGGTGTCCCGGTAGTGATACTATGGGTCTGAGTGGGATGTCTGGTTTGTGCACTTTCGGTAGTCCATAGAATCTGGGGATGTTGTTGCTTTCAGGTTTCATTCTTTGTAGGTCAAACCTGGTTATCTATCCTTTTTTTGTAGGTTCCTCAGTGTGTTGTCTATCCTATTGGTGAGCTGTGGGGTGGGGTCAAACTCCCTCATTTGGTAGGTGTTGGTCTCTGCAAGTAGTTGTTGCAATTTTTGGATGTAGTCTGCTTTGTCCAGGATGACCGTCATTCTGCCTTTGTCTGCTGGTAGTATGATTATGTTCTTGTCATTTCTTAGTCATTTTAGTGCTTCCCTCTCCTTGGTGTTGAGGTTATGTGTTTGTCTTTTTCTTGTTATCAGAGGTACAATACTTTGTCTCACTGTTTGTTGTGTCTCTTCTGTCAGTCCATTGTTCCTGAGTGTGCATTCTAGTGCTGCTAGGAAGTCTGCTGTCTTGGTGTCCCTGTGGTTGTAATTGAGTCCCTTGGCCAGTATTGTTCTTTCCGTGTCCGTGAGATGTCTGTGGGAGTGGTTTCTAACCCAGGTGTGTGTTGTGGTGTCCTCTCTGTTGTGTGTTCATTTGGCCATTTTTTCTTTTAGTGCCGTTTTTTTTGCGGTGTGCGGTCCTGTTCTGTCGTATGGTGATGGCCTGTTCTATGGTCCGGGTCCATTCCTGATTGGTAGTTTTTTGAAATTAACAATTTTTGGCGCGTAATTTATTGTCCGTATTTGTGAAGTCTGTTGTGAGTGTCTAATCATTACCTGGATCATCCTGAAACCGTTCTCTCTGTCTGTGTCTCTGGCTTGTGGGTTGTTGACTGGAGGTCTGTATCTGACAATTTGTGCTGGGAATTTGTGTTGCAAACGTTGCGTCCCCTGTCTAGATGACATCCTCAGTGCTTAGGAGCCTCCTGTGAAGCGCTTCTGTGATCTTTCCTCTGGCATTTATAGTGGTTTGAATCTGCCACTTCCGGTTGTCAGTTCCAGCTGTCCGCTGCAGTGGTCAGTATATTGGGTCCAGGTCGATGTGCTTATTGTTTGAATCTGTGGATGAGTGCCATGCTTCTAGGAATTCCCTGGCTGTTCTCTGTTTGGCTTGTACTATAATAGTGGTGTTGTCCCAGTCGAATTCATGTTGCTTGTCATCTGCATGTGTGGCTACTAAGGCTGGCTGGTCATCTCATTTCGTGGCTAGTTGGTGTTCATGGATGCAGATCATTAGCTGTCTTCATATTTGTCCGATGTAGTGTTTTGTGCAGTCCTTACATGGGATTTTGTACACTACATTGGTATTGCTCATGTTGGGTATCGGGTCCTTCGTTCTGGTGAGTTGTTGTCTGAGAGTGGCTATTGGTTTGTGTGCTGTTATGAGTCCTAGTGGTCACAGTAGTCTGGCTGTCAGTTCAGAAATGCTCTTGATGTATTGTAGTGTGGCTAGTACTTTGGATTGTGGCATGTCCTCGTTCTGTTGTCTTTCCCTTAGGCATCTGTTGATGAAAATTGCACAGGTATCCGTTTTTGCCGAATACATTGTATAGGTGTTCTTCATCCTGCAAATACAGACAGGAAATTGCGCGCCAAAAATCGTCAATTTTAAAAACCACCAATCAGGAATGTACCTAGACCATAGAACAGGCCATCACCATAGGACAGAACGGGACCACACCGCAAAAAAAAGGCACCAAAAGAAAAAATGGCTAAACTAACACACAACAGAGAGGACACCACAACACACACCTGGGTTAGAAACCTCTCCCACAGACAGCTCACAGACACGGAAAGAACAATACTGGCCAGAGAAACAATAGCCAAACTGCTGGACATACAGAACAGACAACAGGACGTTGAACCTATCAACAAAGACTGCATACTCAAACTACTGGACCTATGCCTCACAACACACTTCACATTCAACAACCAAATATATCAACAAATCAACGGCACACCCATGGGCTCACCCATCTCTGGACTCATAGCAGAAGTGGTAATGCAAAGATTAGAACAAACAATCTTACCACAAGTTATGGGCGGCACGGTGGCACAGTGATTAGCACTGCTGTCTCACAGTGCCTGAGCGTCGGGTTCAATTCCCGACTCAGGCGACTGACTGTGTGGAGTTTGCACGTTCTCCCAGTGTCTGCGTGGGTTTCCTCCGGGTGCTCCGGTTTCCTCCCACAGTCCAAAGATGTGCAGGTCAGGTGAATTGGCCATGCTAAATTGCCCGTAGTGTTAGGTTAAGTAGTGTAGGGGTATGGGTGGGTTGCGCTTCGGCGGGTCGGTGTGGACTTGTTGGGCCGAAGGGCCTGTTTCCACACTGTAAGTAATCTAAAGTTCAACCCAAACTCTGGGTCGTAATCATTAAAAACACAGAAACAGAGAACACACACCAGATCATCAACGCAACACTCACAGGAATCTAATTCACTAGAGAGGAAGAAAAGGACCACCAACTCCCATTCCTACTCGTGATGGTACAGAGAACACCGAATGAAGAATTCACCACAAAGATATACAGGAAAGCTACACACACAGACCAAGTCCTAAACTACGAAAGCAACCACCCCAACGCACACAAAAGAAGTTGCATCAAGACACTGTTCAAAAGGGCCACAACACACTGCAGTACCCCAGAACTGCAAAAAGTGGAAGAAGAACACCTATACAATGTATTTGCCAAAAAACGAATACCCACGCAATTCACCAACAGATGCCTAAGGGAAATACAACGAAATGAGGACATGCCGCATGCCAAAGTACTAGCCACACTACCATACATCAAGAGCATTTCCGAACTGACAGCCAGACTACTGTGACCACTAGGACTCATAACAGCACACAAACCAACAGCCACTCTCAGACAACAACTCACCAAAACGAAGGACCCGATACCCAGTATGAGCAATACCAATGTAGTGTACAAAATCCCATGCAAGGACTGCACAAATCACTGTATCGGACAAACAGGAAGACAGCTAATGATCCGCATCCATGATCACCAACTAGCCATGAAACAACACGACCAGCTATTCTTATTAGCCACACACGCAGATGACAAGCAACATGAATTCGACACCCGATGTGGCCTCCTCTATATTGGGGAGACAGGCCGCCTACTTGCGGAATGCTTCAGGGAACACCTCTGGGACGCCCGGACCAACCAACCCAACCACCCCGTGGCTCAAAACTTTAACTCTCCCTCCCACTCCACCGAGGACATGCAGGTCCTTGGACTCCTCCATCGCCAGAACATAACAACACGACGGTTGGAGGAAGAGCGCCTCATCTTTCGCCTGGGAACCTTCCAACCACAAGGGATGAACTCAGATTTCTCCAGTTTCCTCATTTCCCCTCCCCCCACCTTGTCTCAGTCGATTTCCTCGAACTCAGCACCGCCCTCCTAACCTGCAATTTTCTTCCTGACCTCTCCGCCCCCACCCCACTCCGGCCTATCACCCTCACCTTGACCTCCTTCCACCTATCACATCTCCATCGCCCCTCCCCCAAGTCCCTCCTCCCTATCTTTTATCTTAGCCTGCTGGACACACTTTCCTCATTCCTGATGAAGGGCTTGTGCCCGAAACGTCGAATTTCCTGTTCCTTGGATGCTGCCTGACCTGCTGTGCTTTAACCAGCAACACATTTTCAGCAGCGATCTCCAGCATCTGCAGACCTCACTTTTTACTCACTTTACTGATGATCAAGAATAGACTGATGGGCCGTAATTGGCAGAGTTGGATCAGTTCTGCTTTTTGTGTACACGATATATCTGAGTAATTTTCTAAATTGTCATGTAGGTGACAATGTTGTAGCTGTATTGGAACAGTTTGGCTACGAGTGCAATAAATTGAAGAGCACAAGTTTTCAGTGCTACTGCCAGAGTGTTGTCAGTCCCCATAACATCTTTGCAATATTCAGTGCCTCCAAATGTTTCTTCATAGCACATGAAGTGAACCAAATTGGCGAAAGGCTGGTATCTGTGATGCTGGAGAATTCTATATTAGGGTAAGATTCATCATCTACTTGGAACTTCTGGCTGAAGATTGTGCAAATGCTTCAACCTTACCATTTGCACCGATATGCTGTGCTTCCCAGTCATTGAAAATGGGATATTTGTGCAGCCTTCTCCTCCAGTGAGTCAGTTAACAGTTCATCAACATTGGTGACTGGATGTGACAAAACTGCAGATCTTAGAGCAGATCACTTAACTCTGTCTATCAGTTGCTGTTGATGCTGTTGGCATGCAACTAGTCTTGTTTTGTACCTTTATCAAGCACATCATTATTAGTTATGCCTACTGTTATGGACTAGGCCAGACCACTCAAAACATTCTTCAGCAGGCAGCTCAGACCATAACTTTGCAATTTGTTTTGGTAAGTGTACAGTGAAAATTACCCAGAGTAAGTTAGCTAGGTTGACGACCAGGTTTTAAAACAGACAAAAATGTATTCACAAAATTACACAAAGAAACACAAAGAACAGAATAAAGAATTCCTACAGAACTCGGTCTATCCAAGCAAGATTTAATTATGTTGTTTCGAAAATATAGTGCCAATAAACAAACCCCCTTAAAAACAGTAAAAATGGAACAAATGCTTACAGGTTGAAGTTAGAAAGGCAGAAGAAGAGAAAGAGCCTGCTTCCACACAGCTGAACCCCTAACTGGTTCTGGACTGAACTGTTCAGTTCAAGAGTTGACCACTTCCCTCTCATTATACAGGTCACTTCTAAAACATGACCACTTTGGCCTGAAGTCTCAACTGTTTACATATTAACAAAAAGGCATCTCAATACCCTTTAATCTCTGTACCAAACCAGTCTAATCAGAACTGGGAGCTGTTTACAAACCCTCGGGAAAAAAAAACAAGGACACAGTATCCTCGAGAAAAGGAACAGCTTTTAGGGGAAAAAAAGGGGCCAGCTTTGTGATACTAGTGCTTCCCCTGACATGCTCTCCTGCACTCTTCATCAAACCATGGTTGATCCCCTGGCTTGATCGTAATGGTACAGCAAGACGATAAGCTGGATCTTAAGATTGCAGATTGTATTGCATTGTGGTTCTGCTGCTAATGATGGCCTATGGCATCTCATGAATGCCCACTCTGCAGTTGCTAATCTATTTGAAGACTTTCCCATTCAGCATGGTGACAATGCCACACAACATCACAACATAACGTAAGGTATTCTTAATGTGAAGGCACAACTTAGTCTTCACAAGAACTGTGCAGTGTTTACTCTTACTGATATTGTCAGGGCAGATGCATCTGTGGCAGGCAAACTGGTGAGAATAAGGTCAGGTAAAGTTTACCCCCATGTCGTTTTCCTTACTACTTGTCACAGACTCAGTATTGATTATTTAGAAAATTTTCAATAAGGTCCCGCATAAGAAATTATTACTCATAATAAAAGCACATGGTGATGTACTCGCAAGGATTATAAATTGACTAGCAGACAAGAAACGGAGCAGAGATAAAGAATGTAATGCAGTAATAAGTATGGTACCCACAAGGATCAGTACTTGGATTTGAGCTATTTATGATACATACCAACAGGTGTATTGAACATAGTATTTCGAAATTTGCTGATGACACAAAAATTAATTGGGAGTGTAAGTGGTCGGAGGATCAAATGTAAAGAGTCCTTAGAGTGGTTTAGACAAATTGAGAGAGTGGGAAAATACATGGCAGATGCTGTACACTGTGGAAAAATGTTAAATTGACTGCTTTGTCAGGAGAACCAAATAATAAAGTATTATTTAAAGGAGTAAAAGATAAAAGGTAGGGAGGAGGGACTTGGGGGAGGGATGATGGAGATATGATAGGTGGAAGGAGGTCAAGATGAGGGTGATAGGCCGGAGTGGGGTGGGGGGCGGAGAGGTCAGGAAGAAGATTGCAGGTTAGGAGGGCGGTGCTGAGTTCGAGGAAATCGACTGAGACAAGGTGGGGGGAGGGGAAATGAGGAAACTGGAGAAATCTGAATTCATACCTTGTGGTTGGAAGGTTTCCAGCAACACATTTTCAGCTCTGATCTCCAGCATCTGCAGACCTCACTTTCTCCTTGACGGCATGAATGACCTACTTCAACTGGTATTTGATATGGGAGCTTCTATGCTCTCCAGTTCTTATAGGTGTCAGAGATCACAGGTTTGGAAGCTGTTGTCAGAGGTGACTTAGTGAATTGCTACAGTGCAAATTGCAGGGGCTGTACACTGCAACCGTGAGATACCAGTGCTGAAGGGGGTGAAGGTATAGTGTGGATGCCGTGTGAATTGTCCTGAATGTTGCTGAGATTCTTGAGCGTTGTTGGAGCTAGACCAAACATTTCTACACATATCTTATACTAATAAGATCTTGAAGTTCTGTTTTATCAGCAATTCATGTGATCATTTATAGTTAGACTTTTTAAAGTAGATCAGTTATTATACTCAATATATTCAGCTGAAATCCCCTTTCTGTTTCTTTATTCTTTTCAAATAAAGGGATTAATGCATTCATTAAAATTCATTATACAGAGATTTCAAACATATTAAGCAACCATATGTATTAATTTACACTCCAATTCAAGATGTGTATGATCATCAAACACCCTGAGATTATTTGAGTAAAACTAGAGAATATTAATTGAACATTACAATCCAGTCTTGGAAGTCCGTTTATTTTACATTCCAAGTGTCTCCTTCAAGATCTTTCATGCAGCATTTGATAATTCTTAGCTTTCACCCTGAAATCCCCCTTTTAAAAATAATATTTGTGTTAATTAAGAGCATTAACTGCTTTCTCAGATATCATTACAATACAAATACTGATCTAAGACTGCCATGTGTTGTGGGTAATACACATGAATTAGGTTGCTGTCAAGAAAGGAATTCATTATGCTTGGGTAGGTTAATGATTTATGTTGGAGCAGCAAATTCTTCTCTAGCAAAGAAAAATATGACTTTAAAACTCTCAGATGATCTGATTTTTAAACTTATTTTGATGAAATTACCTTTATCCTGTACTGAGATCTATCTCATGTGTACCATCTCTGTAGTCTATGCAATGCCAAAATTGTACTGGATATGCTAACAAAGATGGTTGTTCCACTTCAGTGCTGCTGGAATGCAGATTTTCACTGATCCCCTCACTATACTGTAATTATTGTGTCCTGTCTGGCTCCACAAAAATATTGCAGCGCTCTGACAACTCATATTTATAGCTCATTATGTGCTAATTCCATACCAAATCACACCTGTGGCTAGCTCAGTCTCAAAAACAGCCAAAATGTCCTCAAGTCCTGATTGCTGAGCTGCTCTGGGAGACTGGGTTGCCATTTATGACTGCTGCCTTTGAATACTGTGACACCCATTTCATAATATTTATGTTTAAACATTGCCCACCAATTACTCCATTAGACTATAGAATAATTGTAATTCATTGTTAGTTTCTACTTATTACTGCACATTTAACATTTTTAGGAAAATACTGGGTAAGCAAAATGTGAGGCAACATTGAGTATTTTAAACCTATATGAACAAGGCAAATCCTTATCCAGTTCTGAGGAAGGGTCACTCAAACCATAATGTTAACTCTGATTTCTCTCCACAGATGCTGCCAGACCTGCTGAGCTATTCCAGCAATTTCTGTTTTCGTTTCTGATTTACAGCATTCACAGTTCTTTCCATTTTTTATTCCTTATCCAATGAATTTGGGATTTTAATTAAACAGTGTAAAGACCCAGAGGGAAGTTAAAATTACAGTTGGTTATTTAACTGTAAATCAGATAGAGTGAAAGGGATAAAAAGAAACACAGACTGGAATAAAAGAAAGTAAAATAAATAAGGTCAGGTTCAAATTATTTTTTAATTGTATTTTTAATTTTAATGTATTTCTTAAAAGCTCTGCAGCATAAATTGAAGGAATGAGGCTTCATAATTGCAAGAGTTAATGTTTAGTCCCAAAGTAGTTGAATAATGATAGTTTTAAAATTATTATGTTGTTCAAAGTAACTTAGATTTGAAAGACAAAGAATTAGCTTTCTGGTATGAATTTAGTTTGCATCTCCCCCTCAAATTCAGCAGCTTGACGCCATTCAACGCATTTCAATGCTGAAGTAGACTGTAGGATATTGTTTCTCAGAAATCGACAGTGCAACAAAATGATTTGGAGTGTAACTTTTCAATATTCATGTTTAATCTCACATCTGTCACTTGCCTGAAGTTGGCGTATCATTTGTGCATATAATAATCATAAGTGCCTTTAACTCACCATCATTTTTAGAACACAATCTGGCACAAATGTGTTTTTGTATCAGCTGCAACAATTCTTCAACCAAATGTAAACCAAACAGTGAAAGACTTCATCTGACGTCTTACATCATTACATCTTATAATATTAAAGGCACATATGCTGTTCATACATATCATGAATATCGTTAATTAAAATCTTGATGAACCACTGATATTTTTGTGCCACAATTTGCATATTCAGAATTGCTGTACTGCTTAAAATAGGTTGTTTCTTTGTCAGGAAAACAAAACAAAAATTACTTCTGATAGATGACTATAAACTCTCATGCATTATAGAGATTAATCAGGTTTGCACATCCATAAGTTGGGACTTAACTTGGTTTCTGAACAGTCTAAGGGCTACAATTGAAAAGACTTTAGAGAGAACAACATAATACCTGATCTTTCCGACTATGTGAGGTTCTGATGAACACCAGTCTGCATTCATTTGTCCCACCTACAAACATATACAGGCACAAATAAACAATTATTAATACAAAAGCAAATACTTCAGATGGTGGAAATCTGTAAAGGAAAAGAATTGTTGAACATAGTCAGCAGGACTGACAGATTTTGTCAGGAACAAACAGAGGTTAACATTTCAAGTTAATGATCTTTCATCAGAATTATTAATGACCTACAGAAAAATGTTTTTTCAAGGACACAAGTTGGCTAAATAAAGAATGTTACAGTAACACCATTGTGGAGAGTAGTAGTCTTTTCATGGGTTCGTGATTCAGAAGGCTAAGGTATAGATTCAGGGCAGGAATTTAAATCCCACAATTGTTGAATTGAAATACAATTAACAAAATTTGGATTTGAGGCCTCTTGTGATGAAATGGCAGTCTCCCTACCCTTCAACCAGGAGACATGGGTTCAAATCACAATTCCGGCAGAGTTATGTCATCATGTCTGTGAACAAGTTGTTTATCAAATTTGGAATTGAAAGCGAGTCTCAATCATGATGACCATAAAAGCATAAATTTTGTCATTTAAAAAAAATGTTCCATCTGGATCACTAATATCTTGAAGGAAGTAAATCTGCTTTTCTTATCTGGTCTGGCCTATATGTGACTCCAGATGCACAATACTGTGGTTGACTTTTAAGCATCCTCTAAAATGGCCATACAAGGCTCTGAGTTCAATGGTAATTTGAGGTGGACAACAAATGCTGATCTTGGAAGCAATGCCTACAGCTCAGAAAACAATAATTTAAGAACTGGACTGGACTGTGCACTTATTCATAAGATTTAAACTGTATGTATGTTTGTATTGGAATGTGGATTGGACTTTTGTGTGTACCATAAGATTTTTTAGGTTTAATATTCAATCTTGTGAATTATGAACTCCATCTACTGAGCAAGTTTCATTATCATTTACTTGACCCATACACAGAGAATGCAGAATGTACAGGTATCCTGGAAGTACCACCTACACAAAAAGGAGCTCTTTTGATTACTGCAAATACCTCAGATAATCTGCTTTCCAAGCAGACAAAGCAAAATGCTGTGAGCATAATAACAAATGCATGAGTCAGCCATTGTAGTAGTGGTACAATTCATCTTTGAATTACAAATATGTCACTTCAAGTCCTATGCTCGAAGCTTGAGCTGATATCTAGACAGAGCTTCACAGTGTCAGCAATAATCCCTCAGTTTGATTATTACATCTCTGCAGTGTTGTGAGTTTTTGCCATGGGTCTTCATGTGATGAACACGCTAACAGTCAAAGGCCAAAGAATGAAGAACAAAAAAACAGTACTGCACAGGAACAGTCCTTTCCGGCCACCAAGATGACAATGGTGCTTTTCCAAACTCAAAACCTTTTGCTTCTATGCGATCCTTTTGCCTGATTCCCCACCTGTTCTTATATCTGTCAATATGCCTCTGACATATACAGACCAGGGCTTAGGAGAAAGTGAGGACTGCAGATGCTGGAGACCAGAGTTGAAAAATGTGCTGGAAAAACACATCAGGCCAGACAGCATCCGAGGAGCAGGAGAATTGACGTTTCGGGCATGAGCCAGGGCTTAGTCAGTTAATGGTAGTGGTCTGTGGAGTGTTGCTAAACAAAGAGACCTGGGCATGCAAATGCATAGTTCCTTGAAAGTGGAGTTGCAGGTACACAGGGTGGTAAAGAAATGTTTGGCATATTTGCCTCCATTGATCAACTTATTCAATAGGAGTTGGGATATCATGTTGCAGCTTTACAGGATTTTGGTGAGGCCACCTTTAGAATACTGCACTCAATTCTGGTTTCCCTCTGTCCAAAAGATGTTGTCATACTTGAAAAAGTTCAGAAAGGATTTACAATGATGATGCTTGTATTTGAAGGTTTCAGAAGTATTTTTCCCTGAGCATTGGAGGTTGAGGGGTGACCTTATAGAGGTTTCTAACATCTTGAGGGGATTGGATAGAGTGAATAGCCAAGGTCTTTTTTTCCCCCAGAGCAAGCGAATCCTAAACTATAAAGCATAGGTTTAAGGTGAGAGGGGAAAGATCTAAAAAGGAACCTGAGGGGCAGTGTTTTCACACAGAGGGTGGTGAGTGTATAGAATGAGCTGACAGAGGAGGTGGTGAAGGTGGATACATTTACAATATTCAAAAGGCATCTGGATAGGTACCTGAATAGGAAAGGATTAGAGGGATTTGGGTCAAATGCTCATAAATGGGACTAGATCAGTTTGGGATATTTGGTTGGCATGGATAAGTTGGACCGAAGGGTCTGTTTCGTGCTGAATAACTCTATAGCTTTATGAATCCACATTTCCTCTGGCAGCGCCTACCACCCTCTGTTTAAAAATGTTGCTTCTCACATCTCCTTTAAATTTACCCCCTTCTACCTTAAACCCACGTCCTCTAGTAATTGATATTTCTACCCTGGGTAAAGGACTCCAACTATCCATTTTATCCTTGCCTCTAATAATCTTGTAAACTTCTAACAGATTGCCTCTCACCCTTTGACGTTCAATTAAAAATAAATCCTAAATTTGTTCAATCTCTCCTCAGAGCTAATAACTTCTAAACCAGCCAATAGCCTAGTAAACCATTTCTGTACTCTCTCCAAAGTGTCTACAACTTGGAGTGCGAGAAGCAAAACTGTATGCAATCTTCCAAATGTGGTCTATCTAGACATCTATACAGCTGCAACATGACTTGCCAATTTTTATATTCTATGCCCCAACTGCTGAATGCAAGCATGCTATATGCCTTCTTGATCAGCTTATTTATGTGTTTTCAGGGAACCATGGATCTGTGTGCCTAATCCCTCTGCATGCTGACGTGACTAAGGGTTCTACCATTTACTTCCCTCTTGCATTAGATCTTTCAAATGCATCACTTCAAATTTGTCCAGATTAAATTCCATCTGCCTTTTCTGTGCCCAAGTCACCATCCTGCACATATCGTGCTCTATCCTTTGGTAATCCTCCTCACTATCTGCAGCTCCCTCAGCTTTTGAGTCATTCCCAAACTTATCAGTAAGGCCATCTACATTTTCCTTCAACTCATTTTTATATTGTTTGCCAACACTTTGACCCTCCCTACCGTACAGCAGTGTCAGTTTTGATGTTAATGATCTGCGTGCCACTGGTGCTTGTCCCTAAGAAGCTTTCCTCCCAAAATAATCCAAAATGGTGTACCTGTTTGAGGGGGAAAATGGCCACATAGGACTCCTGCACTATGTGCCACACTTACTTGTCTTTGTGGTGTTCACCTAATTTTTCTCTGTCTTTACAGCCCTTATGGGTGGTGTGACTCGATCACTAATGTTCTATTGACAACATTCTCTGGTCATGGAATGTCCAAAGTGAGTCCATCCACAGCTCTAGGTGCTTTATCTGGAAAATCAGTAGTTGTACCTAAACACAGTTCCTGCATATATAGACACTGGAAGTGTCCTGATTTCCCACATATTGCAAAAGAAGCATTCCATGGGGTCCATTTCTACTATTATTGACTAAATCAACCTTATCAACTACAGATAATAATCCAAGAATTGATTACACAACCCAATCCACTAGCCACCACTAGACTCACTCCTGGTCTGTTTCCCTAACTGGTCTCTCTTTCTAACTGACTACAGTTGGAAGAAGTACTTTATCTCTCTCCAGACATTCATCACTCAATCTGCAGTCCTGGCACCTGGGCAGCCAAACCTATGTCACGTTTTGAGTCGTGACATCGCCTCCTGAGTTCTACCCTGAGATTAAATTTTACATTGGCTCTGACTGACCCAGATCCTCAGGTATTTGTCCTGATGCTGCTGTTCCCCCCCCAGGTTCATTTTGACTGACTCTGCTCCTCAGGTATTAATCCCACTGCTGTTGCTGTTTACCTCAGGTTCTCTCCCCTTCATTCTGTTGTTGCTGCTATCTCTGTTCGGACTGACCTATCTACTTATGGTACTTGGGGACAGGGACAGGGACAGGACATCCCACAAGCTTATGGGATCCAGACTGCAGAATTTATTTTCTTTTTGTTTTCTTCTTTGCCTCACCATTAAGACATTGTCACTTGAATAATAATATTATTGGATGGACAAGTTGCTGCCATTCCGAATATTTGGTAGCAGTCATCACTTTTCAGAAGAGCTTTAGAATGTCTCTTTCTTTATACCTCCAAGAAAGTAAGGTATTTGAGAGTTGATAAATAGAGCCATGTGAATGAGTTGCTTTTCCATAAGTCAGAACAAGTGTTTAGACTGTCTATTTAACCCCTTTAACATCAACCATGTCCATTTCAATGCTAAATTGAAAACCATAGAACTACATGATCTATTAACTGTGAATGATTGAAGTGTCATTGCCCAATCTGTGTTAGATTTGCAAGGCACTGTTGATGTTTTTCAATTTTACAGGCAAGAAATTCAGTCTGCTTGCAAATGTTGCCAAAGTAAAATAAAACTAAAATACAATCCACACGAATTAGCCAAAGATTTCAACATCCATATATGTTGAAGGATAGGCTTTTGAATGTTTTGAGCATTTCCTTAACTTGGTAGCTACCTCTAACAAAAGGCCTGCATTTTTAAAGGAGATCCAATGCATGTTCTACTACAGAACTCAGCATTCTACAAGCTGTTACAAAAATACTTTGAGTGTACAGAGGAATTATCATCATCACACTTGTAGACAAACCTGGACCAATGTCAGAACTACATTAGAGAAATAGAAAAATTTCATCAGTGATACCTCAGTCATATTTTCTGAACTCTATGGGTTGACAATCAAAGAAATGTTCGTGTTCTTGAAGGCAGATGCTGAAGAATTTGGGCAAATCTCCTGCAAAATTAACTTTGGTCTGGACTGATATCCCAGTGCCAAATTTAAAGAATTTTGAACAGTTGGCTGAACAATCTAAACTGGCACAAAGAAAAATAGTTATAGTTGTTGAAGATCAGTCTTCTCAGCTCCAGTACATCTGTGAAGGTGTTCCTCAGGAAAGAAACCAACCATCTTCATCTACTCCATCAATGACCTTCCCTCCATCACAAGAGCAAAAGCAAATATGTTTGCTGATGATTCCACAATGTTCAGCACCAGTTGTGACTCCTCAGCTGAAGGAATTCATGTCCAAGTGCAGTTAGACCTGGACAAAATCCAGGTTTGGACTGACAAGTGGCAAGTAACATTGCGCCACACAAGTATCAAACAATGATGATATCCAACTTCAGAAAATCTAACCATTGCCCCTTGACATTAATTGGAATTACCACCACTGAATTCCCACGCTATCAACATCCTGGGGGGGTACAATCGAACAGAAAATGAAGTGGGCTAGCCATGTAAATACAATGTCTACAAGAAGAGGTCAGAGGCTAGGAATCCCTCAGCAAATAACTCACCTACCGGCAAAGCCTCTCCATCACTTACAAGGTACAAGTTAAGAGTGTAACGAAATACTCCTCATTTGCCCTGATGAGTGCAGCTCCAGTAATATGCATGAAGTTTGACACCATTTAGGACAAAGCAGCCAGCTTCATTGGCACACAGCCACAAACAATCACCCCCTACAACACCAATGTTCTGCGGCAGCAGGACGTACCACCTACAAACTGCACTGTAGAAATTCAACCAGGGTCCTTAGTCAGCACCTTCCAAACCCACAACCACTTTGATTTGAAGGATAAGCACGGCAGATATTTGAGAACACCAGCATCTGCAAATTCCTCAAACCACGCAACATTCTAACTTGGAAGTTTATCATCATTCCTTCAGTGTTGCTGTGTTTGGTTCCTGGAAATCTACTCCTGACATCATTGTGTCTACCCACACCAAATGATTTGCAGTATTTCAAGAAGGCAGCTCACCATCAGCTTCTCGAGAGCAACATGGGATGCACAATAAATGTTGATACTGCCAGTGAATGCCTGCATCACAGGAATGAATAAAAACAAAAAGAAACCTTGCCTGGCACTTGCCAATTGTGGATTTACTGACTCTCCACTCTCCTCATTTTTTAAAAATTTTAAATAAGAAATATCTTTGTGTATATACATTGTCACAAACACAGTTCAGTTCTATATTGTAGCATATCAAGGAAACAAAAAAAGATTGAGTTGGATTCTATTCAAACAGACCAAAGACAACTGTTATACTTACAAGATACTTACGTGCACTGAGACACTAGACCCCCACTTAACTTCAGCAAGCAGACCTCAGACAACAATGTTTCCCCACTGTGCCTTGTTGGCAGTCAGCCAAACTTTACTGTGTCCCTCATCACATGGTCAGCAGAGGTACTGAAACAAACCCTGCCAAAAACACCCACATTTTCCTTACTTTCAAGTCCAGCCATTTTCCTGAGCCTTACTACAGTCCGCCAGTATCCTCGTTGGGGCAATGGTGTTGCTGCAATAGATGGAGCTGCCAACCAATCAAATTGGCTAGCACCTCCTGATTCAGAGGAGCTCATTTAGCCTGCCATAATCCTCTGGATAGACGGAGCAGGCTTCTAATTGGCTAGTTAGCTGGCCACTGAGCATTCATCTGTGGAAGTGAGCTATCTGAACATCTGCTCCCTTTTCCTTTCACACACCAGGGCTACCAAACCCCTACTTCCATGAAGACTGCTGATACCTTAACTGATCAACTAATTCCATGAACTGTACATATACAAATTCTAACCCAAACCCATTCCTGCCCTGGAAAATGAGAATTGCTTTGTTTTGGGCTGGGACATGTCACTTCCAACTTTAATCGTAATTTTCACCAGATGGAGAAGCTTTCTATCATGGCAAAACTCCAGACAATATATCAAGTCAAGGCATCTTCCATTCTCACAGATGAAGATAATCAATCTCATAAGTTCTGAAGAAGGCTCACTGGACACGAAACATTAACTCTACTTTCTCTCCATAGATGCTGCCAGACCGGCTGTGTTTCTCCAGTATTTTCTGCCTTTGTTTCACATTTCCAGCATCCATAGTTCTCTGTGTTAGTTTTGTAGATCTCATGGCAGTATTTTGTTTGCAGAAAACCATGGGATTGTCCCTTTGTCCTCACCAATAATTGTCCCTCAATCACCATCACTGAAGCAGATTTGTTGATGTAATATTATTGTTGTTATGGGAGTCTATTAGGAAAAAGGGACTTCAGAACAGGTTTTGGCCATTTGGTCCTTTGAGTCTGCTCACCCATTCAATAACATCACAGCTGACATGGTTGTGGCCTTATCCTAACCTTCATGTCAGTACTCCATAACCTTTGACTCCCTTATCTATCAATTCTTTACCTACCTCAGATGCGAGTATATTTAAACAGCCAACCTTGTGGGCAAAAGAATATAACATTCCTTCAACCCTCTGAGAAAAAAGTAATACTACCCATTCTCTGTTTAAAAAGTGAGACAGCTTATCCTGAAATTATGTCCTCTACTTTCAGTCTCTCCATGGGAATAAACAACCCCCAATTATCTACTATATTTAATCCTTCAATATTTTACAGGTTTCAGTAAGATCATTTCTCAGACATCAAAGCTATAGCCTTAATTTGTTCAACCTTTCTTCATAAACTAAGCATTTCATTCCAGAATGAGTTGAATGAACATTCTCTGAACTGCTTCAAACCAATTACCTACATTTTTGTTTAAATAAAGCAACGGAAGTTCTACACAATACTCCATATGTGGTCTTAACAGAATCCTGTATAGATGTTTTATAACTTCCTTACTTCTATATTCAAGGCCCATTGGAATAAATGATGAGATTCCCTTGGCCTTCCTTATAATGTGTTGTAAATGGATATCAGTTTATGTCATGTACCAGGCCACACAACTTCCTCTGTATTACCAAGTTCTACAAGCAATCTCCACTGAATTAGTACTAGTAGTAGCTTCACTATTGTTATGGCCAAAATGGGCAAGTTTACGTTTGTGCATATATTTTCGTCCACTTACTTAATCTACATCCCTTTGTAGATTTGAAGACTAATCTTAAAAAATTGCTTCCTATTACAATTTAAGGATATAGGAGAAGCCATATGGGAATGAAATGATGAGAAATATATTCACCCAGAAAATAGTGAGCCTGCGGATGCAATTAATGCTAAAACATTAAATGTTTTCAAGAAAGGGTTAGATACACTTCTTAGGGTGAAAGAGATAGAAAGAGTTTGGGGAGAAAGTGGGTACAGCGTTGGATCACATTGAATGATGGGGCAGATGCAAAGGCTAAATGGTCTACTCCTGCTTTTATTTTCTATTTTGCTATGTTTTCCTACCTATTTTGATGTCCTCAGTAGATTTAGCTGCCATACATTTGGCCACTTCATCCAAGCCATTGATATAGATTGGGAATAATTTAGGGCCCCATATAGTCCAAATGTTTGCATGAATTGAGAATTGGGCAGCTAATATATGACAGATGAACCATGTGTTTTTGTCTCATGTAGCAACCTTTGATGTGACACCATAGCAAATGCATGTAAATTATTAAGCATTCTACATTACAACAGTGACAGTACTTCAAAACTATTTCACTGCTCGTAAGGGATTTTTTGATGTGAAATTGTAAAACACACTAACGAAATTAAAGTTCCTGGTTTTGCTGTCATTTAAATGGAGATTAAACTTTAGCACAACTAAAGAACAGATCATCCTTTCAACCAATTGATAACAGCAGAACTTTAAGAGCAATTCAATAAACTTCAAAATTTTCAACTTTTAATTTTAAAGTTGAAGTAATTCAATTTCCAACAGTTATCATTATATCGTAGACAGTGTCATGCTGTGACAGTATGAGGCTATTTGCTTGAGGCAGTCTCACTTCAAAAGCCAAGTTACATTCTTTTCTGCAGTTCTGTTTCATGTTTTCCATTAACACAAAACTGAAACTGCTTTTCGGCAAAAAAAATGTAATTGCAATTTTTACACAAGTCATAGAGCTCTAGATTAAAAGCAATTGCAGTCTTGAAATTAAAGAAAACTTTAAAATCCCTAAAAGGAAAAAGAAATCTGAAGCTCTACTTTTCTACAATATGCTTATAAATTATGATTGCAACTGAGGGAGAACGTTCAAATGAATACACGTATTTAAATATGAAAAAATATGGAAGAATTGACATGCTGGTGGATACAAAATGAATTTTCTTTTGACATTTGACATAATTAAGTCAAAATAACAATGTCATTCTGCATTCTGGGTCTGAATTTTGTCTAGGAAATTGTTTCACAACACTTGGATGGAAAGTGTATGGAATGCTTATCCAGTATGGGAAATGGAGAGGAGATAGTGGACTGGATTTGTTGCATGTCCAGTAATCCAGGGTTACGGATAATGCTCTGGGCTTGAATCCCATCACAGCAAATGGTAGAATTTCAGTTTATCAAAAGTATAAGGGTACCCATTAGTCCACTGTTATGAAAACCCAGCTGGTTCACTAATGCCCTTTTGGAAAAGAAATCCAGCATCCTTATCTGGTCTTTTAACAAATGTGACTCTAACCCAATGTGATTGACCCGTAACTACCCTCTGAATGGCCCAGAGGCCACTGAGGCGCATCAAACTGCTAAAAAGCCTCAAAAGTAGAATAAGAACAGACAGACCAGTTAGTACTGAAGTAGACAACAGAAATGTGAAATATGGCTGGATTCACCCTGCAAAGACCTCCTTAGAGCCAAAATTGGGAGACGTGTCTTTCAGACCAGTCAAGCAATATCCTCACATATCATACTCACAGAATCACCCTATTGGACAGTCAGCAGGGGCTTGACTCCAGACTCCATTAAGTCTCTTGACATCATGCCAAAATGGGAAAGGAAGCCACTGTAATTGCCAAACAACCCCACTGGCTGATGAGTTAGTGTTTTTCATGTTAAATAAATAAAAGCAAATTGTTGGAGAAACTCAGCAGGTCTACACCATCTGTGGAGACAAAACAAAGTTAACATTTTGAGTCCACTCACCATTTGGTTCTGATGACAGACCACTGGATGGTACTCACCATTACGGTTGTGGTACTATCACAATGATAAAAGGGAAAGATTTTGTAGGGATCCAGCTACTCAAGACTAGGTTATCCACAAGTTTCTGTGGGTCATCCACAGCAGAATTGTACTCCATGGCATTCTTGTAAACTCCTGGCATATCCCCCACTCTATCATTACCATCAAGCCAGGTGATCAACCATGGTTCAATGAAGAAGGCAAGAAAGCATGCTGGGAGGAGCATATGTACACCAGAAAAAAAGGATGTCAGACTGGTGAAGCTGCAAAACAGGACTACTTGCATGTCAAACATAAGTAGTGAGTGATGGACAAGGCTAAGAAATTCCAAAACTAATTAATCAGAGTTAAGCTTTGCAGTCCTTTTACAAGCAGTCACGAATGATGTGGATGTTTAACAACACACTAGAGAAGGCTCCAGCAATATCTCCATCATCAAGACAGCAAAATGTGCCAATTTGGAAGGAATGCAGCATATTGGGCTCTTGGTAGTGTAGATGAGCAGAGAGATCTCAGCATCCAGGTACATAGATCCTTGAAAGTTGCCATCGAGGTTGATAAGGTTGCTAACAAGTCATTAGCTTTTATTGGTAGAGGGATTGAATTTCGGAACCATGAGATCATGCTGCAGCTGTCCAAAACCCTGGTGCGACCGCACTTGGAATATTGTGTACAGTTCTGGTCACCAGATTAGAGGAAGGATGTGAAAGTTTTGGAAAGGGTTCAGAAGAGATTTGCGAGGATGTTGCCTGGTATGGAGGGAAGGTCTTACAAGGAAAGGCTGATGGAGTAAGGCAATTTTCATTAGAGAGAAGAAAATTGAGAGGTGACTTTATTGAGACATATAAGATAATCAGAAGTTTAGATAGGTTGGACATTGAGAGCCTTTTTCCTCAGATGGTGATGGCTAGCACAAGCACTTTGTCTCAGTCCCAACCCTCGAACTCAGCATCACCTTCCTAACCTGCAATCTGCTTCCTGACCTCTCCGCCCCCACCCCCACTCCAGCTTATCATCCTCACCTTAACCTCCTTCCACCTATCGCATTTCCAACGCTCCTCCCCTAAGTCCCTCCTCCCTACCGTTTATCTTAGCCTACTTGGCACACTTTCCTCATTCCTGAAGAAGGACTCATGCCCGAAATGTCGATTCTCCTGCTTCTTGGATACTGCCTGACCTGCTGCACTTTTCCAGCAACACATTTTCAGCTCTGATCTCCAGCATCTGCAGTCCTCACTTTCTCCTAGCACAAGGCGACATAGTTTTAAATTGAGGGGTGATGGATGTAGGACAGATATTAGAGGTAGTTTCTTTATTCAGAGAGTAGTAGGGGCATGGAATGAACTGCCTGCAATGGTAGTAGACTCGCAAATTTAAGGGCATTTAAATGGTCATTAGATAGGCATATGGATGAGAATGGAATTGTGAAGGTTAGGTGAGCTTCAGATTGGTTTCACAGGTCAGCGCAACATCAAGGGCCGAAGGGCCTGTACTGCGCTGTAATGTTCTATGTAAAGATAGGACTGAATAGTTTACTACAACATTATTCCAAGTGTTTTTCTGTCTTTTTGTATACCATGTTGGTCTTTGTCTTATTTCTTAGTTTGTCCCTTCATGATTCAGACAAATGGTTTTAATGTGGGCACAATCTATGTTCCTTTACTCAAGGCATTGGCACTTGTTTTGGATGTGGCATCATGAAATGTGGTATTATGTAAATCTTCACCCTTTCATAGATCCTGTCTTTTGCTGCCCCTGCTTCCACCACACTCACTGCAATCAAACTTCAACAGTTTTATTTCTTTTTTCTTCGATGAAAGACCAGGAATCTAAAATCTCAACTGGTTTCTCTTCACCTATGCTGCCTGACCTGTTCAGTTTCAGTTGGGTTTCTTTATGGTTTACATATCAAATATGAAGCATCTCCAGAATTTTCCTTTGTATTCATCCCTCAAATGCATGTCTGATTTTCCTTTTCATTATTCACTTCCAATAGTTTATGTGATGGCAAAATCGATATTTTCATTACTCATTAGCTGAAGAAGTTTATTTCTGAATTACATGTCTTCTTTCCTCATGAACATTTAATGTTAAAGGAAAACTGGAAGTGCTCAAAACACCAGTAGGTCTGGCAGCATCTGTACAGAGAAATACAGAGTTAACATGTCAAGTCAAGTGACGCTTCATCAGATCAAAAGCAACTGAGGAAAGGTGGTATTTGTACTAACGACGGGGTATGGGGTGGTAAATAGAACACATGGACACAGTGCTGAGAGGGGGAGAGAAATAAAAAAGAGGTAAACAGAGATTATTGATTGCAACCTGAGTGGCAAATAAATGTTGAATAGGGTCTCAGTGATATAGTGAAAACTGTTTAATCAAACAATTACTCGTTTTTGAAATATATTGCCACTTATGGGATTATCCTTTTTTTTTGCATAGTGGCTGCTCATTTGCCTGCATTGGAAGATAGGAAAAAGAACTTATAAGCAACAGTAGGCTTTTTGGCCCTTTGAACCTCTTCTGTTAGTTGGTCGAATTATGACTAAACTGACTGAGCTCAAAACTCTTCTTTCCTGTTTGCCGAGAATAGTCCTTGACTCCTATGCCTCTCAAAAATCCAACTAAATAATAACTATGACTGCATCTCTAAAATGATTCATTGAATATGTGTTTTGGGACTTCTGAGGGTGTAATAATGTGCTATTTAAATGCAAGGTCTTTCCTCAATCAATGTTGGCTGTAACGATCTCTGAAACAAATTAGTTTTGGCAGTCGCAACCCACTTCATGGTGGGTGTAAATTTACAGAAGAAAACAACCTATAATTCAAAGGTAATGAAATTGGAAAACAAGCTACAGTGATGGCTTTTGCAAAGGAAATTGGAAAATGTCATACTGCTTCAGTCTGAGGGGATTATCTGAAAGCAAAGTTAAATAATGTTGTTTCAGCTATGAAAGGAGCTTTACTCCATAACTAGTCTGGTACGACAGGATTTATCTTTATACTCATTGGAAGAACAGGAAATGTAATCCATTCCCTTTCACTCACATTCTGTATCCAAGTTGTAACAAACATGATGAAGCAACAAGACTCATTAGTTCACCATCTCACTATAAAACAATATTACCACATCTGTCTTATTTGAGTTTATTCCTGTCTTATTTTAGTTTTAGACAGGACCAGGAATAAGCCTTTCAGTCACATGAACCTGTTCTGCTATTCAATATTACCTAATTCCATACACCTGCCTTTGACCCATATTCATTAAACTCTTGCTGAACAAAAAATTACCTGTCTCAGAGTTATGGTTAGTAACTGATCTAGCATCAATTGCAGCTTTTGGAAGAGAGTTCCAAATCTCTACCACTTTTTGTGTATTAAACAATGAGGGCTCATCCAGGCTATGCTTTAAAAAAAAATCAAAATCTTCTTTTAGTGGAAAATGAGACCAAAAGTTTACATGACTATATTAGTGTTATGTCAATGATATGAGATGAAGATCTAAGAAATATAATCATAAGTTCCTAGAAATTTACAGCAGAGAATGAAGCCATTCAGCCCATTGTTCCTAAAGCAGATTGTTTGATGGAATATTTGTGCTTAGTCCCAAATCCTCACCTTTGATCTATAACCTTCATTGATCTTCATTCTCAAGTACATGCCCAAATCAGTCTCATAAATTTTAAAGGAAACAGCTGCCAACAATTTTTCAGGTACCATGTTCAAGATTCAATTTAGCTTACCTCTTCTCCCTTCTTACCAATCATGCAAAATCAATGATCTTCATTATAGTCTCATTCACTGGAGGGATTGTTGTTCTCTATTTTATTGAAACCTTTCATCATCTTGAAAACTTTTCTTAGGTTACCACTTACTCTTAGCTATTCCATGGAAAATAGTCCTAATGTTTTCAAACTTCCTTCTAACTGAAATTAATTTATCACATTCCTGATGAAAGGCTTATGCCAAATATGTCGATTCTCCTGCTCCTCAAGTGCTGCCTGACCTGCTGTGCTTTTCCAGCACCACACTTTTGACTCTGATCTCCAGCACCTGCAACCTCTCATATATGCTTTATAATGTCTTTACACTCTTCCTGAAAAGTGTTGTCAGAATTGTCCACAATATTCCAGCTGAGGCTTAAATGGTAACTTAATATTTCTTGTGTCATCGCTTTGTTTCTCCTGCCTGTCCATTCATACATATAAACACAAGCTATTTATATACTTTTAATCAAGCTACAATTTTCCATGTTGCTGTTAATATTTTTTCTATATACACTAAGATCTCCGCTTAAGTACACTTCTGACAATTTTGTAGTTTATAGAATACTGTTTTTCCATGAGTCCTTCTTCAATGTATCACTTCACAGCATCCTATTAGGCATCTTCGCTTTTAACCATCCAATGTACATCATCAGATTTCTACAATTACCCTCATCAGTTGTCTATATTTATATCAACTACAAGCATCACATTGATGCTCCCAATACATCAGTCTAGATGGTTTACAAAAATAGGTTTACAAAATCATGAAGGGTATAGACAGGGTGGATAGAGACAAGCTTTTTCCCAGGCTGAAGAATTCAATAATGAGAGGTCATGCTTTCAAGGTGAGAGGTGGAAAGTTTAAGGGGGATACATGCGGCAAGTACTTCACACAGAGGGTGTTGGGTATCTGGAACGCGTTGCCAGCAGAGGTGGTAGAGGCAGGCACGGTAGATTCATTTGAGATGCATGAGTAGGTGGAGAGCAGAGGGATCCAGATGCTTAGTAATTAGGCGACAGGTTTAGATAGTAGATTTGGATCTGCTCGGGCTTGGAGGGCTGAAGGGCCTATTATTGGGCTGTACATTTTATTTGTTCTTTGTTTATTTAGATTGTTTGTGGGAAGTAAAAGACCTAAAGGATTCAAAGCTGACCTTCAAGAAGCACAACCACAATCCATCATTCAGTATAAAAAATCTACCACAACTTACCACTTCCTGTCACTGAGCTAATTCAATATCCAGATTGTCATTTTACTTATTCATTCATTTATGGAATATGGATGTCATAGGCTGGACCAACATTCATTATCTATTCCTGGTTGCTCTTGAGAATTTATTGGTGAACTGTCTTTCTAAACCACTGCAGTCAATTTGACATAGATACCTCGACAGTGCTGTAAGGCGAGGAGTTCCAGGATATTGACCGAAAGGCACTGAAGGAATGATGATACATTTCCAAGCCAGGATGGCGAGTGAGTTTAAGGGAAACTTGCAGGTAGTGGTGATCCCATGTATCTTATGCTGCTGTTCCTCTAGTGTCAGTGGCTGTAGATATGGAAATTGATGTTTAAGTAGCATTTGTGAAATTCTACAGTGATTATGATTGTATAAAGTGCTGCTACTGAGCTTTGAAATGAGGGATTGAATGTTTGTGAATATAATGCCAGTCAAGAGCCTTATCAAAACTGGAGTCAATGGGAATTGGGGAAGACTCTCAGATGGTTGGAATCATACCTAATACCCAGGAAGATGGACACAGTCAGTCATCTCAGCTCCAAGGCATCTCTGCAGGAGTTCTGCAGAGTACAGTCCTAGTTTAAACCATATTCAGCTGCTTCATTAATGACTTCCTTCCATTATAAGGTCAGAAGTGGAGATTTTTGCTGATAATTGCACAATGTTCAGCACCATTCATTAATCCTCAGAAACTAAAGCAGTTCATGTCTAAATTGCAAAAGAGTCGGACAATATCTGAGCCTCAGCTGAAAAGCGGCAAGCAACAGCTACGCTGCACAAATAGCAGGTAATAGTCATCGCCAATAAGAGACAATCTAACCATCCCCACCTTGACATTCAATGTTGTTACCATCACTGAAATCTCACAATCAATGTCTGTAGGTTAGCATTGACCAGAAATTCAACTGCACTCAACATGTAAATATAGTGGCTACAAGAGCATGTCAGAGGTAAAGAATGCTGCAGTGAGTAACTCACCTCCTAACTCTCTAACATTTGTCCACCACCTACAAGCCACAAGTCAGGAGTGTGAAGGGATATTCTCCACATGCCTGGAAGAGTTCAGCTCCAACAATACTCAGGTATTATAACACTGGAGGCAAATCAGAGAAGGTTCATTAGGGTGATCCACGGTTTGGAGGAATTGACTTCTAAGCAAACGTTAAACAGCTGTGATGTACTCATTAGAGTTTAGAATCAGGAGAGATGATTTCATTGCAATATGTAGGATTCTCACAGGGCTTGATAGGGTAAATGCTAAGAGGATGTTTCCCCTCATGGGACAGTACAGGTCCAAATCTCATAATGTCAGAATTAAGGGCACCAATTAAAGCCTGAGATGAGGACAATTTCTTCTCTCATATGGTTGTGTGTCTCCTAAGCTTCTTGCCATTGTGAAGTATGAAGGCAGATTTCTTGTGTATATTTAAAATAGATGATTATGGTTAGGAGGTAAATAGATTTTTGATCAGTCGGGGAATCAGTCAGTTGGGTAAGGGACAGAAATGTGGATATGAAGAGTGTCACATCAGCCATGATTTTATTGATTAGGTGGAGCAGGCTTCAGGGGCCAAACAGACACTCCTATTCTGACTTCGTTTGGTATTATGGTGAAGTGGTTTGACATCATTCAGAACAAAGCAGCTTGCTTGATTGGCACCACATCCAGAAACGTTCTGTCATTCTACCATTGACACTCAGTAGCACTTTGCACAAGATACACTGGAGAATTTCAATAAGGCTTCTTCGCACCTTCCAAACCCACATCCACTTTCATCAGAAGGACAAGAGCAGCAGTTACATATGAATGCCAACACCTGTAATTTCCTCTCTAAACTACACACATCCTGACTTGGAATTATATCACTGTTCCTTAACTGTTGCTGGATCAAAGTTCTGGAACTCCCTTCCTAACAGCATGAGGGTCACCCACAGCACATAGACTACAGCAGTTAAAGAAGGTGATGCACCTCCATCTCCTCTTGGGAAACTAGGGAAGGGTAATAAATACTGGCTCAGCCAGTGATCCCAAGATCCCACAAGAGAATAAAGACGTTAAGCAGATGTGTTAGATGGTGTCTTGATTATTGTTGGAACTGCACTCATTCTGGCAAACTGGGAATATTCCAAACACTTCTGACCTGTACCTTGTAGATAGTGGAAAAGTTTGGGAAATCATGATGTGAGTTAGTCCCTTCTGGATTTCTGGCCTCTGACTTCCTCTTCAGGCATGATATTTATAGTGTTAGTCCAGTTCAGATCCCTAAAATACCATGATCTCCATATTATTGTGGGCTTGCATCTTTTTAACAATCTTCCTTGATAAGATGCAGAGAATTTTCTACTTCCAACTAAAAGATGTAATTTAACTTGTTTCCTTTCTCAGATTACTTCCAACGCAGGTCATGAACTGTACCCTCAAAATAAGTACCACATTCATTGTCACAGCTTGAAAATCAGGATCGGATCAGGTGCACAAGAATGTGCAATATTTTTGCATAGGTGTTACCAGCATACACTTTAAGGACCGCTGCTTCAACTTGCCACTAGGTACAAATAAATGGATCAGTTTCTGTTGTTCTAATGGAATGGCAATATGGAAATCTAAGTTTCATATGATGTGCTGTATAATGTTGTTTTTTGTGCTTAAATTGTTGCATGCCTGAAGTTGGCAAGACAATTATTTTCATATTTAGAAGTCCTTCTGATAATTATATCATGCAGACCTTAGGTGTGGAAGGAGAAACAAAGGGTTCCTACCCCTGTTTTTTGTGTGCCCACTATCCATTTATCAGATGTTGAATAAGCAGGCAGAAGCTGAAAATCACTCCATGATATTATAACCACAGGGAGTGAAAAGACTGATGTGTTAGGTTTCAGTTATGTTTGTTCCAAGTCAGAACAGATTCTGAGACCTGAAGCTACAATATTGATTACAACACTGCAGTGACTTATTTTTACTGCCTTTTTCCAAATTGAATTTTCAGGACTACAAGTGAGACCTCTGCACAGATGGTTAGAAGATGAATACAATGTGTTTTGACAGTGTAATTGTAATGTCCACATTCTGAATCAATTTCAAGCTCTGTGCAGTTCTCTAAGGCACCCAGGAGCTCAAGAGATCTTTAAAACTGGATTTGGTATTGTACTGGAGTTTCATTCAATGCAATACCTCTCAATCAATTTTAGAACTAGATCCCATCTGTACATATCATTTAAAGAAAACAGCAAAGGATACAGTGGTGTTGATATGATGGGCTGAATGTCATCTCTGTTATGTAATGTTTAATGTGATACTATGGTGCAAATGATATTGGATACCTAAAGTTTGACTTGAGCTACCAGTGATCCCAATTTCCTTGTTTTTTTTCTGATAGGCATGAAAGGCATTACCTCAATAAAACAAAAAACAGAAATTGCTGGAGAAACTCAGCAGGTCTGGCAGCATTTGCAGAGAGAAAGCAAAATTAAAGTTTCAAGCCCAGTAACTTCCACTTCAGTTCTGAAGAACATTCTCAGATGCTGTCAGAGCTGCTGAATTTCTTAAACAATTTCTGTTTTTCTTTTACATTTTCAGCATCTGCAGTTCTTTATTCATTACTTAAGTGGTTTGTCTTCATCTAAGCAGTCATATCCATTAGGTATTATACCTTCCCATAACTCCACTGACTTATGCACATCTTTTCATTTTGTACATTGCAGCTATATCAGGAAAGCAATAAAATGGAATTCTTGATCAGTTTGGCCCATGCAGGTCCCAGGATATATTCCAACATTAAATGTAGTTTTAAGGCAAAAAAGCTTGACTTGACAGCAAAGTTGCAGTTACCCTTTTAATGAAGGTCCAATCTGGCATCGGGTATCAACTACCAACAAGGCAACTGCAAGAAAGACATTCACCACCACCAACAAAATCAGAAGGTGCTGGAAAAGCTCAGCAGGTCTGGGTGCATCTGTGAAGCCAAAGTTAAGTTTGAGGGTCGGTGACCCTTCCTCAGAAAACAGTCAACATCTGGGAAGAAGAAAGGCATTGACACTCAATTCACACTGCGAGATTACTGTTGAAATGTAGTGGCTTTGGTTGTTCATAGTTTGATTGTGCCAAGATTATTTTAATGAAATCAAATGACAACTCACCTCAGAATGTGGATTTTTCCAATTATTCGTTAACTCTCCTCTCCACTCTGCTAGAAGTGTATCAGTATTGGCTGCGTCATTTTGCAAAGTTGCTGTATTGTACGGTGCTAAGAAGACAAAATCTCCTTTACTTGATAACTGATTTGGACGAACTTTATAGGAGTATGTTCGAGAGAGCGACCCATTACCCACCAACTCAACGAAGTGTGGCGTTCCTTTATAGTCAGGTACAGTTTGAAAATATAGATGGGAATTTGGAAAAGTGTCGTCCGTGTGCCACCGATTTAAATTGCAACAGGATGGGGAAAGGTCACAGCAACGAGACCTACTTCTATCAGAGTGGCACATGGTCACGATGAGGACGATTAGAATCACAAGGAGAATGGAGGAGGTTGAAGCTAGAGTGATTATCAAATAAAAAGCTAAGTTAGAATTGGGACGGACATCATGGACTTGAGGAATTTGATCTGATAGCGTTTCTGCGTTATTATCTGTTATTAATACATTGATGGTTACTGTACTTGAAAGGGGTGGGTGGCCATTGTCTTTAACTAAAACAATGAGTTTGTGAATGGGGTCGTCCTTCTCCATGAAATGACGAATTGTCCTGATCTCTCCTGAACCATGTGCTATGGTGAATAGGCCCGAGTCAGTAGCCTCCAGCAACTGGTAAGTCAAACGTGCATTCTGGCCAGAATCCGCATCTGCAGCCATCACTTTGGTCACGAGGTGGCCGGGTTCCGCAGAGCGGGGCACAGTGATCCCAGAATCGTTGTTGGTCAATGGGGAGATGATTTGGGGTGCGTTATCGTTCTGGTCAAGGACCACAATGTTGACGGTAACGTTGCTGTCAAGGACCGGAAATCCACTATCCTGAGCTTGCACGTGGATCTGAAAGTTTTTGAGTTCCTCGTAGTCGAAGGGGCGTTGGGAATAGAGGACACCGGCGTCCGAGGAGATTGAAACGTAAGCGGACGCAGGCATGTTATGAACCAGACTGTTCAGGATCGAATACACAATATGTGCGTTCTGGTTTTGATCCGGATCCAAAGCAGAGACAGCACCAATAGATGAGCCAGCAGGACTGTTCTCGGGGACATATACCGTATAGGAAAGCTGTGCAAAACGTGGTGCATTGTCATTCATATCTGAAATCTGAACCAGAATGGTTTTGTTCGCTGAGAGAGGAGGAGATCCTGCATCAGTGCAGATTACGTGGACCGTATATTGGGAATTTATCTCTCGGTCCAGGTGATGACTGATAGTCAGTGTATATGTATTTTTCAAGGATGACTTGAGATTAAATGGTAGCTCACCCGGAATCTGGCATTCAAACTGTCCATTTATTCCTGAATCTCGATCTGTTACACGCATCAGTGCTACTACAGTCCCGGGCTGGACATCTTCGCGGACCGGGCTAGATACTGACATTAAGGTTATCTCGGGTGCATTATCATTCACGTCAATTATCTCTACTACAACTTTGCAAACCGCAAAGTGAATACTATCCTTTGCTTCAATATTAATCTCATAAAAGTTATCCTCCTCAAAATCCAATACCCCCTTGACTCTAATTTCTCCCATTCTGGACCCGAGACTGAAGAGGTCACGCACTCCGGATGGGGTACTGCTGCTGAAGGAATAGCTTATTTGGCCATTCGAACCTTCATCCAAATCAGTGGCATTGAGCTTGATAACCAAAGTACCCACTGGCACGTTTTCCGGTAACTTCACCTTGTACACTGCCTGCTCGAACACCGGCCAATTGTCGTCGACATCGAGAACAGTGATAAGAATTTGGGACGTGCCAGATCTTACTGGAGTTCCACCGTCAATAGCTGTCAGAGTTAATCGATGAATCGCTAACGCTTCCCTGTCTAAAACTTTGGTTAGCACTAAGACCGCAGTTATACTGCCGTCACTGCTGTTCTTGACCTCTAAGGCAAAGTGTTGATTTGCGTTCAAATGGTAAGCGTTGATGGAATTGGTCCCCACGTCTGGATCGTGCGCGCTCGGGAGCAGGAAGCGCGTTCCCAGCGGAACTGATTCCACAATCTCCAGACGGAGCTCATCATTTGAGAAACTGGGTGAATTATCATTTATATCCAATATCTCAACTTCAGCGCTGTAGAGCTCCACCGGATTTTCGATGATAATGTTATTAGTAAGCACGCATCTAGCATTTTGTCCACAGAGTTTCTCTCTGTCTATCTTAACATTCACGCGCAACTCTCCATTATCTAAGTTTACCTTAAAATACCGCTCATTGGCCTCAGACATTAACCGAAGCTTGCGATTAGCTAATTGGTTCACGTCTAAGCCTAAATCCCTGGCGACATTCCCAACAAAGGCTCCCTGTTCCAGTTCTTCAGGAATTGAATAACGGATCTGTCCAGAGACATTTTCCCAGATACAAAGCAGGAAAATAAAAGACCACACTAGCATTCTCTGTCTGAATTAGTCTTCGCATTCGGAGTGCTGTAGGAATCCAAGGCGCCAACCACTTGTATGATCCAAAATGTCGCGATGAATACTTGATATCCGTTCCCAATAGTTGAGAAAGACTGCATGGAAAAGATGGCTGTTGAATGTGAATGTAAACACCGAGTCAGTGCTTTCCCTTCTTTCCGATTCTTCGCTGTACGTGGTGTAAGGGGGAGGAGAGATGGATCTCTGGCAGCATTTGAGTACCTCATTGGTACACAGCGACACAAAGAGTCTCGGCCAATTATTGCACGGTACAGTCGTGGACTGCGTCAACAGTGCAGAAGGAAGTTGTCATTTGGCGTGTAGTTCGTTAATAGTTAAGAAATAAAAGAGGTGTGGGTATGTGTACATTGCATGAAATCCGACCAACTATTGTAAAGCTAGGCTTTTTGTTTTAGTATTTTAAACGTGCTACATGCATTTACGACCTGCTCATTCCCGCCACCGTGTTCGTCAGTTCCTGAAAAAAACAATGGCGAAGATAAAACTCCCAGAAATGTTATTGTGAGTCGAGAAATCTTATTGCCAGTTTCCGTTACAGACTTGGTTAAGCGAACTTCAAACGAAACAATTTGTCATGTCTTGCTGACTTATAGTTTTTTTTAAATACAGAAGTTTTATTTTTATTTTGTTAAAATAATGAACCTATCGGACTTTTAAGATTAGGTCTCCTTGTTATTTTTTTCCCGGGCTATATTCAAAACGTGTGCTTTAAAGAATAATCAGTTATGTCTAGCCGAAAAAGAGTTTGCTTACAACAGTTCATACAATCTCAATATTATTCGGAATCTATTTGGCTGCTGCATTGATTGGAAGTTCCAGGCGATATAAAGCAACTCGAATGCACAGTCACACTGTTTACTATTCCACGCACAGGCGATAGCAGGGACAAGCAGCGAAAGAAACCATTTGCTGGAAATTTAATTTCTTTCTCCGCCAGTGTTATATTCATGGTGGTGGCATTTCATTTAATCAAACTAAATGACTCCCACGCGTAGACTTTAAAGGCACAGGAAATACTTCAATGAACGACAGAAACCGCTAACGATGATCTTGAGTCCAGTTATGTAAACGGACAGGAGGGAATCCAGCTTTAGTAATCCTGGCACGAAAGTAAAGTTGTCATATTAAGCTCAATAACACAGAACTAATTTCTTAAGACGATTCTTATCCAACAATTAAGGTCACAGCTGAAGGAAGAGTCCAAGTGACCATTCATACTAATGCAACTGCAGCTTCATTTAAAATGCAGTACTTTGACAAAGTAATGGAACACCAACAGCTGATTACCTGATATTGCTATGTCGCAGAAGTATTGACAATGATGTTTAATCTTTTTTTGTTTTGTCCATGATAAAACGCCTTACTGTAACCTCAGAAATGTAAGATGCAGGAAGATGTAATTTGCTTCATCATGAGCGTTGGCTGATTTTTAAAAAAATGACTCATCATACTTTTCACCCCTTATTCCATAGTCCTGAAGGTTAAGGCATACCAACAGTGAAACAGAAAGGGGCAGAGTATACAAATACAGAAAAATAAACTGCAGTTAATAGGATCAAAGGAAGAAAAAATCGTAAAAAAAGCAATATTGATGACTTTTTAACTTTAATGTGTGTAGAATTCAGAACAAAATAAATGAATTATTCATTACAGACATGTGGTTTATGAGGAGTTCAAAGCTGGCAACCTAGTATTCAGGGGTATGTGACCTTTCAAAAGGACAGGTAGGAAGCGAGGTTGCTTAGCATTTTGGGGAGCAGAATTGAATAAGTGTGATAGCAAGAAATTGTCTTGGATCAGTAGACATAGAATCCATATGGCTAGAGGTAAGAAGTGAAAACGAAATGATAGTAGTCATCTGTGGCCCCTTACAATGTCTAAGGCTGGGGCAGAGAATAAATCAGCAGCAAATGAGGGCATGTTACAAAGGTGGTATATTAATCACGGGTGACTTGGAATGGTCAGATTGGCAGAGGTAGCCATGAGGAGTAATTCATTTGTGTACTGGGGATTATTTCCTGGAATAATATTTTGTGGATCAGACTAAAGGTTTGGCCATTTTAGATATTGTCATGTGTAATGCGTCAAAAAAGCGTGGTGCCAAAGTACAGCAGGTCAGGCAGCAACCAAAGAGCAGGAAAATTGACGTTTCAGGCATAAGCCCTTCATCATTCCTGATGTCCGAAATGTCGATTCTCCTGCTCCTCGGATGCTGCCTAAACTGCTGTGCTTTTCCAGTGCCACACTTTTCAACTCCGATTTCCAGCATCTGCAGTCCTCACTTTCTCCCCTTATGTGTTGAGGCAGGTTTAATACATCTTCACTTGCTTAGTCCATGACCTTCCCTCCATCAGAAAATCAAGTATGACGATGTTTGCATATCGTTCAACATTACTTGCGACTCAGGTATTTAAACTGTCCATGTCCAAAACAACAAGACCCATACAAAACCCAAGTAACTGACAAGTGGCAAATAACATTGGTGCCACAAATGTAGCAGACAATGTTAGACTGCAACTTGAGAGAATCTATGCATTTCCCCTGAACATTCAGTGGCATTATCAACACTGAATCTCGTGCTTGAACACTGACCAGAACTGATCTAGGACTATTCATATCACTAGTGTGATTGCAAGACCAGTCAGAAGTTAGGAATCCTGCATTCTATAGCTTATATCCTGACTTGCCAATTTCTCTCCACTGTCTACAATGCACAAAGCTGGAGTATGGTGGAATAATCCCTAGTTGTCATACTGAATGTAGCTCCAACAACACTCGAGAAGCTGGTGTTGCCCGTCTCGGTGAGACAACTGTACATATATAGACGAAGATGCAGAAGAGAGACTTACGGCTCTATCAAGCTGAATTAATTTATTAAGTATTTAGTGAATGATGCAAAGCTTTAACTGCTAGAAATATCTCAATCACCATCCCTTATTGCCCCAGGATCTGTGACCAAATCTAAGCATGATTACTCAGGAGAGTTCTTCTTAATATATTCATCATGCTTCCTGATGCAGACGATTTCTTCACAGCTTTTGGTCTCTGGAGTTGCTGCTGAAATCAGGGATTTCCTGGACTGCTTTTATACAGGTCTCTGTGACATGAATATGCCTTATTTGAAATCAACTCTGCATGTAACCAATACTGAATGATTTAGTAGAGACAGCAGCTGGTGATTTCATGCAATCTTAGCTCTCCGCTGAACGTAATGATTCAAAGTAACTCCACTCACATAACAGCCCACTGTAAAGTCTCTCATCAGGGCCAGTATCTTCAGCCTTATCCCATGTAGGCCAAAACAAACTACTTGTTTGGCACATTCTCAAACATTCAGTCCATTCAACAGCAATACACAATAATAGCAGTATGAACCATTCACAAGTTATACTGCAGAAATTCACCAATGCCCCTTAGATAGCACTTTCACATTTATGACCACTGCCACCTTGGGAAAACCACCCAAATGCAAATTCCCCTTCAAGTCACAAATTATACTGATTTGGAATTGTATTACCATGTCCTGGAAATTCCTCCTTAACAGCATTATGGATGTCCCTACACCAAATGGACTACAGTGTTTCAAGAAGGCAGCTGACCATTGCCTTCTCAAGGGCAATTTATGATGGATGATAAATGCTATCCCAGCCAGCAAAGCCCATATCCTCTATATGAATAAAAAACTCCATATTTTTTCCATAAGTCTTTCACACCATTTGATATTGAATTACTTTTAAGTAGCTATTTGCAGTTCACATTTGCTACATCATAATCAAACTTCTTGAAATTTCTTTTTCCCTCAAATGAGAATGTGCTCTCTGTCTATTTTGTCCTTCTCCATAACTAGCATAAATCTAACTGAGTCATGATGACTTTTATCAAAAATGTTGGCTTCCTAATGCTGCATTCCAACTGTTGAACTGCTTTTCCTAAAGCTAAGTCCTAAACTGCTCTTTTGAATCCATTTTTCTCATTTCAATAATTCTGTCTCCTCTATAACTTTTAAATATGATTCTATCCTAGTTGTTGAAATCTCTGACAATTATCACCCTATTTTGTTTACATTTCTCAGATATTTTCCAATAAATTATTCTACCTTCGTCATGACAGTTCAGCCATTTTTAAAATTTTCACTTGCTGACTGCCAAACATAATGCAAGGACTTTAAGGAGCAGCATTATGTTCAACTAACAAGTCCAGTAAATGCTATTAAATGTATTGCAAATATATGACTAATCCAGTTGGATTATATTGTATAAGTATGCATTTACACAAATGGTTTTTTTCTAATTTATCCAACAACGTTCTGGACATAAGTTTGCTCGCTGAACTGGAAGGTTTGTTTTCAGAAGTTTCATCATCATACTAGGTAAAATCGTCAGTGAGCCTCCAGTGATGCGCTGGTGATATGTCCCGCTTTCTATCTATGTTATTTAGGTTTTTTTGGATGGGTTATGTCATTTTCGGTTCTTTTTCTCAGAGGAGTCCAGATCAATATGCTTATTGATAGAGTTCCATTTGGAGTGCCCTGCTTCAAGGAATTCTTGTGCATGTCTCTGTTTGGCTTGTCCTAGGATGGATGTGTTGTCCCAGTCAAAGTGGTGTCCTTCTTCATCTGTATGTAAGGATACTAGTGATAGTGGGTCATATCTCTTTGTGGCTAGTTGATGTTCATGTATCCTGGTAGCTAGCTTTCTACCTGCTTGTCTGATGTATTGTTTGTTACAGTCCTTGGAAGGTATTTTGTAAATGACATTTGTTTTGCTTGTTGTTTGTATAGAGTCTCTTAAGTTAATTAGCCACTGATTTAGTGTGTTGATAAGTCTGTGGGCTACCATGATGTCAAGATGTCTTGAATAGTCTGCAAAGCATTACAGAGATGTCTTTGATGTAGGGCAAAGTGACAAGGGTTTCTGGGAACATTGTGTCTGCTTGTTTCGGTTTGTTGCTGAGGAATTTGCAGACTGTGTTTATTGGATACCCGTTCTTCTTGACTATGCGGTATAGGTATTTCTCTTTCGCTCTTTTTAGTTCCTCAGTGCTGCAGTATGTGCGACCTTGTAAGGACTGTAACAAACACTACATTAGACAAACAGGCAGAAAACTAGCCATCACAATACATGAACATCAATTCGCCACAAAAAGACATGACCCACTATCACTAGTGTCCTTGCATACAGACGAAGAAGGACACTTAAGAAATCTATCCGAGGACAAGCCAAACAGTGACATGCACAAGAATTCCTTGAAGTATGGCATTCAAAGCAGAACTCTATCAATATATACATCGATTTGGACCCACATCTATCATCCTCTTAGAAAAAGAGCCAGAAATGACACCACCCACCCAGAGAAACCTAAAGACATAAATAGAAAGCCAGAAATACTAACAGCACTTCACCAGAGTTTCACTGATGATATTATCTGGTATGGTGATGAAATGTCTGAAAACAAACTTTCCAGCTCAACCTGAGCTACAAATCCTTTCAACGATCACTATCCAGAAAGGCATTTGGAGGTGATAAGGAAGCAATTGGGTTACTACACTGCTCTTGCAAATAATGCAACAGCTTAGAACAACAACGGTTTGGTTGGACTTTACATTATTATGGTCTCCCAAATCTGTAAGATCTGCTGTCTCTTCAATCTATCTTACCAGCATATTTTGTCAGGGAGCATTCTACACTAAATTTTGATCAACAAAGATGATTAAACAAAATTATATGCTCATCTCACACATCTTTTTTGATAGTCTCATTTAAAGCATCAATACCTAACCAAAAATGCAACTGTGTTAGTAATGGAGATACAGCAGAAAGATATTCAGACTATCAAAGCCTATGATTCTATTAGTTCAGGACTTATGTCTTCCTCCCTTTCATTGAGCAACCTTTGATTTAAAACCCTTGATAATCTTGTCTGACAAAAATTTGTTTTTCTCAGTCTTGGTCATTTCTGTTGATGCAGTATTCACAGCTTTATTAGGGTGGGGAAGTGAGGATGGAGCTTTACAATTATATTACCTTATATATGAAGAAGAATGTCTTCATTTTTTTTCCTGTAGGCCATTACTCTAATTTTTGGAAACTGCTTTCTTCTTCTGAATACCCCCCTGAATGAAATTGTTTATCTTTATTATGCTTGATTATCTTGAGATAAACTCTGATTATAATCTCCCTCTTGGGTTAGATCGCAATTTCATGATTGTTCACGTCTGTACGCTATATGATAGAAAATAGATTGGAACTTTAAATTAGATGCAGAGGAGATCAATAACAATGAGATGAGGGAATTCAGTTATGTCCATTTAAGTATGTTTAGTCAAACTGGGATTGTTCTCTTCAAACAAAATCGTTTAGGGAAGATTTTGTAAAGGCATTCAAAGTGAGACATATAGCCATTTATGACACAGGAGGGCACGTGGCCTCCATGTCGAACCATGTCGATTCTCATTCACTTTCTGTACTCTTCAAGATTATTTCTTTGAAGTGTCCATCCAGTTTCCCTTTGGAATTATTGATTGTTTCTGCTCCAACTTCTTTACTCAACAGCAAGTTTCCAATCAGAACAAGGAAATGTACGAGACTTTTTGATGTAACAAATTGAGAATAATTGCTTTTCATTGACAGAGGGGAATTGATGCACAAAACTTCAAGATAATTGGCCAAAGAAATGCTGTCGGGGAGTTAAGAAGAATATTAGTTTTTAGGCTTTGAATTGTCGTATATTGATTGACAGAAAACTGACAGCAAGGCATAAGTGAGGACTGCAGATGTTGGAAAACAGAGTTTAGATTAGAGTGGTGCTGGAAAAGCACAGCAGGTCAGGCAGCATCTGAGGACCAGGACAATCGACGTTTCGGGCAAAAGCCCTTCATCAGGAATAGAGGCAGGAAGGGTGGAGAGATAAATTGGGAGTGGGGGGGGCGCGGAGAGGGGGAGGTGCGCGGAGAGGGAGGGGGGAGGTGGGGCTGGGTAGAAAGTAGCAAAGAGTACAATTGGTTAATGGGGGTGGGGATGGATGTGATAGGTCAGAGAGGAGGGTGGGGGAAGGTAGCAAAGAGTACAGTAGGTGAATTGGGGTGGGGATGGAGGTGATAGGTCAGAGGGGAGGGTGGAGTGGATTAGGTGGGAAAGTAGATTGGCAGGTAGGACAGGTCATGAGGACAGTGCTGAGCTGGAAGGTTGGAACTGAGGTAAGGTGGGGGGAGGGGAAATGAGGAAACTGGTGAAGTCCACATTGATGCCCTGGGGTTGAAGTGTTCCGAGTTGGAAGATGAGGCCTTCTTCCTCCAGTCATTGGGTGGTGAGAGAGCAACAGTTGAGGAGGCCCAGGACCTGCATGTCCTTGGCAGAGTGGGAGGGGGAGTTGAAATTTTGGGCCAAGGGGCGGTGTGGTTGATTGGTGCGGGTGTCCCGGAGATGTTCCCTGAAGTGCTCTGCAAGGAGGCTTCCAGTCTCCCCAGTGTAGCGGAGACCACATCGGGAGCAATGGAGCCAATAAATAACATTGGTGGATGTGCAGGTGAAGCTTTGATGGATGTGGAAGGCTTCTTTGGGGCCTAGGATGGTGGTAAGGGAGGAGGTGTGGGCACAGATTTTGCAATTCCTGCGGTGGCAGGGGAGGGTGCCAGGATGGGAGGGTGGGTTGTTGGGGGCATGGGCCTGACCAGGTAGTCACGGAGGGAACAGTCTTTGTGGAAAGGGGTGGGAAGGGAAATATATCTCTGGTGGTGGGGTCCGTTTGGAGGAGGCAGAAAGGTCAGCGGATGTTATGGTTAATGCGAAGGTTAGGGTGGAAAGTGAGGAACGGGGGGGTTCTGTCCATGTTATGATTGGGGGTGTGGGGTTTGAGGGCAGAGGTGCAGGATGTGGATGAGATGCATTGGAGGGCATCTTCAACCACGTGAGAAGGGAAATTGCGATCTCTAAAGAAGGAGGCCATCGGGTGTGTTCTTTGGTGGAACTGGTCCTCCTGGGAGCAGATACAGCGAAGCTGGAGGAATTGGGAATATGGGATGGCATTTTTGCAGGAGGCAGGGTGGGAAGAGGCGTAATCCAGGTAGCTGTGGGAGTTGGTGGGTTTGTAAAATATGTCAATGTTGATGAACTGCTTAACCAATTCGCGGGAGCCCGAGGTGGCGCCAATGCAGTCATCAATGTAATGGAGGAAGAGGTGGGGAGTGGTGCCAGTGTAACTATGGAAGATGAAGTGTTCTATGTAGCCAACAAAGAGACAGGCATAGCTAAGACCATATGGGTGTCCATGGCTACCCCTTTTGTCTGGAGGAAGTGGAAGGATTCGAGGGAGAAATTGTTAAAGGTGAGGACCAGTTCAGCCAAATGAATAAAAGTGTCAGTGGAAGGATACTGCTGGGGATGTTGGGAAAGGAAGAAACAGAGGGCTTGGAGGCCCTGGTCATGGCGGATGGAGTTGTAGAGGGATTGGATGTCCATGGTGAAGATCAGGCATTGGGGGCCAGGGAAATGGAAGTCTTGGAGCAGGTGGAGGGTGTGGGTGGTGTCTGGAACATATGTGGGGAGTTCCTGGACTAGGGGCGATTGGACAGTATCAAGGTAGGTGGCGATGAGTTCGGTGGGGCAGCAGCAGGCTGAGACAATGGGTCGGCCGGGGTGGTCAGGCTTGTGGATCTTGGGAAGGAGGTAGAATCAGGTGATGTGGGGTTCCTGGACCACGATGTTAGAAGCTGTGGTGGGAGATTTCCTGAGATGATGAGGTTCTGTGTGGTCTGGGAGATAATGGTTTGGTGATGGGGGGGGGGGTGGGGTCATGGTTAACGAGGCGGTAGAAGGAGGTGTCTTCGAGTTGGCGTCTGACTTCAGCGATATAGAGGTCAGTGCACCAAACTACCACAGCACTCCCTTTATCTGCTGGTTTGATGGTGAGGTTGGGATTGGAGCAGAGGGATGGAGGGCTGCGCGTTGTGACGGTGAGAGGTTGGAGTGGGGGATGGTTGTAGACAGTTTGAGGCATTAATATCTCGGCAGCAGTTGGAAATGAAGAGGTCGAGGGTGGGTAATAGGCCAGTGCAGTGTGCCCAGGTGGATGGAGTGTGTTGGAAGTGAGTGAAGGGGTCCTCAGAAGGTGGGCGGGAGTCCTGATTGTAAAAGTAAGCTCGGCTGTGGAGGCAGTGGAAGAATTGTTTGACGTCACGATGCATATTAAATTCATTGATGCGTGAATGGAGGGGGATATAGGTAAGCCCTAGCTGAGGACTGATCATTCATCCTCAGTGAGGGGAATGGTGAAAACTCGGCAGGGCTTGGAGCTAGGACCTGGTGTAGGTGTGGAGCTGGGAGTGGGGGCAGAGCCTGTAACTGGAGTGGGCGTGATGTTGGGGGGAATGGGGGTGGAGTCATGAGCAGTGATGATGTTCCCCTCAGGGTTCTGGAGTGCAGGGATGATGACAGTGGGATCTGTGAACTACAGCAATTGAATACGCAAAATATCCACACTGTAAGTAATCTAATCTAATCTAATCTAAAAATGTTGAGGGTTATGTACAATGAATAGGGAATGAGCAGTAACTTGCAATTCTTTTGAAGAGCTAGAATAGGTAGATAGTGGCCTATTTCTTTAATGTTTTAAAGGATTGTAATTCTGACTTGGTGAATGTATTTTTAAATCACTTTTAACGTCTTTATTGGGACACCATTTGATGTGAAACAAAAGCCTTCTTCTATTTTTCCCTGATTTCTATTTCACAGCTGATAAATGAGTATTATTCACTGTTGCGTTCACCATAGTAGTCCGAATAGTATAAGCCCAAAAGACATAAAATGTAGTGAATATGGGGGAGCATCAACATCCATCACCATGAGTCGCTCAGTATCATCACTACTAATTAAGTTGGCATAAGTCTGAGGGACTGTGCCACCAGACTGGGCCTGTGATAAGTTCTGAAAGAACCAATATGAGAAAAAACTCTGACTTGACCTTGATCTCACCTAATTTAGTACTGACCATGATAGTAGAAGTGGCCGCATCACATTCTTTGTGGAGACAAAATCCTTTCTTCATGCTAGGGAACCTTCCATCATATTGTGTGGCTTTACCTTTGTCCTAAATGGGATCAGAAATTTCCTAGATGGGCAGTCATACACATTGCTGATGACAATGAAATGGGGTAGATTCAGAAGAAATCTTGAAGCATAAAACACTGTGAGCTATTGTCAACAGCAGAATTGTATGCAACCACAATTTCTAGCCTCATGATCGAACTTATTCTTCATTCTGATTACAGTGCAGCCATGTGACCAACTCTGTTTCAAGAAGTAGTCAGAATCAAAACTACACGTGTCTAAAGTTGAGGTGCAAAGCTGATGAAGATGCATGCTTATAATATATATGAAATATATGCTTGCAAAATCATGGAAACAGCATGTTTCAGATAAAAATAAAGCAACTAGAAAAGCAAAAAGGAGACATGAAAAAGGACTTGTGAATAGGATAAGGGCAAATTCTAAGTTTTTTAAAAAAAATATACATTAAAAGGTTATACAGGGAAAGAGTAGGGCCCACTAGAGACCAAGGGGGCAACCTGTATGTGAAGCCACATGATACTAGAAGGGTGCTAAATGAATACTTACCTTCAGTCTTCATGCTGGAAAAGAAGAACACAGTTATAGAATTCAGAAAGAGGGACTGAGAGGAACTTGCCCAGCTTGCCATAGGAAATGGGGAGATATTGGAGGCCCTGTTGGACTTAAAATAGACAATGCCTTTGCCCAGATGAATTGTTTTCAGGCTGCTTTAGGAAGTAATGCAATAAATTGCAAGGGATCTGACACAAATGTTTATTCATTTCTGGCCATGGGGGACATGCCAGAGAACTGGAGGATGGCTGAAGTGTTTTCAAGAATGGGATTGAAATGAGCCAGGAAATTACAGATTGGTGATTCTCACATCAGTGGTTGGGAAACTATTGGTGAAAATTCTGAACTTTCATCAGTTGTGGCATTCAGTGTAAGAGCCAAAGATAATGTTGGAATTGTACAGAGTGTTGGTTAAGTCACAGCTGGAATACTGTGTGCAGTTCTGTTCACCTCACTACAGGGAGGAAGTGTTTAAACTAGATGGTGTACAAAGGGGGTTCAACAGGATGTTGCCTGGGATGGAGAGATTGAGCTATTAGGAGAGAGTAGATGGGCTTGGATTGATTTTGCTAGAGCAGAGAAGATTCAGGGAGACATGAATGTGGTGCATAAGATTGAGCGGTATGGACAGGGTGCATAGAGACCAGCTGTTCCTTTTGTTTGAGGCGTTAATCCGTAACAGCACATCATTTTAGGATAAGCGGCAGGGTATTCAAAGAGGATGTGGGAAAAAAACATTTTCACTCAGTGGGTGGTGGAAATCTGGAATGCACTGCCTGGCAAGGTAGTAGAGGCAGAAAACCTTACAACCTTTAAAAAGAATTTGCAAGAGCACATGAGATAAAATGACATTCAGGGATATGGAGCAAGGGCAGGAAATTGGGATTACTGCACATTTTGTGATAGTTATGTCAATGCAGACTTGAACAGCCAAAATCTGAAGCTATGAATTTATAAAATTAAGCAAGTTCACAGATAAGATCAAATCTCCACCAACATTCCATATGGAATCTTGAGTGTTGATGGGAAACTAAACAAGGTTTAGTAGAAGATATAATCTTCTTAAATATTGCCAATCTCAGTGATAGTCAAGCTCAGTAGGTGAGTGCAAATTTGAATATGAAGCACTTAGAACAGTCTTTATCAAAGAGTTCCAAGTGGATGATCTATCTTAGTCTCTTTTTGTAGTTCCCACTATCACAGAAAACAGTGTTCAACCAATTCTCTTGAATCCATTTGACACCAGAAATTGGCTAAGCACATTGAATATAACAAAGGCTATGGACTTCAGCAGTGCCCCAGCTATAATGCTGAATATATACTCTCGTACAAGATGTGCCTCAACTCAAGCCATTCCCAAACTGCCGCCTACTGCCATCTACCTGACAAAAATGAATACTGACTGAAAGAGAATCTATCAACAAAAAGCAGAACAAATTTAATTTAGTTCTCACCATATTAATCCAATTTCAATCATCAACATTGTTTATGGGAACTGTTACTGACAATACCTTCAAGCATCGCTTACTCACCAATAACCTGCTCATTGACAGTCCATTTGCATTCTGCCTTCGCCACTCATCTTCAGACTTTATTGGAAGCTTTCTCCAAGCACAGACAAAAGACCTGATTTCCATTCATAACCTTACAGTGACTGCCATTGACATTTTGAAACAAACATGATAAAGTTCAAGTCACTTGGAGACAGGGAAAATTTCCCACCGGCTGTAGTTATAGCCCTACATAACAGGAAATTGTTCTAATTATTGGAGTCCATTTGCCTCAACTGCAGGACACTGAGAGGAGTTCCCCAGGGCGGTGTACTGAGCACACCATTTTTAGTTCCATGAGCAATAATCAACACCATCATCATAAAGATAGACCTAAGAATAGTTGTTGATGCTGGTACAAAGTTTTCAGACAATGAAGCTATCAGTGCTTACATGCAACAAGATCTATAAACAACGTACCAAACATTACACACGTTCCACACAAGTACCTTGCGATCATCATTTTCATTGTGATAGAATCTAAACACCTTTGTTTGACATTCCATGCATTACCATTGCTTAGACTGCTGCATTAATATTCTGGCCTCACCAGAAACTCAATTAGACCAGCCATGCAAATACTATGGTTACAAGATCAGGTAGGACAATGAGTGTTCTATGGTCAGTGACTCACCTCAGGCTCCCTAAAAGCCTTTGTACCATCTACAAGACACGAGTAAAGAGTATGATGATGTCCTGTGTTTGCCTGGATGTGTGCAGTTCCACCATGTTCAACATCATTCTGGACAAAGCAGCCCAACTTATTATTATTATTATTATTATTATTTGAATTTCAAAGTTGCACAGAAGCTTGAGACTCAGGGAGAGAAACATTAATGTTTGAAAACACCTCCCATTGCAGAGAAGAAATTCTTGGAAAATATAAAGGTAGCTAAATCTCCAGAACCTGGTATAGTACATTCCAGGATGTTGTGGAAAGTTAGCAAGGAAATTACAGAGCATTTTGCAGAAATATTTGTATCATCTATAGCTATAGGTAAGGTGCCGGATGACTGTTGAGTTGGAGAGTGGCTGATGTTGTGCCTTTGTTTAAGAAACGATGTAAGGAGAAGCCTGGGAACGATGGACCTGTGAGGTGGGTAAGTTGTTGGAAGTGATTCTTAAATATAGGATTTATATATATGTAGAGAGACATGGAATGATTAGAGATAGTCAACATGGTTTTATGCAAGGGAACTCATGTCTCACAAACTTGATTGAGTTTTTTGAGGAAGTAACCAAGAAGATTGATGAGGACACAGTGGTGGACATTGTTTACATAGACTTTAGTAAAACTTTTGACAATGCTTTGCAAGGCAGATTAGTTAGTAAAGATAGATCATGTGGGATTCAGGGTGAGCTTGCCAATTGGATACAAAATTAGCTTAACAGCAGGAGAGAGAGAGTAATAGTAGATGGTTGTTTTTCGGACTGGAGGCCTGTGACCACCAGTGCAGCACAGGGATCGATGCTAGGTCTCCTTTTGTTGTCACTTATGTAAATGATTTAGATGAGGATATAAAAGGCATGGCTAGTAAGTTTGTGGAGGACACCAAAATTGTTGGTATAGTAGACAGTGAAAAAAGTTAACCTTTGAAACTTGAAATTTGAAATTGAAATTTTAATCAATTTGGCTAATAAGCTGAAGAGTGACAGATGGATTTTAATTTGGATAAATGTGAGGTATTGCATTTTGGTAAAACAAACAACGGCAGAGGGTTCAGAAGAGATTTACAAGGAGTCTGCCAGGTATGGAAGGTTTGAGTTAGAAGGAGAGGCTGTATAGGCTGGGATTTTTTTTCACTGGGGTATAAGAGGTTGATGGGTGACCTTATAGAGCTTTATAAAATTATGAGGGATATAGATAAGGTAAATATCAGGTGTCTTTTCCCTCGGATAGGAGATTTTTCAAGACTGGAAGCCATATTTTTAAATGGAGAAAGGTTTGAAAATGACATGAGGAACAATTTTTATATACAGAGAAAGGTTTGTGTGCGGAATGAACTTCCAGAGGAAGCAGTGAATGTGAGTACAGGTACAGAGATAAAAGACATTTAGATAATTACTTGAATGAGAAATGTTGGAGGGATATTGGCCAAAGTCAGGCAGGTGGGATGAGTCTATTTTTTGATTATTGTTAACTTGGACTATTTGAATCGAAGGGTCTGTTTCTGTGCTGTATGACTCTATAACTCAAGGACCATCAGCTAAGCCAATCACAAGTTGCACTGCATAAACTCACCTTAGTTTCTTCAAAACCTCTGACTTCGCATACCTGTTAGAGCAAAGAAATCAGGCATATGGAAACATAATCACTTGCAATTTCAAATAAATCAGGCATATGGAAACATGATCACTTGCAATTTCCCCTGCAAATCAGACAAAACCTAACTTTGAAATATTTTGTCATTCCTTCATCGTCACCTGGTCAATATTCTGGAACTCCCTCCTTTGCATCACAACAGGAGTAACTTCATCACACAGACTGCAGTGGTTCAAGAAGAGAGCTCATCACCATGTTCTGAAGGACAGTTAGGGATATGCAATAAATGCTGGATTTGTCAGTGATTCCCACATCCTATGAATTAAAGAAAACAGTTCATGCAACCAGTGTTCACAATTCAATCTTTTTAGAACTGACATGATTCTGGTGTATCGCCAAGGCTAACATATTTTCCTATGGTACACTGCCCAGAAGCAAAAATGCTACTCAAGAAGAGGTGTAAACAAGTTTATATCTAACTAAAATATAGCTTTGCCTCTTTGTATTCTAAACAATGTATCTTTTTTCTGATGAAAGTAAGATACTCTGAGTACTGAAAACCTGAATTTAAAACAGAATATGTTGGAAAAACTTAGCAGTTGTGAAGAGAATGTTAATGTTTCAGACTGATGATTTTACATCAGAAATGACAGTAAATCAAGCTTCATATTCTTTAACTTTGTTGAAAGTAATTAATAATGTGCAGCTCCTGAAAATAGATAGGATGCTGCCTGTAAATGTTTAAGATATGGTCATGCAGTTATTCAATATTTAAATTCCTGTTTTCATTGGCCTAAACATGGCAAAGAGGAATTTGTGATGTTGCCCTGCACAGATCAATAACTCTTATGTTGAAGATATATCATAAATCATTGCTGGAAATTAAAAGCAAAAACAGCAGAAAACATTGCAAGTGCTGAATAGAGAACTCCCCTTTCTGAATAGATGTGATGATCAGAGATGATCAGACTGGTGATCAAAGGATCTCTTTATGAAAATGAAAGATGTTATACTAGAGAGATATCAGTTATATGCTTTGGATGTTAAAGGCCTAAGAGTTGTTTCATTTATCAAATATTTCCTGTGACATTATGAAAGAAATATAAATTGTTGTATTTTTATTCTTGCTTAATTTGCCAAATAAATTACATTTATGTACAGCCTTCTGCCCCTTTTGTTTTGACTTAATTTTTGTTTTTATTTTTCAAGTATTTTTATTTTAAAACATATTTGAAATGTTGCGTATTTCAATATTAATTCACAAACATTTATTTCATGTCAGAATTTCACTCAATGGAAAACATTCTAGAAAATTGTGTGCTAAAGTCTACAGTAACTACAGAATGTACTGTACATAGAGCTAGTTGGACTCTAAATTTAACCTCCCAAAATTTGCCCCAATAGAGAAATTGTTATGTTGGGAGCAAACATTTGTAAAAGCTCTTCAATTATCATTTATAAGTATTTTCAGATTTATTTTTGTTTGTTCTTGGAACATAGGTGTTATTCACAAGATCAATTTTGTTGCCTATCCACAATTGCTCTTGAAAAAGTGAAAGTTTCACTTTTTAACTGCTGCAGTCCTTGTGGTGTAAGTACTGCGAAGACAAGTGGTATATATCCACAGTAGAGAGCTATATGCTACAGCAAGGAAATTGCAGATATTTTTATGCACCCATTGCAATTGTTCTTTGAGGTGGTTGTGTATTTTTTTAAACTATTCATTCATAGGATTTGTGTCACTGGCTGGGACACCATTTACTGCCTAACCATAATTGCCCTTGAACTGATTAAATTGATGGGTCATTTTACAGAGCAGTTGAGACCACTGTGCATCTGGAGTCACATACAAATCAAATCAGGGAAGGATAGCAGATTTCATTTCCTAAATAACATTAGTGAGTTAGTTGAATATTTATATTTATTGACATTTGTTGCAAGATTAGACGAACTATTAATTTCAATTATAGAGTCATGGAGGTACATAGCATGGAAACTGGCCTCTGCTGTCCAACTCGTTCAATGTTGACCAGGTTTCCTAAACTGAACCAGTCTCATTTGCCTATATTTGACCCACATCCTTCTAAACCTTCCTATCCATGTACCTGTCAAAATGTCTATTAAATATTGTAATTGTACTTGTCTCTATCACTTCCTATGGCAGCTCATTCCATATATGCACCAACCTCTGTGTGAAACATTTGCCCTTCAAGTCACTTTTAAATCTTTACCGTCTCACCTTATACCTATGCACTCTGGTTCTTGACTTCCCTACCCTGGGGAGAAAGTGAGGTCTGCAGATGCTGGAGATCAGAGCTGAAAATGTGTTGCTGGAAAAGCGCAGCAGGTCAGGCAGCATCCAAGGAACAGGAAATTCGACGTTTCGGGCATAAGCCCTCATTCCTGATGAAGGGCTTATGCCCGAAACGTCGAATTTCCTGTTCCTTGGATGCTGCCTGACCTGCTGTGCTTTTCCAGCAACACATTCCCTACCCTAGGGAAAAGATTTTGTCTTATCTATGCCCTGTATGATTTTAAATATATCTGAAGTCACCCCACAGCCTCCTATGGTTCACAGGAAGAAAAACCCACCCTACCCAGCAAAACTTCCAGTCTCAGTAACATCTGTGTATATCTTTCCTTGCACCCTTTTCAGTTTAACAACATCCTTCTTAAAGCAGGGCAACCAGAATTGCATGTCGTACTCTTAATGTGGCCTCACCAGTGTCTTGTACAGCTGTAACGTAATGCCGCAACTCCTGTACTCAGTGCTCTGACTGATGAAACAGATTCAAGTTTAAAGTTTGAAAATTCAAAGTTTAGTTTTAAAGTAGATTCAATTTTCACTCTCTGTCTTGGTTGGACTTGAATTAATGCCCCTGAAACCCTAGTCTGGGATCCTAGATTACTTCGCCAAGTACCACTATCTCATCAGGTTTTGCAAATTTAAAGTTTAACTATGGAGTTAATTGCATTTTTTTTCCATTGCTGATGATCATTATGAGATTTTATTTATTACTTTCTACATATTGTTCTCCCTTTATTATATATCATGGCATGATCTGCTTTGTCCTTCAAAACTTTCAGCGTTTTTGAAACATATTTTTCTAAAGTGGAAACAAAATGTATATTCCATTATTGGTGTTGGTATGCTCAGGGATGAATCTGGAATGCACATGATGGTGATCTTAGTAGAATCAATGCTTAAAAGCATATCAAAAAACTGAAAAGCCAAACGAATTGGTTATACATCAGAAGAGATCATGTGGTCATGTCACTCCTTGAAACTGCATTCAGTTTAGAAACATTAAATTACTAGAGGTATGAAAAGTACCGATTAGAGCTATCAGGGTCATCATTTAACACAAACGTGTTTAAGCATGGGATGGTGGGTTGGGCTTGCGAGAGGTAGATGTGTTCTGTGTATTGATAACACGTTAGCACAATTCATTGTATATTGAATACTATAACTGGCTACCCACCACTGCCAGAGTGAAACATCCTCTTCTCCATGAAAAATGCCAAGGAGGTGGTAACATTATCAGAGAACCTACCTGAATGACTTCTTCTGCCATTCCCCCCTACCACCCACTCCCTGTCTCTCCACTACCACCACTAACAACCAACTATTACATGTAAAGTCTCCCCAGAAAGCTTCCCTAAAATTGTTGGACCTGAACAGTTCCTGCCAGAAAGTAAATTGCTCTCTTGTATTGTACTGTTCTGACTTGTATATGATTCCATACAGGATAGTGATTTATACCTGCTCCCTGAATTGATCTAACACGCAATGTAGATATATCATCACTTGTGTCAGACAGCTTGTTTTGCCACTAGTTGTTCTGATCTTTAATGACTGGAGTCCTGTATCATCATGGTTCTTGACTTTATTCTGAAGTCACTGAACAAAAAATGATTGAATCACCTACCTTCTCATGGCAACTGGGGATGAACAATAAAGCAATGCAGATATCCGTGGAATTAAATTTTTAAATTATTTTGTAAATGTGTTAAAAATATAAAACTTTTGACAGATCCTGCAACTGCATCAAATGGCCAAGAAGCTAGGTGGGATTTACGCTTGGGCCATATGTCTCTATGATATGATGGAATATATTTTTAATTATTCTGTGGGACCTAAGGGGACAATCTACTTTTTTTTTTAGTGAGATAGAGTTCTTTTCTAAACTTTTGTCTAACTTTTCTTACTTTTGCCTTTACAAGTCGATTGGGTGTTTATTTTGTTGAAGGAAAGACTTTTTGTTATTAACAATACTTTCAGGTACAAGCTCAATAGACTTGTTGGTCCATTCTTTTTGCTCGCTTGTACCTATATTTCCCAGAAATTTTCAATCAACCTGTTCAGACACGTTTTGACAAACCTCTGCGCAGTTGGAACTTGAACTCAGAGGTTGGGACACATGGGCACCATGTTGCATATTTGTATAAAGTGTGGCACTGAAAAAAGCACAGCAGGTCAGGCAGCATCTGAGGAGCAAGAGAGTCAATGTATTGAGCATAACCCTTCATCAAAACTAGGGAGGTGGAAGAGGGTGGAGAAATAAATAGGGGGAGGGGTTTGGGGCTTGGGGAAAGTTAGATGGCATGGCGATAGTTGGGTGAAGGTAGGAGGTGATTGTGATAGGTCCGTGGGAAGTGTGGAGCGGATAGGTAGGATGGAAGATGGACAGGTAGGATCGGATCAAGAGGGTGGATCCAGAGGGTTGGATCTGGGATAGGATGAGGGGAGGAAAGACTTGGAAACTGGTGAATTCAATGTTGAGGTTGTGTGGTTGTCGACTCCTGAGGCAGAAGATAAGGTGTTCCTCCTCCAGTTTGCAGGTGGCTGTGTACAGGTGGTGGAGGAGACCCAGAATGGATATGTCATCAGGAGAATGGGAGAGGGAATTGAACTTGATGGCCACTGGAAGGTGTGGTTTTCTTTTTGGAGGGTGGGGGAAAACATTTTCAAGGTTGGCATCCTTGGGAGAGACTTTGCAGTACAGTTTGCAGCAACTAGGAGATAGTGAGGACTGTGAGTGCTAGAGAAGTCTGATTCAATAAATGTGGTACTGGGAAAAGCACAGGAGGTCAGGCAACATCTAAGAAGCATGAGAGTCGACATTTCAGGCATAACGCTTCATCAGGTCTGGGGAAGGGGAAGGAGAGCTTTCAAAATCACTTCCTGTCTTCACTCACCCATCACCATCCCACCTGCCTTTCTCATGCCCTACACCCCCATTTATCTCTCAGCCCCTTCCCCTTCCCCAGTCCTGATGAAGTGTTAAGCCCAAAATGTTGACCCTCTTGCTCCTTACATGCTGCCTGCTCTCCTGTGCTTTTTTTCAGCACAATGTCATATCGACTCGGACTTCTGCAGCATCTACATTCCTCGCTATCATCATATTTCGTTTGCTTATTGAAGGACCATGAACCCACATTGACCACAAAACGTCTTGTGTTAAATATGGGACTTCTGTAAAATGCTTTGAGCACTGGGTGTTGAATGTGGTCTGAGAACATCAAGCTTACTCACAGATTCTTTGTTATCTCAAATTTTGAAGACTATTGACACAGGATATGTTTACATGATTTGGTGCTTGGTAGGTAGAGATTCCCAATTGATCATTATGCTAACACTCACTGTTCCATCAATGGAAATTCATAGTTGAATGGTCTCTTGCTGTTCAAACAGACTCCAAAAGTGTTAGCCACTTTCAACAACAAATTAGCTGAGAAAATTAAAGGGTTACAAGAATTGCTATTGCACAATGAACGTTCACTCTTTAGCGTACGGTTGCCGTACTTCACAGATGAACATCTGTTTTCCGCTGTTTGCACGAAAGTAATGGAAATAATGAAATAAATATGACGTCTTAAAGTCCAAGACACTTACCTCAGTGGCAAACATTGTGGTGTTGTCCATTTCTTTTTGATTACAGTCTGAAAAATACCTATCAGCAGCATTAGATTGGCATCTGGTGGATGCTGCACCTAAGTGGGTCAGGAATTGGGAATCACCTTTACCCGATTCCGAGGCAGTCCGCAGGGTATAGCAGTACGTTTCAGCGAGAGAACCAGACCCACGTACTTCAATAACATTTTTAATTAGACTGGAGTCTGGCACGGTGTGAAAATTTAAGTTGGAATTTCGATATATCGTTTCTGAATCGCTATGTTCAAAACACAAACACCAGTCCTCATCATTGCTTGAACTGCGACAAACTGTGATAACAAGAGCTATTAGCGCAACCATCAGAGTAAGTGTGATTGCCCCTAAAGATATAATTATATAAAGGGCTGCACTAGAGGGATACTCAGGGACTCTAGGCATAAATGTAACGGCATGAATAACGTCTTCAGTGCTATCAACAATTGATAGCGTGATGGTAATAGTGGCAGATAAAGGAGGATGCCCATTGTCTTTAACCAGTACGACCATCATCTGTACTGCAACATCTCTGTCATCAATTTGACGAGTAGTCCTCACTTCTCCCGAGTTAATCCTCATAGCGAAAAGATTCTTATCTGTCGCATCGAGAAGCTGATAAAACAACCGTGCGTTTTGTCCAGAATCGGCATCAATGGCAATTACCTTGACGACCAAATAATCTGGATCTGCTAGTCGAGGAATGGTTACTGCGGATCCATTCCTTGTTAGAGGAAACACAATTACAGGTGCATTGTCATTTTGATCCAGGATGACTACATGCACTGTATGATTTGTGCTGAGCGGCGGCAAACCAGCATCCTGCACTTGAACATAAATCTGGAAATTCTTAAGCTTTTCGTAATCAAAGGAGCGCTGTGAAAAGATGATCCCGCTCTCTGAATTGATGGAGACATACGATGAGATGGGCATACCTTGGAGCAGGCTGTCGAAAACGGAATAGGTAAGGTGGGAATTTGGACCCAAGTCAGGATCAAAAGCAGAAACTGAACAGATGGAAGCCCCAAAGGCGTTATTCTCCATCACGTATGCAGTGTGAAAGGCATTTGCAAAACGTGGCGGGTTGTCATTTACATCTGACACTTGCACTGGAATAGTTTTGTTCGTAGATAGAGGAGGAAATCCTGAATCATAGCAAGAGATTCCAATTCGGTATTCAGACATGGTTTCCCTGTCCAGCGGCTGCTGGACAACCACCGTGTACGTATTTTTGAATGTCGATTTGAGTTCAAACGGCAGGTTGGGATGAAGTAAGCAGGTAGTAAGTCCGTTGTCTTCAGAATCTCGGTCGGTTACACTGATCAGCGCTATCACAGTTCCAGAAGGCACATCCTCTCGGACTGAATTAGATACTGACATCAGAGTCATATCGGGCGCATTATCGTTGACATCCTTGATGTCAATGAGGACAGTGCAATGCACGGGGAGTGCAAATGGACCTATGTCTTTGGCTTCCGCTATAATTTCATAAGTCTCGGTTTCTTCAAAATCTATAATCCCTTTGACTTTGATTTCACCTGTTCGAGAATCCATTTCAAAAAGTTCTCGGACAGGACTTGGAGTGAGGTCACTGAGGGAATACACTATTTCTGCGTTCGTGCTTTCGTCCGGATCGCTCGCATTTAATCTGATAACCGCAGTGCCAATCGGTACATTTTCCAGTAGACTGGCTTTATAGAGCATCTGGTCAAACGCGGGAGAATTGTCATTGACATCCAGCACAGTGACGATAACTTGGGCTGTACCAGTCCGCTCTGGGGATCCCCCGTCAACAGCAGTCAGGAGCAAATGATGAATCGCCTGTTGTTCCCTGTCCAAGTATTTCTCGAGAAGCAGGTGGACGAACTTGCTGTCGTCCCCGCTATTCTGCACTTCTAAAGCGAAGTGTTCATTTGGACTGAGATAGTAAATGCGGACAGAATTGATGCCCAAGTCCGGATCATGAGCACTCTGAAGAAGGAATCGAGTTCTCGGTGGCGCTGACTCCAGGACCTCCAAATGGATCTCAGCTTTTGAAAAACTGGGTGAATTGTCATTAATATCTAATATTTCTACTTCGATACGGTAGAGTTCCAATGGGTTTTCTACAACAACCTCCAGATTCATAAAACAAGCAGGACTCTGTCTACATACGTACTCCCTATCTATCACTTCATTCACAAACAAAACGCCATTCTCCAAATTAATCTCGAAATACCGTTTTCTTACTGCAGACATAATGCGGAGCCTGCGACTGGAGAGCTCTTTCACATCCAGACCCAGATCTTGAGCAATGTTCCCAACGAAGGCACCATGCTTCAATTCTTCATGAATAGCATAGCGAATTTGACCATAACCGATATTCCAGATACAAAGCAGGAAAACTGTAAACAATGCTTGCATTCTCTGTCCGAATTCGCCCTTGCATTCGCAAAGATACAAAATAATTAACACTCCACCTTCCAAAAAAAAATCAACTATTGATATCCAGTATAAATCAAGCAAAACGCTGACCAGTTTACATCTGTATAGGAATAAGAGTACCAGGAATAACGGTTCCGATGTACGATTACAAACAGTGAGAGTCTGTTTCCTCTCTGTTTCTGCATTATGCGTAGAATTGGGGGAGGGGGTATAGATCGCTCGCAACATTTAGCGCCTCATTGGTAGACAGCGACACAGAGAGTCTTTGCCAATAATTACACTGAATGCTTATTAAAGATGGACGTATGCAAAGTGTGAAAGTTAGACGTATTCCTGTGTATGTACTGAGCAACGAAAGTGGCTGTCTAACTTAACGCTTGTCCCAGAACTCCTGCTCAACTCTGAGAGCTGTGTTAGCGGGTCAAAAGTCAAACATTGAACATTTAAGTTCTGCAAGTTGGCGGCTAAAGAATATTGAAGGCGTCTGCGTTTCTTTGCGGCTGAACGCCTACATTCCTCATGTAGGCTCATCAGAAAAGTTGAACACGGAAGTTTCACTTTCTCACAAACTCAAGATGCTAGCGAAATTCTCTGTCAACCAGATATAAAACGACCAAGGAAGAAAAAGTCTCGAATGAAGTAAACACCGGGACACAGAAGAAGATCTGATCTCATGCTGTATATTACTAAAGTATACGCAATCATCATTCATGTACCTTTAACCTGTGTCTATTTCAAGTGGATAAGTCACCCAGTCCAGTGAGATGCATTTTGTTACCAAAACATGTAAAGATATAAATTACAAAGGAACTTAATCCAAACTTCAATTCAGCCTCAGAAACTAGATTCCTGCTAGAGAACTGAAAGTTTACGCTAATGTTTACAAAAAGGATAAGTTTAGCGGTTATAAGGCAGACAGTTTAATCTACATGGTTGAAAAAAACATACTTTGTGAGAGTTTTACCAGTCACCTGCAGAAGCATTGACTAATAAAAGACAGCCAACATCGGTTAACGGCAAGTCATGATTAACAGTCGTGATTGATTTTTTTTACTGAGGTGACAGAAAGGTGAGCATAGAGCAAAGATAAAAGTAGAGGAGTGTTGGATGAATTGAAAAAAATCTGGCATCAATGACCTTTCCTACACAATACTGTGACTTGAAGCTGAATACCTGCACCAAGGGAAAGTTCCGATTCTTATCTTTTGTTCCCTATTCACTCACAACATTCTTGTAAAGTTCCTGCTGCAATACATTGGCTTAGGGATTCAGGGCGATACACTCGCGCAATACTAAGGATGATTAGGAGATGACTGGATGAACAAAGTTAAAAATCACACAACACTAGATTATAATCCAACAGGTTTATTTGGAAGCACAAGCTTTCTGAGCGCTGCTCCTTCATCAGGTGGTTGTGGAGTATAAGATCGTAAGACACAAAATTTATAGTAAAAGTTTACAGTGCGATATAGCTGAAATTATATATTGAAAAAGACCTGGACTTTTTGTTCAGTCTTTCGTCTTTTATAATGAACATGCTGGTTTCATTTCTTTCATATATAAAGGCAGAACTTTTTAAAATTACAACAGGTGGTATCATGTCGACCCAGATAATGTATTTAAGGTGTGAGGTGCCCTGTGTGAGACTGCCTGTGCCACAATGTTCAGACTGATTCAATGTAAAAAAAATCGGATTTACAGAATCTTACATGGATTCATGCAGTTTTTGAGCAAAATAAAATGTAATTCTGCAAGTAATAAATTCACCTCACAAATCTTTATGTGTATGTGTGGATGCGGATCTGTGTGCTTGTGGGGGTGGCGGTGTGGGGGGCGGTTACGAGTGTCTGTGAGAGTGTGTGTGTGAGTGAGTGTGAGTGCAAAGGGGTATAAGTCTGAGAGAGCGCATGTGTGCTTGTGAGTGTGGGAGTGTATGTGTGAGCGTATGGGAGAGAGTCTGTATATGAGAATGGGCCTAAGTGGGTATATGCTTCTGTAGGTGTGTGTGTAGGAGTGTGTCTCTCTGTGCGCATCAGTCTGTGTGTGTGCGTCTGTGTCTGCGTGTGTGTAGTGCAGTGAGGTCACCTGTAGTATGACATGAACCCAAGGTCCCAGTTGAGGCCATCCCCATGAGTACATATAAGCTTGTGGGATGAATTTGTACTTGCAGAATTACATTTTATTTTGCTCAAAAACTGCATGAATCCATGAAAAGGTCTGTAAATCCGCTTTTTAGATTAGAATAAGTCTGAACATTGTGGCACAGACAGTCTCACATAGGGCACCTCACACCTTAAATGCATTATGGGGCCGACATGATACCAATTGTTAAAGTTCATTGAGAATTTAACTTTAAGAAAGTTCTGTGTTTACATATGAAAGAATTGAAACCAATATGTTCATTCTAAAAGATGAGAGACTTAAATAAATACATAATTTCAGTTACATCACACTGTAAACGTTTGCTATAAATTCTGTATCGTACGATCTTATACTCCACAACCACCTGATGAAGGAGCAGCGCTCTGAAAGCTAGTGCTTCCAAATAAACCTGTTGGACTATAACTTAGTTTTGTGTGATTTTTAACTTAAAACTAAGGATGTGATGTTTAGGGTGAGACGATAAACAGATACACTTCCGGCGCTTTCAAGGTGCAGATGATCCCATGGCACTATCCTAAGTGTTATTGCAACAGGTATCCCCGAAAATCACAAAACAAATGGCTTTCTCGTTGTCATGTTGCTTTTGAGGGAGTTTGCTATGTACAATTTGGCTGTTGTATTTTCCACATTACAACATTGACAGCATTTCAAAATCGTTTCATTTTTTTAAATGAGGCGTTTTGGTACCTCCGGTTGTCCTGAAGTGTTCTATATTTCCGGATTTCTGACCTTGTATCTACCAAAATGATGAGTGATAACTTGCGGTAAGCAAGAAGTGCTGGAAATCACAGCGGGCTAGGAAGCATCCATGGAGAGACAACAAGCTAATATTTCGAGTCCAGCTGATTCTTCATCAGAGCTGCAATAATTTCCTTCTAAATATGAAAAATTGCTGCTTCTTTCAGAAAGCAATACGTCTCAGCTCAATCGTGTCTCTAAAAATAAATCCTTTTATTTTGGCTGAGAAACTCTACTCAGACCCAGAACACTGACGCAGACAGATTACTAATTGAAAAGAAAGTCAAAGGGTATGTGTCAAAGTGGGAAGGTGGAGTTGAAGCCAGATTCGAGCCGGCCATAATTTTATCCAATGGCAGAGGAGGCTCGAAGGGTCGTGTGACCTCCTTATCCGAGTCCGTATCGTAGCCTGTTTAAATGCAGGTAAAGAAAATATGCAGCATTTGTTGCCTGTCGTTATTATCTTTTAACTAATAACCATTGCGAAAGTGAACTTCTTGAACTGTTGTGGTGTAGATAGAAAAATGTGCATGTATTCGCTGTCCCTTGATTTGAGGATGATATCTTATAGTGGCGTGAGTTTCTGCCATAGGAACATAGGGACATAGGTGTAAGTCATTCAGCCCGTCAAGTATTTTCTGCCATTTGATAGGTTACTTGAACATTTTTTGCTCCTATTATCTCATTGGTAATCTGAAATCTGTTAACGTTTGCTTTAACTGAGCGTCAGTGGCTGTCAGTAATAGAGAATTCCAAAGATTGATTTCTGTTTTAATTCACTCATGGGATGGAGGCAATACTAAACCAGCATTTCTTGCTCTAATTTCCCTTGTAAAGGTAGTGCTGAGCTTACTATTGAATTTGATGGAAGTAAACCAACAATGCCATCAGAGACAGTGATCCAAGATTTTTATCCAGTCTCTGTAGACGTGGCAATATATTTCCAAATCAGCATGTTGAGTGGCTTGCAGTGGAACTTGAACGTGCTGGTGCTTCCAACCCCACTTCTGCCCATGCATATTGGGGGGAAGGTCATTGATGATGCAGCTGAAGGTCATAGGATGTAGCACACTCACCTGAGGAAACTGGCAGAGATATCCTAGAGTTCAGATGACTGACCTCCAAGAAAAACAATTGTCTTCCTTATTTTTTTGCCAGGTGTGAGTCTAACCAGCAGAGAGTTATCCCCAATACCCATTGATAATTTTTTTTCTAACTTTCCTTCATGACAAACTTTGTCACATGTAGCCTTGATGTCAAGGTCAGTCACTTTCATCTCATCTCTGGAATTCTCTGTGTAAACTAAGGTTCTGATGGAACCCAAAGAGAGCATCAATGATCAGTATATTGCTAAGCATGTGCTGCTTGTTAGCACTATTGTTGGGGAGTATAGATTGATGGGGTGGTAATTGGCTCGGTTGAATTTATCGCACATGTTGTGAATAGGATGTACATGGACAACTTTCTACATTATTAGGTATTGGAGATGAACTGGAACAGCTTGACTCAGGGCATATCACGTTCTACAGCATATATTTCAGGAAAGTTGCTGGAGAGGTAACAGGGCTCATAATCTGTGT